>NC_137232.1:25066199-25666199 GCF_949987685.1 Ammodytes marinus | reverse complement strand
GGAACATTTCTTCTTCTTTTTATTTAAAATGTTGCTGCAGCCCAAACCGTAAAGGGTTGGGACATGCCACTTCCAGGGCATATCCAGGTCCGTACCCCGTACGCAGACAAAAAAATTCAGACATGCCGGCCACTAGGTGGCGCTACAACAAAGGAAAAGGCGTTTTGGGCTATAACTTCCGCACCGAAAGTCCGACAGTCAAAAACTTTATATCCACAGATGCCCACAAGTCAGCTGAATCATGTGAGATAGGCCACGCCCATTTGCGTATATATAAATGTTTTGCTACATCGCAAAAACTGTGTCAGTCACCAAAACATACTCCTCCTACAGTTTTCGCCCGATTTCGACGAAACCAAAAGCATTATGCTCTACCGACTCCCACGAGCAAAATTAGGATAAATATTTTTTCTAGGACCATCGTAAGACCAAACAGTAGCACTTTAAAGATTCGCGAAAATTCCTTAAAAAAAAAAAAAAAGTGGATTTTCTTAAAAACTGAAGGGAGACTATCATGGGGCATACTTGAGCCTATGGCAAAAATATGGGCAAGAAATTCCTATGTGGGCCGGACTTATTAAAAAAAAGAGTTTTTAATTTTTTTTGCCTGTTTTCGCCATTTTCTAAGTCTTTAGGCGGGAAAATGGGAAAATTCAAAAAAGTGTCTTTACAATGGAGAGGTTCACAATTTCATTTTGCTCATAACTCCCCAACCAAACATTGCACATTCAAAAACTTGACATCCACTTGTTTGGTACATTGAGCTGCATCTTTCTATCTAACAAAGTTTTGCGAATGTCATCCATAGGGGGCGCCAAAACCACTAAAAGCAAAGAAAACGCGTTTGGGGCTATAACTCCCACACCAAACATCACACATTCAAAAACTTTACATCCCCGGATTCCGTGAAGCGAGGGGCCGGCGCCGCGGACGACGACGCCCGATCCCGAGTCGCGTGGGAGGCTTGGCCCCCGTTCACAACTGCTCGCAGTTCTAGTTATTATTATTTTTCCTTACGTAAAAGTGGTGCTGCAGCCCAAACCGTAAAGGGTTGGGACATGCCACTTGCAGGGCTTATCCAGGTCCGTGCCTGGTACGCAGACAAAAAAATTCAGACATGCCAGCCACTAGGTGGCGCTACAACAATAAAAAAACATGTTTGGGGCTATAACTCCCACACCGAAAGTCCGACAGTCAAAAACTTTATATCCACAGATGCCCACAAGTCAGCTGCATCTTTTGAGATAGGCCACGCCCATTTGCGTATATATACATTTTTCGCTACATCGCGAAAACTGTGTCAGTCACCAAAACATACTCCTCCTACAGTTTTCGCCCGATTTGGACGAAACCAAAAGCATTATGCTCTACCGACTCCCACGAGCAAAAGTAAGTCAAATAATTTTTCTACGACCATCGGAAGACCAAACGGTAGCGCTTTAAAGATTTGCGAAAATCCGTTAAAAAAAAAAAAAAGAGGGATTTTCTTGAAACTCAAGGGAGACTATCATGGGGCATACCTGAGCCTATGGCAAAAATATGGGAAAGAAATTTTTATGTGGGCCGGACTTATTAAAAAAAAGAGTTTTTAATTTTTTTTGCCTGTTTTCGCCATTTTCTAAGTCTTTAGGCGGGAAAATGGGAAAATTCAAAAAAGTGTCTTTACAATGGAGAGGTTGACAATTTGATTTTGCTATAACTCCCCAACCAAACATCGCACATTCAAAAACTTGACATCCACTTGTTCGGTACATTGAGCAACATCTTTCTATCAAACACAGTTTTGCAAATGTCATCCATAGGGGGCGCCAAAACCACAAAAAGCAAAGAAAACGCGTTTGGGGCTATAACTTCCACACCAAACATCCCACAGTCAAACACTTTATATCCACAGATGCCCACAAGTCAGTTGCATCTTTCTACATAACACAGTTTTGCGAATGTCATCCATAGGGGGCACCAAAACCGCAAAAAGCAAAGAAAACGCGTTTGGGGCTATAACTCCCACGCCGAACATCCCACATTCAAAAACTTTACATCCCCGGATTCCGTGAAGCGAGGGGCCGGCGCTGCGGACGACGACGCCCGATCCCGAGTCGCGTGGGAGGCTTGGCCCCCGTTCACAACTGCTTGCAGTTCTAGTTAGGGGGCCAAGCCCGAGTAGGGCTGGGACCGCGTTTTGCAGAGCAACGCGGTTCCCAAGCCCTGCGGGGCAGGGAACCCTATTGTTCTTGTAGGGATTATTAGGGGGCCAAGCCCGAGTAGGGCTGGGACCGCGTTTTGCAGAGCAACGCGGTTCCCAAGCCCTGCGGGGCAGGGAACCCTATTGATCTTGTAGGGATTATTCTTATTCTTATTCTTATTATTCTTCTCCACATAAAAGTGGTGCTGCAGCCCAAACCGTAAAGGGTTGGGACATGCCACTTGCAGGGCTCATCCAAGTCCGTACCCCGTACGCAGACAAAAAAATTCAAACATCCCGGCCACTAGGTGGCGCTACAACAAAGGAAAAGGCGTTTTGGGCTATAACTTCCGCACCGAAAGTCCGACAGTCAAAAACTTTATATCCACAGATGCCCACAAGTCAGCTGCATCTTTTGAGATAGGCCACGCCCATTTGCGATAGGATAGATCTTTTTCTACGTCGCAAAAACTGTGTCAGTCACCAAAACATACTCCTCCTACAGTTTTCGCCCGATTTGGACGAAACCAAAAGCATTACGCTCTCCTGACTCCCACGAGCAAAAGTGGGTCAAATAGTTTTTCTACGACCATCGGAAGACCAAACAGTAGCGCTTGAAAGATTCGCGAAAATTCCTTAAAAAAAAAAAAAAAGGGGATTTTCTTGAAACTGAAGGGAAACTATCATGGGGCATACCTGAGCCTATGGAAAAAATATGGGCTAGAAATTTCTATGTGGGCCGGACTTATTAAAAAAAAGAGTTTTTCAATTTTTTGGCCTGTTTTCGCCATTTTCTAAGTCTTTAGGCGGGAAAATGGGAAAATTCAAAAAAGTGTCTTTACAATGGAGAGGATGACAATTTGATTTTGCTATAACTCTCCAACCGAACATCGCACATTCAAAAACTTGACATCCACTTGTTTGGTACATTGAGCTGCATCTTTCTATCTAACGTAGTTTTGCGAATGTCATCCATAGGGGGCGCCAAAACCACAAAAAGCAAAGAAAACGCGTTTCGGGCTATAACTCCCACACCGAACATCCCACATTCAAAAACTTTACATCCCCGGATTCCGTGAAGCGAGGGGCCGGCGCCGCGGACGACGACGCCCGATCCCGAGTCGCGTGGGAGGCTTGGCCCCCGTTCACAACTGCTTGCAGTTCTAGTTATTAGGGGGCCAAGCCCGAGCAGGAGCTGGGACCGCGTTTTGCACAGCAACGCGGTTCCCAAGCCCTGCGGGGCTGGGAACCCTATTGTTTTAGTGGCGATTATTAGGGGGCCAAGCCCGAGCAGGCTGGGACCGCTGTATGCAAAGCAACGCGGTTCCCAAGCCCTGCGGGGCAGGGAACCCTATTGTTTTTGTAAGGATTATTATTCTTATTTGTCGCCGCTAGAACTGCGTCCACAGCCCAAACCGTAAAGGGTGCAGACATGCCAATTGCATGACTAGATCCAGGTCCGTGAAATCTCAGCATACAACAAAATTCAGACATGCCGGCCACTAGGTGGCGCTACAACGAAGGAAAACGCGTTTGGGGTCATAACTCCCACACCGAACGTCCCACAGTCAAAAACTTTATATCCACAGATTCACTGGAGTCAGCTGCATCTTTTGGCATAGGCCACGCCCATTTCCGTATATATAGATTTTGCGCAAAATCGCGAAAACTGCAAAACTGATTTTTCGCTACTCCTCCCACAATTTTTCGACAATTGACACCAAAGTTTGCACAGAACATCTACCGACCCACACGGAAAAAAGTTATTCAAAAGAATTTTGATATGACCTTCGATGACGAAACGGTAGCGCTTTGAATATTTGAAAATTAGCTAACTGTTACTTCCTTGTACGTAAATATTCATAAGTCCAAAACTATACATCGGATCAAGTCAAAATTGTAGACATATGTTGGTGCTACCCTCAATTGCGTTCAATAAAAAAATTGGAAACTTTCGCCATAAGGGGGCGCCAAAAACACAAAAAGTATATATCTCGTCATCCAATTGAGCCTATTTCTATGCAACTTTTTTGCTTTTTGGTCTGTAACTCCCAAACCGAACATCCCACATTCAAAAACTTTACATCCCCGGATTCTGTGAAGTGAGCAGCCGGCGGCGCGGTCTGCGACGCCCGGGTCCCGAGTCGCGTCGGAGGCTTGGCCCCCGGTCAAAACTGCTTGCAGTTCTAGTTATTATTATTATTATTATTTGTACCTCCCTAAAACTGCGTGCACAGCCCAAACCGTAAAGGGTGCAGACATGCCAATTGCATGACTAGATCCAGGTCCGTCCGGACTACGCATACGACAAAAATTCAGACATGCCGGCCACTAGGTGGCGCTACAACAAAGGAAAACGCGTTTAGGGTCATAACTCCCACACCGAACGTCCCACAGTCAAAAACTTTATATCCACAGATGCACTGGAGTCAGCTGCATCATTTGGCATAGGCCACGCCCATTTGCGATATTATAGATTTTTCGCAAGATCGCGAAAACTGCAAAACATATTTTTCGCTACTCCTCCTATATTTTTTGGACAATTGACACCAAACTTTGCACAGAACATCTACCGACCCACACGGAAAAAAATCACGTAAAAGAATTTTGATCTGACCATCGATAACGAAACGGTAGCGTTTTAAATATTTGTTGATTAGCTACGTTTTACGAAAAAATTCATAAATCCAAAATCATAAGTCGGATCAAGTCCAAATTTTAGACATATATTGGGGCTACCCTTAATTGCGTTCAATAAAAAAATTGGACATTTTCGCCATAAGGGGGCGCCATAAATTAGGAAATTTCATATCTCCTAATTGGCCAGAGGAAAATTCTTAAAACTCACGGGAAAGCATCAAGGGGCATACACGAGTCTATATAAAAAATATGGCCAAGAAATATTAATGTGTAAGGGACTTTTTAATAAAATTAGATATTTTTTTTTCCGTCAAAGAAAAAAGGCGGGAATGTTAGCATGTCCATTGACATTACATTGTGCAATTAGCTCCGGCGGCCATTTTGTCAAGGCTGACAATCTACTTTTGCTCATAACTCGCCAACCACACATCGCACATTAAAAAACTTGACATGCACTTGTTCTGTGAATTGAGCTGCATCGTTCCACCGTGGCAGTTTCGCCAAATTCATCCGTAAACAGCGATACCTATACAACTCCCGCACCGAACATCCCACGGTCAAAAACTTTACATCCACGGATTCCGCGAAGTGAGCGGCAGGCGCGGCGCTTGACGACGAGTCGCGTCGGAGGCTTGGCCCCCGGTAAAAACTGCTTGCAGTTCTAGTTATTATTATTAGGGGGCCAAGCCCGAGCAGGAGCTGGGACCGCGTTTTGCACAGCAACGCGGTTCCCAAGCCCTGCGGGGCAGGGAACCCTATTGTTTTTGTGGCGATTATTATTATTAGGGGGCCAAGCCCGAGCAGGAGCTGGGACCGCGTTTTGCACAGCAACGCGGTTCCCAAGCCCTGCGGGGCAGGGAACCCTATTGTTTTTGTAAGGATTATTATTATTTTAATTTTTCTCCGAGTAAAAGTGGTGCTGCAGCCCAAACCGTAAAGGGTTGGGACATGCCACTTGCATGACTAGTTCAGACCCCCGGCCTCTCGGCCTACAGAAAAATTCAGACATGCCGGCCACTAGGTGGCGCTACACCAAGGAAAACGCGTTTGGGGTCATAACTCCCACACCGAACGTCCCACAGCCAAAAACTTTATATCCACATATTCACTGGAGTCAGCTGCATCATTTGGCATAGGCCACGCCCATTTGCGATATTATAGATTTTTCGCAAAATCGCGAAAACTGAAAAACTGACTTTTCGCTACTCCTCCTACAATTTTTGGACAATTGACACCAGACTTTGCACAGAACATCTACCGACCCACACGGAAAGAAATTATCACACAGAATTTTGATCCGACCATCGATAACGAAACGGTAGCGCTTTGAATATTTGTTGATTAGCTACGTTTTACGAAAAAATTAATAAATCCAAAATCATAAGTCGGATCAAGTCCAAATTTTAAACATATGTTGGAGCTACCCTTAATTGCGTTCAATAAAAAATTTGGAGAATTTTGCCACAAGGGGGCGCCATAAATTAGGAAATTTTATATCTCCTAATTGGCCAGAGGAATTTTCTTAAAACTCACGGGAAACCATCAAGGGGCATACACGAGTCTATAGAAAAAATATGGCCAAGAAATATTAATGTTTAAGGGACTTTTTAATATAATTAGATTTTTTTTTTTCCGTCAAAGAAAAAAGGCGGGAATGTTAGCATGTCCATTGACATTACATTGTGCAATTAGCTCCGGCGGCCATTTTGTCAAGGCTGACAATCTGCTTTTGCTCATAACTCGCCAACCAAACATCGCACATTAAAAAACTTGACATCCGCTTGTTCTGTGAATTGAGTTGCATCGTTCCACCGTGGCAGTTTCGCGAAATTCATTCATAAACAGCGATGCCTATACAACTCCCACACCGAACATCCCACGGTCAAAAACTTTACATCCACGGGTTCCGTGGAGTGAGCGGCCGGCGCGGCGGTTGACGACGAGTTGCGTCGGAGGCTTGGCCCCCGGTAAAAACTGCTTGCAGTTCTAGTTATTATTATTATTATTATTATTTTAATTTTTCTCCGAGTAAAAGTGGTGCTGCAGCCCAAACCGTAAAGGGTTGGGACATGCCACTTGCGTGACTAGTTCAGACCCCCGGCCTCCCGGCCTACAAAAAAATTCAGACATGCCGGCCACTAGGTGGCGCTACAACGAAGGAAAACGCGTTTGGGGTCATAACTCCCACACCGAACGTCCCACAGTCAAAAACTTTATATCCACATATGCACTGGAGTCAGCTGCATCATTTGGCATAGGCCACGCCCATTTGCGATATTATAAATTTTTCGCAAAATCGCGAAAACTGAAAAACTTATTTTTCTCTATTCCTCCCACAATTTTTGGACAATTGACACCAGACTTTGCACAGAACATCTACCGACCCACACGGAAAGAAATCATTCGAAAGAATTGTGATCCGACCATGGATAACGAAACGGTAGCGTTTTAAATATTTGTTGATTAGCTACGTTTTACAAAAAAATTAATAAATCCAAAATCATAAGTCGGATCAAGTCCAAATTTTAGACATATGTTGGGACTACCCTTAATTGCGTTCAATAAAAAATTTGGAAATTTTCGCCATAAGGGGGCGCCATAAATTAGGAAATTTCATATCTCCTAATTGGCCAGAGGAAATTTCTTAAAACTCACGGGAAACCATCAAGGGGCATACACGAGTCTATATAAAAAATATGGCCAAGAAATATTAATGTGTAAGGGACTTTTTAATAAAATTAGATATTTTTTTTTTCCATCAAAGAAAAAAGGCGGGAATGTTAGCATGTCCATTGACATTACATTGTGCAATTAGCTCCGGCGGCCATTTTGTCAAGGCTGACAATCTGCTTTTGCTCATAACTCGCCAACCACACATCGCACATTAAAAAACTTGACATCCACTTGTTCTGTGAATTGAGCTGCATCGTTCCACCGTGGCACTTTTGCGAAATTCATCCGTAAACAGCGATACCTATACAACTCCCGCACCGAACATCCCACGGTCAAAAACTTTACATCCGCAGATTCCGCGGAGTGAGCGGCCGGCGCGGCGGTTGACGACGAGTTGCGTCGGAGGCTTGGCCCCCGGTAAAAACTGCTTGCAGTTCTAGTTCCTATTATTATTATTTTTCTCCGCGTAAAAGTGGTGCTGCAGCCCAAACCGTAAAGGGTTGGGACATGCCACTTCCAGGGCATATCCAGGTCCGTACCCCGTACGCAGACAAAAAAATTCAGACATGCCGGCCACTAGGTGGCGCTACAACAGCCAAAAAACACGTTTGGGGCTATAACTGCCACACCGAAAGTCCGACAGTCAAAAACTTTATATCCACATATGCCCACAAGTCAGCTGCATCTTTTGAGATAGGCCACGCCCATTTGCGTATATATACATTTTTCGCTACATCGCAAAAACTGTGTCAGTCACCAAAACATACTCCTCCTACAGTTTTCGCCCGATTTGGACGAAACCAAAAGCATTATTCTCTACCGACTCCCACGAGCAAGATTTGGTCAAATAGTTTTTCTACGACCATCGGAAGACCAAACGGTAGCGCTTTAAAGATTCGCGAACATTCCTTAAAAAAAAAAAAAAAGGGGGATTTTCTTGAAACTGAAGGGAGACTATCATGGGGCATACCTGAGTCTATGGCAAAAATATGGGCAAGAAATTCCTATGTGGGCCGGACTTATTAAAAAAAAGAGTTTTTCAATTTTTTTGCCTGTTTTCGCCATTTTCTAAGTCTTTAGGCGGGAAAATTCAAAAAGTGTCTTTACAATGGAGAGGTCGACAATTTGATTTTGCTATAACTCCCCAACCGAACATCGCACATTCAAAAACTTGACATCCACTTGTTCGGTACATTGAGCTGCATATTTCTATCTGACGTAGTTTTGCGAATGTCATCCATAGGGGGCGCCAAAACCACTAAAAGCAAAGAAAACGTGTTTGGGGCTATAACTTCCACACCGAACATCCCACAGTCAAAAACTTTATATTCACAGATGCCCACAAGTCAGCTGTATCTTTTCAGATAGGCCACGCCCATTTCCGTATGGGATTTTTTTTCCCTACATCGCTGTCAGTCACCAAAACACATTCCTCCTACAGTTTTTGCCCGATTTGGACGAAACCAAAAGCATTATGCTCTACCGACTCCCACGAGCAAAAGTTGTGTAAATCATTTTTCTACGACCATCAGAAGACCAAGCGGTAGCGCTTTAAAGATTTGCACATTAGCTACCTTGTACCAAACTGCTCCTAAATCCAAAACGATTCATCCTATTAACACCAAACTTCACACATGTGTTTGTCCTATGGTTCTCAGGTTGGTTCTACTTTTTCCTTAAATTGCTCCAAAAGGGGGCGCCAAAAACACACTTGAGCATCTTTCTCTGCGATTTTTTTTGCCTTTTGGTCTATAACTCCCAAACCGAACATCCCACATTCAAAAACTTTACATCCTCGGATTCCGTGAAGCGAGGGGCCGGCGCCGCGGACGACGACGCCCGATCCCGAGTCGCGTGGGAGGCTTGGCCCCCGTTCACAACTGCTTGCAGTTCTAGTTAGGGGGCCAAGCCCGAGTAGGGCTGGGACCGCGTTTTGCAGAGCAACGCGGTTCCCAAGCCCTGCGGGGCAGGGAACCCTATTGTTTTTGTTGGGCCTTTTATTATTCTTATTCTTCTCCACATAAAAGTGGTGCTGCAGCCCAAACCGTAAAGGGTTGGGACATGCCACTTGCATGGCTTATCCAGGTCCGTACCCCGTACGCAGACAAAAAAATTCAGATATCCCGGCCACTAGGTGGCGCTACAACAAAGGAAAATGCGTTTTGGGCTATAACTCCCACACCGAAAGTCCGACAGTCAAAAACTTTATATCCACAGATGCCCACAAGTCAGCTGCATCTTTTGAGATAGGCCACGCCCATTTGCGTATATATACATTTTTCGCTACATCGCAAAAACTGTGTCAGTCACCAAAACATACTCCTCCTACAGTTTTCGGCCGATTTGGACGAAACCAAAAGCATTATGCTCTACCGACTCCCACGAGCAAAAGTGGGTCAATTAGTTTTTCTACGACCATCGGAAGACCAAACGGTAGCGCTTTAAAAATTTGCAAAAATCTGTAAAAAAAAAAAAAAAAAGGGATTTTCTTGAAACTCAAGGGAGACTATCATGGGGCATACCTGAGCCTATGGCCAAAATATGGGCAAGAAATTCCTTTGTGGGCCGGACTTATTAAAAAAAAGAGTTTTTCAATTTTTTTGCCTGTTTTCGCCATTTCCTAAGTCTTTCGGCGGGAAAATGGGAAAATTCAAAAAAGTGTCTCTACAATGGAGAGGATGACAATTTGATTTTGCTATAACTCCCCAACCGAACATCGCACATTCAAAAACTTGACATCCACTTGTTCGGTACATTGAGCTGCATCTTTCTACATAACACAGTTTTGCGAATGTCATCCATAGGGGGCACCAAAACCGCAAAAAGCAAAGAAAACGCATTTGGGGCTATAACTCCCACACAGAACATCCCACAGTCAAAAACTTTACATCCCCGGATTCCGTGAAGCGAGGGGCCGGCGCCGCGGATGACGACGCCCGATCCCGAGTCGCGTGGGAGGCTTGGCCCCCGTTCACAACTGCTTGCAGTTCTAGTTCTTATTATTCTTCTCCACATAAAAGTGGTGCTGCAGCCCAAACCGTAAAGGGTAGGGACATGCCACTTCCATGGCATATCCAGGTCCGTACCCCGTACGCAGACACAAAAATTCAGACATCCCGGCCACTAGGTGGCGCTACAACAAAGGAAAAGGCGTTTTGGGCTATAACTTCCGCACCGAAAGTCCGACAGTCAAAAACTTTATATCCACAGATGCCCACAAGTCAGCTGCATCTTTTGAGATAGGCCACGCCCATTTGCGTATATATACATTTTTCGCTACATCGCAAAAACTGTGTCAGTCTCCAAAACATACTCCTCCTACAGTTTTCGCCCGATTTGGACGAAACCAAAAGCATTATGCTCTACCGTCTCCCACGAGCAAAAGTAAGTCAAATAATTTTTCTACGACCATCGGAAGACCAAACGGTAGCGCTTTAAAGATTTGCGAAAATTCCTTAAAAAAATAAAATAAAGGCATTTTCTTGAAACTCAAGGGAGACTATCATGGGTGGTACTTGAGTCTATACGAAAAATATGGCCAAGAAATTCCTATGTATGCCGGACTTATTAAAAAAAACAGTTTTTCAATTTTTTGGCCTTTTTTCGCCATTTCCTAAGTCTTTCGGCGGGAAAATGGGAAAATTCAAAAAAGTCTCTTTACAATGGAGAGGTTCACAATTTCATTTTGCTCATAACTCCCCAACCAAACATCGCACATTGAAAAATTTAACATCCACTTGTTCGGTACATTGAGCTGCATCTTTATATCAAACACAGTTTTGCGAATGTCATCCATAGGGGGCGCCAAAACCACAAAAAGCAAAGAAAACGCGTTTGGGCCTATAACTCCCACACCGAACATCGCACATTCAAAAACTTTACATCCCCGGATTCCGTGAAGCGAGGGGCCGGCGCCGCGGACGACCACGCCCGATCCCGAGTCGCGTGGATGGCCCCCGTTCACAACTGCTTGCAGTTCTAGTTATTATTATTATTTGGAGTCGTATAGAAGTGGTGCTGCAGCCCAAACCAGAAAGTGTTTGGACATGCCACTTGTCGGGCTTATCCAGGTCCGTGCCTGGTACGCCGACACAAAAATTCAGACATGCCAACCACTAGGTGGCGCTACAGCAAAGGACAACGCGTTTGGGGCTATAACTTCCACACCGAAAGTCCGACAGTCAAAAACTTTATATCCACAGATGCCCACAAGTCAGCTGCAGCTTCCGGGATAGGCCACGCCCATTTGCGTATAGATAGATTTTTTGCTACATCGCAAAAACTGTGTCAGTCACCAAAACACACTCCTCCTACAGTTTTTATCCGATTTGGACGAAACCAAAAGCATTATGCTCTACCGACTCCCACGAGCAAAAGTTATAAAAAAGAATTTTTCGACGACCGTCGGAAGACCAAACGGTAGCGCTTTAAATATTTGTTGATTAGCTACGTTTTACGTAGAAATTCATAAATCCAAAATCATAAGTCGGATCAAGTCCAAATTTTAAACATATGTTGGGGCTACCCTTAATTGCGTTCAATAAAAGATTTGGAGAATTTCGCCATAAGGTGGCGCCATAAACGAGGACATTTTATATCTCCTAATTGGCCAAAGGAATTTTCTTAAAACTCACGGGAAACCATCAAGGGCCATACCCGAGTCTATATAAAAAATATGGCCAAGAAATAGTAATGTTTAAGGGACTTTTTAATACAATTAGATTTTTTTTTTTTCCGTCAAAGAAAAAAGGCGGGAATGCTAGCATGTCCATTGACATTACATTGTGCAATTAGCTCCGGCCGCCATTTTGTCAAGGCTGACAATCTGCTTTTGCTCATAACTCGCCAACCACACATCGCACATTAAAAAACTAGACATCCACTTGTTTGGTACATTGAGCTGCATCTTTCTATCTAACGCAGTTTTGCAAATGACATCCATAGAGGCCGCCAAAACCACAAACACTTTGTCAGTCACCAAAACACACACCTCCTACAGTTTTTGCCCGATTTGGACGAAACCAAAAGCATTATGCTCTATGGACTCCCACGAATAACAGTTGAGTAAATAATTTCTCTACGACCGTCGGAAGACCAAACGGTAGCGCTTCAAAGATTTGCACATTACCTACCTTGTACCAAACTGCTCCTAAATCCAAAACGATTCATCCTATTGACACCATTGACAATTGACATTGTCCTATGGTTGGTTCTACTTTCTCCTTAAATTGCTCCAAAAGGGGGCGCCAAAGCATCTTTCTCTACCATTTTTCCGCCTTTTGGTCTATAACTCCCAAACCGAACATCCCACATTCAAAAACTTTACATCCCCGGATTCCGTGAAGCCAGGGGCCGGCGCCGCGGACGACGACGCCCGATCCCGAGTCGCGCGGGACGGCTTGGCCCCCGTCCACAACTGCTTGCAGTTCTAGTTATTATTATTATTATTCCGTCGCCCTAAAAGTGGTGCTGCAGCCCAAACCAGAAAGTGTTTGGACATGCCACTTGTCGGGCTTATCCAGGTCCGTGCTGTGTACGCAGACACAGAAAATCAGACATGCCAACCACTAGGTGGCGCTACAGCAAAGGACAACGCGTTTGGGGCTATAACTTCCACACCGAAAGTCCGACAGTCAAAAACTTTATATCCACAGATGCCCACAAGTCAGCTGCATCTTTTGGGATAGGCCACGCCCATTTGCGTATAGATAGATTTTTTGCTACATCGCAAAAACTGTGTCAGTCACCAAAACACACTCCTCCTACAGTTTTTATCCGATTTGGACGAAACCAAAAGCATTATGCTCTACCGACTCCCACGAGCAAAAGTTATAAAAAAGAATTTTTCGACAACCGTCTGAAGACCAAACGGTAGCGCTTTAAATATTTGTTGATTAGCTACGTTTTACGTAGAAATTCATAAATCCAAAATCATAAGTCGGATCAAGTCCAAATTTTAAACATATGTTGGGGCTACCCTTAATTGCGTTCAATAAAAAATTTGGAGAATTTCGCCATAAGGTGGCGCCATAAACGAGGACATTTTATATCTCCTAATTGGCCAAAGGAATTTTCTTAAAACTCACGGGAAACCATCAAGGGCCATACCCGAGTCTATATAAAAAATATGGCCAAGAAATAGTAATGTTTAAGGGACTTTTTAATACAATTAGATTTTATTTTTTTCCGTCAAAGAAAAAAGGCGGGAATGCTAGCATGTCCATTGACATTACATTGTGCAATTAGCTCCGGCCGCCATTTTGTCAAGGCTGACAATCTGCTTTTGCTCATAACTCGCCAACCACACATCGCACATTAAAAAACTAGACATCCACTTGTTTGGTACATTGAGCTGCATCTTTCTATCTAACGCAGTTTTGCAAATGTCATCCATAGAGGCCGCCAAAACCACAAACACTTTGTCAGTCACCAAAACACACACCTCCTACAGTTTTTGCCCGATTTGGACGAAACCAAAAGCATTATGCTCTATGGACTCCCACGAATAACAGTTGAGTAAATAATTTCTCTACGACCGTCGGAAGACCAAACGGTAGCGCTTCAAAGATTTGCACATTAGCTACCTTGTACCAAACTGCTCCTAAATCCAAAACGATTCATCCTATTGACACCATTGACAATTGACATTGTCCTATGGTTGGTTCTACTTTCTCCTTAAATTGCTCCAAAAGGGGGCGCCAAAGCATCTTTCCCTACCATTTTTCCGCCTTTTGGTCTATAACTCCCAAACCGAACATCCCACATTCAAAAACTTTACATCCCCGGATTCCGTGAAGCCAGGGGCCGGCGCCGCGGACGACGACGCCCGATCCCGAGTCGCGCGGGACGGCTTGGCCCCCGTCCACAACTGCTTGCAGTTCTAGTTATTATTATTCTTCCATGTTTTAAAGTGGTGCTGCAGCCCAAACCGTAAAGGGTTGGGACATGCCACTTGCATCACTAGTTCAGAGCCCCGGTCTCTCAGCATACAAAAAAATTCAGACATCCCGGCCACTAGGTGGCGCTACAACAAAGGAAAACGCGTTTTGGGCTATAACTTCCGCACCGAAAGTCCGACAGTCAAAAACTTTATATCCACAGATGCCCACAAGTCAGCTGCATCTTTTGAGATAGGCCACGCCCATTTGCGTATATATAAATTTTTCGCTACATCGCAAAAACTGTGTCAGTCACCAAAACATACTCCTCCTACAGTTTTCGCCCGATTTGGACGAAACCAAAAGCATTATGCTCTACCAACTCCCACGAGCAAAAGTAAGATAAAGAATTTTTCTACGACCATCGGAAGACCAAACGGTAGCGCTTCAAACATTCGCGCAAATCCCCCCGAAAAAAAAAAAAAAGGGAATTTTCTTGAAACTCAAGGGAGACTATCATGGGGCATACCTGAGTCTATAAAAAAAATCTGGCCAAGAAATTCCTATGTATGCCGGATTTATTCAACAAATTAGTTTTGCACTTTCACTTCCTGTTTCGAACTATTTGGCGGGAAAATTCAAAAACGTGGAGAGGTAGACAATTTGATTTTGCTCATAACTCCGCAACCAAACATCGCACATTCAAAAACTTGACATCCACTTCTTTGGTACATTGAGCTACATCTTTCTATCTAACGCAGTTTTGCGAATGTCATCCACAGGGGGCGCCAAAACCACAAAACGCAAATAAAACGCGTTTGGGGCTATAACTTCCACACCGAACATCCCACAGTCCAAAACTTTACATCCACAGATGCCCGCAAGTCAGCTGCATCTTTTGAGATAGGCCACGCACATTTGCGGGTGGGATTTTTTTTCGCTACATCGCAAAAACTGTGTCAGTCACCAAAACACACACCTCCTACAGTTTTTATCCGATTCGGACGAAACCAAAAGCATTATGCTCTATGGACTCCCACGAACAAAAGTTGACTAAATAATTTCTCTACGACCGTCGGAAGACCAAACGGTAGCACTTTCAACATTTGCACATTAGCTACCTTGTACCAAACTGCTCCTAAATCCAAAACGATTCATCCTATTGACACCAAACTTCACACATGTGTTTGTCCTATTGTTGGTTCTACTTTCTCCTTAAATTGCTCCAAAAGGGGCCGCCAAAAACACACTTCAGCATCTTTCTCTGCCATTTCTTCGCCTTTTGGTCTATAACTCCTGAACCGAACATCCCACATTCAAAAACTTTACATCCCCGGATTCCGTGAAGCGAGGGGCCGGCGCCGCGGACGACGACGCCCGATCCCGAGTCGCACGGGACGGCTTGGCCCCCGTCCACAACTGCTTGCAGTTCTAGTTAGGGGGCCAAGCCCGAGTAGGGCTGGGACCGCGTTTTGCAGAGCAACGCGGTTCCCAAGCCCTGCGGGGCAGGGAACCCTATTGTTCTTGTAGGGATTATTAGGGGGCCAAGCCCGAGTAGGGCTGGGACCGCGTTTTGCAGAGCAACGCGGTTCCCAAGCCCTGCGGGGCAGGGAACCCTATTGTTCTTGTAGGGATTATTAGGGGGCCAAGCCCGAGTAGGGCTGGGACCGCGTTTTGCAGAGCAACGCGGTTCCCAAGCCCTGCGGGGCAGGGAACCCTATTGATCTTGCTGGGATTATTATTATTAGGGGGCCAAGCCCGAGTAGGGCTGGGACCGCGTTTTGCAGAGCAACGCGGTTCCCAAGCCCTGCGGGGCAGGGAACCCTATTGTTCTTGTAGGGATTATTATTATTATTATTATTATTATTTTTCCTTACGTAAAAGTGGTGCTGCAGCCCAAACCGTAAAGGGTTGGGACATGCCACTTGCAGGGCTTATCCAGGTCCGTGCCTGGTACGCAGACAAAAAAATTCAGACATGCCAGCCACTAGGTGACGCTACAACAAAGGAAAAGGCGTTTTGTGCTATAACATCCGCACCGAAAGTCCGACAGTCAAAAACTTTATATCCACAGATGCCCACAAGTCAGCTGCATCTTTTGAGATAGGCCACGCCCATTTGCGATAGGATAGATTTTTTGCTACGTCGCAAAAACTGTGTCAGTCACCAAAACATACTCCTCCTACAGTTTTTGCCCGATTTGGACAAAACCAAAAGCATTATACTCTACCGACTCCCACGAGCAAAAGTGGGTCAAACACTTTTTCTACGACCATTGGAAGACCAAACGGTAGCGCTTTAAAGATTCGCGAAAATTCCTTAAAAAAAAAAAAAAGGGGGATTTTCTTGAAACTGAAGGGAGACTATCATGGGGCATACCTGAGCCTATGGCAAAAATATGGGCAAGAAATTCCTTTGTGGGCCGGACTTATTAAAAAAAAGAGTTTTTAAATTTTTTTGCCTGTTTTCGCCATTTCCTAAGTCTTTCGGCGGGAAAATGGGAAAATTCAAAAAAGTGTCTTTAAAATGGAGAGGTTGACAATTTGATTTTGCTATAACTCCCCAACCGAACATCGCACATTCAAAAACTTGACATCCACTTGTTTGGTACATTGAGCTGCATCTTTCTATCTAACGTAGTTTTGCGAATGTCATCCATAGGGGGCGCCAAAACCACAAAAAGCAAAGGAAACGCGTTTGGGGCTATAACTTCCACACCGAACATCCCACAGTCAAACACTTAATATCCACAGATGCCCACAAGTCAGCTGCATCTTTCTACATAACACAGTTTTGCGAATGTCATCCATAGGGGGCACCAAAACCGCAAAAAGCAAAGAAAACGCGTTTGGGGCTATAACTCCCACACCGAACATCCCACATTCAAAAACTTTACATCCCTGGATTCCGTGAAACGAGGGGCCGGCGCCGCGGACGACGACCCCCAATCCCGAGTCGCGTGGGAGGCTTGGCCCCCGTTCACAACTGCTTGCAGTTCTAGTTCCTATTTTTCTCCGCGTAAAACTGGTGCTGCAGCCCAAACCGTAGAGGGTAGGGACATGCCACTTGCATGACTAGATCCAGGTCCGTGCCTGGTACGCAGACAAAAAAATTCAGACATACCGGCCACTAGGTGGCGCTACAAAAAAAGGAAAACGTGTATAACTTCCACACCGAAAGTCCGACAGTCAAAAACTTTATATCCACAGATGCCCAGAAGTCAGCTGAATCTTTTGAGATAGGCCACGCCCATTTGCGTATATATATATTTTTCGCTACATCGCAAAAACTGTGTCAGTCACCAAAACATACTCCTCCTACAGTTTTCGCCCGATTTGGACGAAACCAAAAGCATTATGCTCTACCGACTCCCACAAGAAAAAGTAGGATAAAGAATTTTTCTACGACCATCGGAAGACCAAATGGTAGCGATTTAAAGATTCGATTTTTCAATTTGGAACATTTCTTCTTCTTTTTATTTAAAATGTTGCTGCAGCCCAAACCGTAAAGGGTTGGGACATGCCACTTCCAGGGCATATCCAGGTCCGTACCCCGTACGCAGACAAAAAAATTCAGACATGCCGGCCACTAGGTGGCGCTACAACAAAGGAAAAGGCGTTTTGGGCTATAACTTCCGCACCGAAAGTCCGACAGTCAAAAACTTTATATCCACAGATGCCCACAAGTCAGCTGCATCATGTGAGATAGGCCACGCCCATTTGCGTATATATAAATTTTTTGCTACATCGCAAAAACTGTGTCAGTCACCAAAACATACTCCTCCTACAGTTTTCGCCCGATTTCGACGAAACCAAAAGCATTATGCTCTACCGACTCCCACGAGCAAAATTAGGATAAATATTTTTTCTACGACCATCGTAAGACCAAACAGTAGCACTTTAAAGATTCGCGAAAATTCCTTAAAAAAAAAAAAAAAGTGGATTTTCTTAAAAACTGAAGGGAGACTATCATGGGGCATACTTGAGCCTATGGCAAAAATATGGGCAAGAAATTCCTATGTGGGCCGGACTTATTAAAAAAAAGAGTTTTTAATTTTTTTTGCCTGTTTTCGCCATTTTCTAAGTCTTTAGGCGGGAAAATGGGAAAATTCAAAAAAGTGTCTTTACAATGGAGAGGTTCACAATTTCATTTTGCTCATAACTCCCCAACCAAACATTGCACATTCAAAAACTTGACATCCACTTGTTTGGTACATTGAGCTGCATCTTTCTATCTAACAAAGTTTTGCGAATGTCATCCATAGGGGGCGCCAAAACCACTAAAAGCAAAGAAAACGCGTTTGGGGCTATAACTCCCACACCAAACATCACACATTCAAAAACTTTACATCCCCGGATTCCGTGAAGCGAGGGGCCGGCGCCGCGGACGACGACGCCCAATCCCGAGTCGCGTGGGAGGCTTGGCCCCCGTTCACAACTGCTCGCAGTTCTAGTTAGGGGGCCAAGCCCGAGTAGGGCTGGGACCGCGTAATGCAGAGCAACGCGGTTCCCAAGCCCTGCGGGGCAGGGAACCCTATTGTTTTTGTTGGGCCTTTTATTATTAGGGGGCCAAGCCCGAGAAGGGCAAGGGACCGCGGAATGCAGAGCATCGCGGTTCCATGACAATGCGGGGCATGGAACCCTATTGATTTAGTAGGAATTATTATTATTATTCCGTCGCCCTAAAAGTGGTGCTGCAGCCCAAACCATAAAGTTTGAAGACAAGCCACTTGTCGGGCTTATCCAGGTCCGTGATGTGTACGCAGACACAAAAATTCAGACATGCCAACCACTAGGTGGCGCTACAACAAAGGCAAACGCGTTTGGGGCTATAACTTCCACACCGAAAGTCCGACAGTCAAAAACTTTATATCCACAGATGCCCACAAGTCAGCTGCATATTTTGGGATAGGCCACGCCCATTTGCGTATGGGAAATTATTTCGCTACATCGCAAAAACTGTGTCAGTCACCAAAACACACTCCTCCTACAGTTTACGCCCGATTTGGACGAAACCAAAAGCATTATGCTCTACCGACTCCCACGAGCAAAAGTTGGATACAGAATTTTTCTACGACCATCGGAAGACCAAACGGTAGCGCTTTAAATATTTGTTGATTAGCTACGTTTTACGTAGAAATTCATAAATCCAAAATCATAAGTCGGATCAAGTCCAAATTTTAAACATATGTTGGGGCTACCCTTAATTGCGTTCAATAAAAAATTTGGGGAATTTCGCCATAAGGTGTCGCCATAAACAAGGAAATTTTATATCTCCTAATTGGCCAAAGGAATTTTCTTAAAACTCACGGGAAACCATCAAGGGGCATACCCGAGTCTATATAAAAAATATGGCTAAGAAATAGTAATGTTTAAGGGACTTTTTAATACAATTAGATTTTCTTTTTTTCCGTCAAAGAAAAAAGGCGGGAATGCTAGCATGTCCATTGACATTACATTGTGCAATTAGCTCCGGCCGCCATTTTGTCAAGGCTGACAATCTGCTTTTGCTCATAACTCGCCAACCACACATCGCACATTAAAAAACTAGACATCCACTTGTTTGGTACATTGAGCTGCATCTTTCTATCTAACGCAGTTTTGCGAATGTCATCCATAGAGGCCGCCAAAACCACAAACACTTTGTCAGTCACCAAAACACACACCTCCTACAGTTTTTGCCCGATTTGGACGAAACCAAAAGCATTATGCTCTATGGACTCCCACGAATAACAGTTGAGTAAATAATTTCTCTACGACCGCCGGAAGACCAAACAGTAGCGCTTCAAAGACTTGCACATTAGCTACCTTGTACCAAACTGCTCCTAAATCCAAAACGATTCATCCTATTGACACCATTGACAATTGACATTGTCCTATGGTTGGTTCTACTTTTTCCTTAAATTGCTCCAAAAGGGGGCGCCAAAGCATCTTTCTCTACCATTTTTCCGCCTTTTGGTCTATAACTCCCAAACCGAACATCCCACATTCAAAAACTTCACGTCTCCGGATTCCGTGAAGCGAGGGGCCGGCGCCGCGGACGACAACGCCCGATCCCGAGTCGCGCGGGACGGCTTGGCCCCCGTCCACAACTGCTTGCAGTTCTAGTTAGGGGGCCAAGCCCGAGTAGGGCTGGGACCGCGTTTTGCAGAGCAACGCGGTTCCCAAGCCCTGCGGGGCAGGGAACCCTATTGTTTTTGTTGGGCCTTTTATTCCTATTCCTATTCCTTACGTAAAAGTGGTGCTGCAGCCCAAACCGTAAAGGGTTGGGACATGCCACTTGCATGGCTTATCCAGGTCCGTGCCTGGTACGCAGACACAAAAATTCAGACATGCCGGCCACAAGGTGGCGCTACAACAAAGGAAAAGGCGTTTTGGGCTGTAACTTCCGCACCGAAAGTCCGACAGTCAAAAACTTTATATCCACAGATGCCCACAAGTCAGCTGCATCTTTTGAGATAAGCCACGCCCATTTGCGTATATATACATTTTTCGCCACATCGCAAAAACTGTGTCGGTCACCAAAACATACACCTCCTACAGTTTTCGCACGATTTGGACGAAACCAAAAGCATTATGCTCTACCGACTCCCACGAGCAAAAGTTGGTCAAATAATTTTTCTACGACCATCGGAAGACCAAACGGTAGCGCTTTCAAGATTTGCGAAAATCCCTTAAAAAAAAAAAAAAGAGGGATTTTCTTGAAACTCAAGCGAGACTATCATGGGGCATACCTGAGCCTATGGCAAAAATATGGGAAATAAATTTTAATGTGGGCCGGACTTATTAGAAAAAAGAGTTTTTCAATTTTTTTGCCTGTTTTCGCCATTTTCTAAGTCTTTAGGCGGGAAAATTCAAAAAAGTGTCTTTACAATGGAGAGGTTGACAATTTGATTTTGCTATAACTCCCCAACCGAACATCGCACATTCAAAAACTTGACATCCACTTGTTTGGTACATTGAGCTGCATCTTTCTATCTAACCTAGTTTTGCGAATGTCATCCATTGGGGGCGCCAAAACCACAAAAAGCAAAGAAAACGCGTTTGGGGCTATAACTCCCACACCGAACATCGCACATTCAAAAACTTTACATCCCCGGATTCCGTGAAGCGAGGGGCCGGCGCCGCGGACGACAACGCCCGATCCCGAGTCGCGTGGGAGGCTTGGCCCCCGTTCACAACTGCTTGCAGTTCTAGTTATTATTATTTTTCTCCGCGTAAAAGTGGTGCTGCAGCCCAAACCGTAAAGGGTTGGGACATGCCACTTCCAGGGCATATCCAGGTCCGTACCCCGTACGCAGACACAAAAATTCAGACATGCCTGCCACTAGGTGGCGCTACAACAAAGGAAAAGGCTTTTTGGGCTATAACTTCCGCACCGAAAGTCCGACAGTCAAAAACTTTATATCCACAGATGCCCACAAGTCAGCTGCATCTTTTGAGATAGGCCACGCCCATTTGCGATAGGATACATTTTTTGCTACGTCGCAAAAACTGTGTCAGTCACCAAAACATACTCCTCCTACAGATTTTGCCCGATTTGGACGAAACCAAAAGCTTTATGCTCTACCGACTCCCACGAGCAAAAGTGGGTCAAATAGTTTTTCAACGACCATTGGAAGACCAAACGGTAGCGCTTTAAAGATTTGCGAAAATTCCTTTAAAAAAAAAAAAAAGGGGATTTTCTTGAAACTGAAGGGAGACTATCATGGGGCATACCTGAGCCTATGGCAAAAATATGGGAAAGAAATTTTTATGTGGGCCGGACTTATTAAAAAAAATAGTTTTTAAATTTTTTTGCCTGTTTTCGCCATTTTCTAAGTCTTTAGGCGGGAAAATGGGAAAATTCAAAAAAGTGTCTTTACAATGGAGAGGTTGACAATTTGATTTTGCTATAACTCCCCAACCGAACATCGCACATTCAAAAACTTGACATCCACTTGTTTGGTACATTGAGCTGCATCTTTCTATCTAACGTAGTTTTGCGAATGTCATCCATAGGGGGCGCCAAAACCACAAAAAGCAAAGAAAACGCGTTTGGGGCTATAACTCCCACACCGAACATCGCACAGTCAAACACTTTATATCCACAAATGGCCACAAGTCCGCTGCATCCTTTCAGATAGGCCACGCCCATTTGCGTATGGGATTTTTTTTCGCTAGATCGCAAAAACTGTGTCAGTCACCAAAATACACTCCTCCTACAGTTTTCGCCCGATTTCGACGAAACCAAAAGCATTATGCTCTACCGACTTCCACGAGCAAAAGCTGTGTGAAGAATTTTTCTACGACCATCAGAAGACCAAGCGGTAGCGCTTTAAAGATTTGCACATTAGCTACCTTGTACCAAACTGCTCCTAAATCCATAACGATTCATCCTATTAACACCAAACTTCACACATGTGTTTGTCCTATGGTTCTCAGGTTGGTTCTACTTTTTCCTTTAATTGCTCCAAAAGGGGGCGCCAAAAACACACTTGACCATCTTTCTCTGCGATTTTTTTGCGTTTTGGTCTATAACTCCCAAACCAAACATCCCACATTCAAAAACTTTACATCCCCGGATTCCGTGAAGCGAGGGGCCGGCGCCGCGGACGACGACGCCCGATCCCGAGTCGCGTGGGAGGCTTGGCCCCCGTTCACAACTGCTCGCAGTTCTAGTTAGGGGGCCAAGCCCGAGAAGGGCAAGGGACCGCGTTATGCAGAGCAACGCGGTTCCCAAGCCCTGCTGGGCAGGGAACCCTATTGATTTAGTAGGAATTATTATTAGGGGGCCAAGCCCGAGAAGGGCAAGGGACCGCGTTATGCAGAGCAACGCGGTTCCCAAGCCCTGCTGGGCAGGGAACCCTATTGATTTAGTAGGAATTAGGGCCCGAGCACAGACATGTGCGAAAGCCCTATTGTAATCGGTGCGATTGTTATTATTATTATTCTTTGGAATCTAAAATGGGACTTTTCACCCACTTCCCGTCATGCATAAGTTGAAAATATGTGGCGTACCCATCAGACCTGCAAAAAATTGCAATGTATCAGTGGTTCAGGATTTGATCTCAAAAATAGCGCCCCCTATGGCCAAAAACTGTTTTTCAGGAAATGCATGCTCAAAAATTGGGCTAGAAGCCTGAAATTACAGGACAACATGTAATGGCCCAAGGCGCACATAAATGCAATTGTATGTCATTAGCCAAAATCAACCGGAAGTCGGCCATGTTGGATGTAGTGCCTAAAACCGCCATAACCATCTTTTCGCATTTCGACGAAAGGCTCCTAGAGTTTTGACGCCAGGGACGTCAAACCACTTCTCAAATACAAAAGACCCTTGCCCGATAAGGAATTGCGGAAAGGTCAGGAAGTTGTCCGAGAACCAGGGATCTTTTTGGGGTCAAAGTTCGCGTAAATACGCACCTCACGAAACTTTAATTCATCATAACTCAGGCTGTGTTATACCTAGCTGCACCAAATTAATAACCCAAATGTATCTTTGCAGGCCCCACAAAAAAGCCTCTTGACGCCCCGCCCCACAATCAACAGGATTTTTTTTAAAGGGAAATATGTGAATTTCTGACTCGAAAATCCTCAAAAAGTTCAAAATTTTTTAACTCCTAGCAGGAACATATTTAGCAAAACGAAAACTCTAGGGACACTCACAAGACATGGAATATACACCAATAATTTTTTTGTTTGATTCTGAATAACTATGACGAGGTGGGAGCCGATATTTGCCAACATGGCGGCAAAAGTCAGAGCTCCACATTACTCTGCAGGATTGCAGAGTAAAGTGCACACATAACAACTTTTTGTGCAAAAGAAAATATGATAGGGTATGTCCTCCGACATGGAAGATGATATACCCGAAAGCTTGTTTTAATCGGAACCACCGTCTTGCAGCACCGGCGCCTGATTGGCCAAAAACCATCACAAACGCACGTCATGAACCCTTTGATTGATCATAACTAAGGCTGTGTTGTACTTAGAACCACACAATTTCATACAGCGATGTACAATCCCAGTACGAACAAAAAAGCCTCTTGACGCCCCGCCCCAAAATCAACAGGAAGTGTTCTTTTTAGCAATATTCGCCCATAAAACCAGGCCCCCAGGATGCTGCCTTCTCCGAGCAGCCAGCATGGACTAGTGGCCAACCCATTGGTACTGCATGCTGTGAATGGGAGCTTATTTATACAGATGGCACTCTCTTCCTACATTAAGTAGGAAGAGACTGCCATCTGCTGGATACATTTATCTACACATCCTACTCCCACTAAATGGCAGTATTGCATTACAAATAAAGGGACTGAAGACTTCGCTTAGCCCAGTGGTTCTCAATTATTTTCTGTCATGCCCCCCCAGGGGACAGACATTTTTTCGCCCCCCCCCCCTCCCCCAAATTGAAATACTATTGAGAACCTGCTAATATTTATTTATTAATCCGTACAAAAACACTGTTTCTGGCATGAGCATTCTGCATACAATCACCTTAATATAAAATTAGATGTTTGATTATACAATTAGCTGAGATAACTTCTGCAGCAACTTCAAAAAAAATTGGAGTTCAGTTAATTAGCTCAATTTGTAACATTTAAACAAGACAACTCAGTCTGTGTGAATCTCAGGACAGAGAAACAAGAGCAAATGATTCACTGAGGTTTGCATTTCATTCAAAACATTTCACAACTGTACACATAGGTGGTGTTTTTTCATTATTATAGGCCAATATGCCTTCTGTGATGCAAACCTATAATTGATTAATGTTATAATTAGTGTACTTGCTTAATTTCCTTTGAAATAGCCTACAGAGACACTTGGAGACACATGTGGACGTTTATTTACTGCAAATCACGGCCTTTCGCACGGTAATGACCGTACACAAGCACACGTCGCGCTTCGCTGTAATTTCGCTCTGCAATGGTCCATGTGCTCCAAACTTCACCTCCCTGGTAAGAGTCCAGGCCTGAGGTCGTCCTTGCATCCATATCAAGCACGTCGCGGCAACTTCCGCGCTTCCGGCGACAGGTATTGCTGTGCCGCGCGCTCCGAAGAGGCACGTTCTCTTGTGCGGTCACCCGGAGCGCCGAGGACGGCCAGGACGGCGAGCAGCATGGATGGGCGAGGGCCCGGTCATCACTGCTTGCAGTTTTAATTATTATTATTATTATTATTATTATTATTATTATTTGGAGTCGCGCAGAAGTGGTGCAGCAGCCCAAACCAGAAAGTGTGAAGACATGCCACTTGTCGGGCTTATCCAGGTCCGTGCCTGGTACGCAGACACAAAAATTCAGACATGCCAACCACTAGGTGGCGCTACAACAAAGCAAAACGCGTTTTGGGCTATAACTTCCGCACCGAAAGTCCGACAGTCAAAAACTTCATATCCACAGATGCCCACAAGTCAGCTGCATGTTTTGGGATAGGCCACGCCCATTTGCGTATAGATACATTTTTTGCTACATCGCAAAAACTGTGTCAGTCACCAAAACACACTCCTCCTACAGTTTTCGCCCGATTTGGACGAAACCAAAAGCATTATGCTCTACCGACTCCCACGAGCAAAAGTTGGATAAAGATTTTTTTCTACGACCATCGGAAGACCAAACGGTAGCGCTTCAAACATTCGCGCAAATACCTCAAAAATAAAAAATAAAAGGGATTTTCTTGAAACTCAAGGGAGACTATCATGGGGCATACCTGAGTCTATAAAAAAAATCTGGCCAAGACATTCCTATGTATGCCGGACTTATTAAACAAATTAGTTTTGCACTTTTACTTCCTGTTTCGAACTATTTGGCGGGAAAATTCAAAAAAGTGGAGAGGTTGACAACTTGATTTTGCTCATAACTCCCCAACCAAACATCGCACATTCAAAAACTTGACATCCACTTGTTTGGTACATTGAGCTGCATCTTTCTATGCAACGCAGTTTTGCGAATGTCATCCATAGGGGGCGCCAAAACCACAAAACGCAAATAAAACGCGTTTGGGGCTATAACTTCCACACCAAAAGTCTGACAGTCAAAAACTTTACATCCACAGATGCCCACAAGTCAGCTGCATATTTTGGGATAGGCCACGCCCATTTGCGTATGGGTTTTTTTTCCGCTACATCGCAAAAACCGTGTCAGTCACCAAAACACACACCTCCTACAGTTTTTGCCCGATTTGGACGAAACCAAAAGCATTATGCTCTATGGAGTCACACGAACAAAAGTTGACTAAATAATTTCTCGACGACCGTCGGAAGACCAAACGGTAGCGCTTTAAAGATTTGCACATTAGCTACCTTGTACCAAACTGCTCCTAAATCCAAAACGATTCATCCTATTGACACCAAACTTCACACATGTTTGTCCTATGGTTGGTTCTACTTTTTCCTTACATTGCTCCAAAAGGGGGCGCCAACAACACACTTGAGCATCTTTCTCTGCCATTTTTTCGCCTTTTGGTCTATAACTCCCGAACCGAACATCCCAAGTTCAAAAACTTTACATCCCCGGATTCCGTGAAGCGAGGGGCCGGCGCTGCGGACGACGACGCCCGATCCCGAGTCGCACGGGACGGCTTGGCCCCCGTCCACAACTGCTTGCAGTTCTAGTTAGGGGGCCAAGCCCGAGTAGGGCTGGGACCGCGTTTTGCAGAGCAACGCGGTTCCCAAGCCCTGCGGGGCAGGGAACCCTATTGTTTTTGTTGGGCCTTTTATTCCTATTCCTATTCCTTACGTAAAAGTGGTGCTGCAGCCCAAACCGTAAAGGGTTGGGACATGCCACTTGCATGGCTTATCCAGGTCCGTGCCTGGTACGCAGACACAAAAATTCAGACATGCCGGCCACAAGGTGGCGCTACAACAAAGGAAAAGGCGTTTTGGGCTATAACTTCCGCACCGAAAGTCCGACAGTCAAAAACTTTATATCCACAGATGCCCACAAGTCAGCTGCATCTTTTGAGATAGGCCACGCCCATTTGCGTATATATACATTTTTCGCCACATCGCAAAAACTGTGTCGGTCACCAAAACATACTCCTCCTACAGTTTTCGCCCGATTTGGACGAAACCAAAAGCATTATGCTCTACCGACTCCCACGAGCAAAAGTTGGTCAAATAATTTTTCTACGACCATCGGAAGACCAAACGGTAGCGCTTTCAAGATTTGCGAAAATCCCTTAAAAAAAAAAAAAAGAGGGATTTTCTTGAAACTCAAGCGAGACTATCATGGGGCATACCTGAGCCTATGGCAAAAATATGGGAAATAAATTTTAATGTGGGCCGGACTTATTAGAAAAAATAGTTTTTCAATTTTTTTGCCTGTTTTCGCCATTTTCTAAGTCTTTAGGCGGGAAAATGGGAAAATTCAAAAAAGTGTCTTTACAATGGAGAGGTTGACAATTTCATTTTGCTATAACTCCCCAACCGAACATCGCACATTCAAAAACTTGACATCCACTTGTTTGGTACATTGAGTTGCATCTTTCTATCTAACGTAGTTTTGCGAATGTCATCCATTGGGGGCGCCAAAACCACAAAAAGCAAAGAAAACGCGTTTGGGGCTATAACTCCCACACCGAACATCGCACATTCAAAAACTTTACATCTCCGGATTCCGTGAAGCAAGGGGCCGGCGCCGCGGACGACGACGCCCGATCCCGAGTCGCGTGGGAGGCTTGGCCCCCGTTCACAACTGCTTGCAGTTCTAGTTATTCTTTGGACTTACGTAAAACTGGTGCTGCAGCCCAAACCGTAAAGGCTTGGGACATGCCACTTGCATGGCTTATCCAAGTCCGTGCCTGGTACGCAGACACAAAAATTCAGACATGCCGGCCACTAGGTGGCGCTACAACAAAGGAAAATGCGTTTTGGGCTATAACATCCGCACCGAAAGTCCGACAGTCAAAAACTTTATATCCACAGATGCCCACAAGTCAGCTGCATCTTTTGAGATAGGCCACGCCCATTTGCGATAGGATAGATTTTTTGCTACATCGCAAAAACTGTGTCAGTCACCAAAACATACTCCTCCTACAGTTTTCGCCCGATTTGGACGAAACCAAAAGCATTATGCTCTACCAACTCCCACGAGCAAAAGTTGGTCAAATAATTTCTCTACGACCATCGGAAGACTAAACGGTAGCGCTTTAAAGATTTGCGAAAATCCGTTAAAAAAAAAAAAAAAAGGGATTTTCTTGAAACTCAAGGGAGACTATCATGGGGCATACCTGAGTCTATGGCAAAAATATGGGCAAGAAATTCCTTTCTGGGCGGGACTTATTAAAAAAAAGAGTTTTTCAATTTTTTTGCCTGTTTTCGCCATTTCCTAAGTGTTTTGGCGGGAAATTCAAAAAAGTGTCTTTACAATGGAGAGGTTGACAATTGGATTTTGCTATAACTCCCCAACCGAACATCGCACATTCAAAAACTTGACATCTACTTGTTTGGTACATTAAGCTGCATCTTTCTATCTAACGTTGTTTTGTGAATGTCATCCATAGGGGGCGCCAAAACCACAAAAAGCAAAGAAAACTCGTTTGGGGCTATAACTTCCACACCGAACATCCCACAGTCAAAAACTTTATATCCACAGATGCCCACAAGTCAGCTGCATCTTTTCAGATAGGCCACGCCCATTTGCCTATGGGATTTTTTTTCCCTACATCGCAAAAACTGTGTCAGTCACCAAAACACACTCCTCCTACAGTTTTTGCCCGATTTGGACGAAACCAAAAGCATTATGCTCTACCGACTCCCACGAGCAAAAGTTGTATAAAGAATTTTTCTACGACCATCAGAAGACCAAACGGTAGCGCTTTAAAGATTTGCACATTAGCTACCTTGTACCAAACTGCTCCTAAATCCAAAACGATTCATCCTATTAACACCAAACTTCACAAATGTGTTTATCCTATAGTTCTCAGGTTGTTTCTACTTTTTCCTTAAAGTGCTCCAAAAGGGGGCGCCAAAAACACCCTTGAGCATCTTTCTCTGCGTTTTCTTTGCGTTTTGGTCTATAACTCCCAAACCAAACATCCCACATTCAAAAACTTTACATCCCCGGATTCCGTGAAGCGAGGGGCCGGCGCCGCGGACGACGACGCCAGATCCCGAGTCGCGTGGGAGGCTTGGCCCCCGTTCACAACTGCTCGCAGTTCTAGTTATTATTATTATTATTTGGAGTCGTGCAGAAGTGGTGCTGCAGCCCAAACCGTAAAGTGTTTGGACATGCCACTTGTCGGGCTTATCCAGGTCCGTGCCTGGTACGCAGACACAAAAATGCAGACATGCCAACCACTAGGTGGCGCTACAGCAAAGGACAACGCGTTTTGGGCTATAACTTCCACACCGAAAGTCCGACAGTCAAAAACTTTATATCCACAGATGCCCACAAGTCAGCTGCATCTTTTGGGATAGGCCACGCCCATTTGCGTATGGGAAATTGTTTCGCTAAATCACAAAAACTGTGTCAGTCACCAAAACACACTCCTCCTACAGTTTTCATCCGATTTGGACGAAACCAAAAGCATTATGCTCTACCGACTCCCACGAGCAAAAGTTATTAAAAATAATTTTTTTACGACCATCGGAAGACCAAACGGTAGCGCTTTAAAGATTTGCACATTAGCTACGTTTCGCGTAGAAATTTATAAATCCAAAATCATAAGTCGGATCAAGTCCAAATTCTAAACATATGTTGGGGCTACCCTTAATTGCGTTCAATAAAAAATTTGGAGAATTTCGCCATAAGGGGGCGCCATAAACGAGGAAATTTGATATCTGCTAATTGGCCAAAGGAATTTTCTTAAAACTCACGGGAAACCATCAAGGGGCATACCCGAGTCTATATAAAAAATATGGCCAAGAAATAGTAATGTTTAAGGGACTTTTTAATACAATTAGATTTTTTTTTTTCCGTCAAAGAAAAAAGGCGGGAATGCTAGCATGTCCATTGACATTACATTGTGCAATTAGCTCCGGCCGCCATTTTGTCAAGGCTGACAATCTGCTTTTGCTCATAACTCCCCAACCACACATCGCACATTAAAAAACTTGACATCCACTTGTTTGGTACATTAACCTGCATCTTTCTATCTAACGCAGTTTTGCGAATGTCATCCATAGGGGGCGCCAAAACCACAAAATGCAAAGAAAACGTGTTTGGGGCTATAACTTCCACACCGAACATCCCACAGTCAAAAACTTCATATCCACAGATGCCCACAAGTCAGCTGCATCTTTCGGGATAGGCCACGCCCATTTGCATATGGGAAATTATTTCGCTACATCGCAAAAACTGTGTCAGTCACCAAAACACAGACCTTTCGGTCTATAACTCCCAAACCGAACATCCCACATTCAAAAACTTTACATCCCCAGATTCCGTGAAGCGAGGGGCCGGCGGCGCGCACGACGACGCCCGATCCCGAGTCGCGCGGGACGGCTTGGCCCCCGTCCACAACTGCTTGCAGTTCTAGTTATTATTATTTTTCTCCGCGTAAAAGTGGTGCTGCAGCCCAAACCGTAAAGGTTTGGGACATGCCACTTCCAGGACATATCCACGTCCGTACCCCGTACGCAGACAAAAACATTCAGACATCCCAGCCACTAGGTGGCGCTACAACAAAGGAAAAGGCGTTTTGGGCTATAACTTCCGCACCGAAAGTCTGACAGTCAAAAACTTTATATCCACAGATGCCCACAAGTCAGCTGCATCTTTTGAGATAGGCCACGCCCATTTGCGTATATATACATTTATTGCTACATCGCAAAAACTGTGTCAGTCACCAAAACATACTCCTCCTACAGTTTTCTCACGATTTGGACGAAACCAAAAGCATTATGCTCTCCCGACTCCCACGAGCAAAGGAAGGTCAAATGATTTTTCTACGACCATCGGAAGACCAAACGGTAGCGCTTTAAAGATTCGCGAAAATTCCTTTAAAAAAAAAGGGGGGGGGGATTTTCTTGAAACTGAAGGGAGACTATCATGGGGCATACCTGAGCCTATGGCAAAAATATGGGCAAGAAATTCAGATGTGGGCCGGACTTATTAAAAAAAAGAGTTTTTCAATTTTTTTGCCTGTTTTCGCCATTTTCTAAGTATTTAGGCGGGAAAATGGGAAAATTCAAAAAAGTGTCTTTACAATGGAGAGGTTGACAATTTGATTTTGCTATAACTCCCCAACCGAACATCGCACATTCAAAAACTTGACATCCACTTGTTCGGTACATTGAGCCGCATATTTCTATCTCACGTAATTTTGCGAATGTCATCCATAGGGGGCGCCAAAACCACAAAAAGCAAAGAAAACGCGTTTGGGGCTATAACTTCCACACCGAACATCCCACAGTCAAACACTTTATATCCACAGATGCCCACAAGTCAGCTGCATCTTTTGAGATAGGCCACGCCCATTTGCATATGGGATTTTCTTTCGCTACATCGCAAAAACTGTGTCAGTCACCAAAACACACTCCTCCTACAGTTTTTGTCCGATTTCGACGAAACCAAAAGCATTATGCTCTACCGACTCCCACGAGCAAATGTTGTGTAAAGAATTTTTCTACGACCATCGGAAGACCAAACGGTAGCGCTTTAAAGATTTGCACATTAGCTACCTTTAACCAAACTGCTCCTAAATCCAAAACGATTTATCCTATTAACACCAAACTTCACACATGTGTTTGTCCTATGGTTCTCAGGCTGGTTCTACTTTTGCCTTAAATTGCTCCAAAAGGGGGCGCCAAAACACACTTGAGCATCTGTCTCTGCCATTACTTTTGCCTTTTGGTCTATAACTCCCAAACCAAACATCCCACATTCAAAAACTTTACATCCCCGGATTCCGTGAAGCGAGGGGCCGGCGCCGCGGACGACGACGCCCGATCCCGAGTCGCGTGGGAGGCTTGGCCCCCGTTCACAACTGCTTGCAGTTCTAGTTGATATTGTTATTGTTTGGCGATGATGGGCCGCAGAAAGCCAGGAGAAAGAGGCAGCCACGAGGTCAGACTGTCATGGCGGAGTCGTCTCCCTGCCGCCTGATCTAGACAAGCTACGCGCGGTGCTGCTATCCGACCTAACAACAACCCTTACTACAACCATGAAAATGGTAGTGAGTGAAGCCTTGAGGCCTATTTCTGCTGCCTTAGACTGGGGCAGAAGTGATCATTGAGAATGATTTTTTTTTTTTTGCTTAATCCTTCCTAGCCTTACACATAACATCACCACCAACAAAAAATGGTATAACAATTATGATATCGTATCGGACAGTATCGGCTGATATCCAAAACCCAGATATCGGAATCGGATTGGAACTAAAAATAGTGGATCGGTGCATCCCTAGATATTTCAATCCACTTTTTCTAGCAAAGCCCGCGGTGTGGCAATTGTTATTAAGAAAAACATAGATTTCAGACATATCTATACAGTAACTGACCCGAATGGTCGTTTTCTTATAGTAACTTGGTACCTTTGCTCTGTTCATGTAAAACTTCTTAACATTTATGGCCCAAATATTGATGACGCTACCTTTTTCCGTAAAACCTTTGATATGTTACCCGACCTTCTGGGCACAAATGTGATTGCTGCAGGGGACCACAATGTAATCCTTGATTGGCATATGGACAGGTCATCAAAGAAAACAAGCTACCCTTCTAACTCATCTACAGTTCTGAAAAACTTGATTTCAACTACTAATTTAGTTGACATCTGGAGAATACAGCACCCCACAGACAGAGACTTTTTTTCCAAAATGCACAATTTGTATTCTCGTATTGATTATTTTTTATTAGACTCAAAACTCATACCCAACAAAATAGACACCAAATATCACAACATCCTGATCTCGGATCATGCCCCAGCGGCCATTATTCTTGACTTTGGGAGATCCAAACAGCGAGCTAATTGGCATCTACGCCCTTCTCTGCTCAACAACAGACATTTTTGTAAATACATGTCGGGAAAAATCACTGAATATTTAGAGACCAACGATACCTCGGATGTCTCTGACTCCACCTTGTGGGAAACTTTTAAAGTGGTCATGAGAGGTTATATAATTTCATATGAAGGGTCTTTTAAGAAATCTAGAGAAAAACGTTTGAAAGATATTGACTTGGAGCTCACCTCGCTGGAGACATTATACAGAGGCACAAATGACCCCCAAACTCTGCAAAATATTCTTAGTCTTAAATACGAGTATAGCACTATTTTAACGAGTCAAGTGAGTGATCAGCTTCTCAGACTTAAGCAACATTATTTTGAATTAGGCGATTAACCCTATCCCGCCAGCTCAGAGGGTAACAAGCCAGCAGATCCATACATACAATAAAATCTAGCAGAGGTGTGGCTTTAACTGACCCGAAACAGATAAATAAAATAAAGTATTATCAGGAGCTGTATAAATCCAAAGCTAATGGTGATATCGACGCATGGTTAAAAAAGCTAGACATACCAAAACTAGACAGCGCCTCCCGCGAGGCCTTAAACTCTGAACTGTCCCCTGCAGAAATCACGGACGCTATCAAATCGCTGCATAACGGCAAGAGCCCTGGGCCAGATGGCTTCGTAGTTGAATTTTATTAGAAGTTTGCTGACCAAGTAACCCCAATCCTGCATAGAATGTTCTCCCACTCAGCCGAAGCGAATAGGCTCCCACCAACACTGTATAAGGCAAACATTTTTCTCTTAAAACAAGACAGATGAAACTAACCCGTCCTCATATCGACCAATTTCCATGCTTAACTTGGATTTCAAAATTTTTACAAAAATTCTGGCAAATAGACTAAACAAATCTATAGAATCCATTATTCACACAGATCAGACCGGGTTCATCCCCAATAGGTTTTCATTTTTTAATGTTAGGAGAGTCCTAAATATTATTTATAAGCTTGGCCCTAAAAACTTCTCTCACTGCCCTCCTTTTCTCTTCTCCCAGACCGCCTGCCTCCTTTAGAGGAGACCACTTTACCTTGTCCAACGGTCAGAGAATTTGGAACCAAATTAGGAAGGCCTGTGAACTATCGAGCACGACCATGCATGCCCCAATCTGGCAAAACCATGCCTTCCCCCCATCGTTCACAAATGGTCACTTTGCTTCATTTGATCAGCTAGTATCAAAGTTTACTGTCGAAAGCTCAATTATTCAGGTATCTACAGTTAAGGAATTATGTCAGACAGAATATACCATCCTTTGAATCCCTGCCCGCAGATGACTCATTGTCCAAAATTTTACTGGGCTCACCAGAAGCTAAAAACCTGATTTCATCTTTTGTGGGAATATTTTTAGACCGGCAGGACAAATCTACTTTAAAAATAAAGCAAGCCTGGGAAAAAGACTTAAACCTTGGAATAGCTGACGATGTCTGGGAGGGAGCGCTAAAAAGCATAAAATCCTGCTCTATAAACTCGAGGCTTCAGTTAATTCAATTTAAGGTCACACTTAGATTGCACTATTCTAAGGTTAAACGACATAACATTTTCCCAGATCTTTCGCCTTTATGTAACAGATGTAAGATTGCCAAGGGTACACTTGCTCACCACTTTTGGGAATACCCAAATCTTTACAACTTTTGGTGTCTTGTACTTCAATGGTATTCTAATGTTTTAAATGTGTCTTTAACTCCTGATCCAGAAACCGCCCTGTTCGGACATTCCACAGCCCTGGAAAAATTGGACCACAATGCACGCATAATCATGGTTATTGCCAAAAGATGTATCCTGAGGCTGTGGAAGTCCGACTTGGCCCCCCAATTTGAAACCTGGCTGAGGGAAATGGTGGGCATTCTACATGTGGAAAGGCTACGTCATGAGCTGTCAGGTCACCCCTATAAATTCCCCGCTATATGGGGCCCAGTGCTGTGGCACTTAGGGAACCAAAAGGTATGAGGTTTGCCCCAGTTCTGTTTTTGTTTTAGCTTTGTTTTGTTTCTTGTGTACATATAGCTTATTTTCTTAATCATTTTGTCTTAGTTATTTATTTCACTTTTTTTCTGTATTCCTTGTCTGTTTATTAGGGCTATCAAATTAACGCGTTAATTTCGATTAATTAATCACAGAAAAATTAACGCCATTAAAAAAAATTAACGCAGATTAATCGCACTTCTATAATGCTCTTTGACCCGGTGCAAAAGTGGTGCGCAGCTGCACCGAGCTGCACCTGAATCTTGCATACACAGCCCGCACGGGTGAAAGGGAGAAAAGTAAAGTGAGAAGCAGGGGGCCGAGGGCTCTATGGACGGTTTATGGGATGCTTCGGGCAAATAAGCATGAAGGTAGGAAGACATCTTACTTTATTCTCCGCAGTGTCCGTGCATTATTGATTTAGTGGGTGTAACAATGTATAGGTTCAAAACAGTATCTCTCAATCTTCCTCCGTGTGTCTCAATTTTGTTTGCTAGCCGTCTCGTCTCCCGCGTAAACGGACACCCGCCCCGTGTGTGTGTGTGTGTGTGTGTTTGTCAATATTGTTGCCTATGAGTACGACGATGGTGAATGAATCGGCATAGGCATCTGTGGCAGTGCAGCGCTGTCTGTTGCGGAGACAGAAGTTACGAGAGACGGAGAGCGAGAGAGAGAGAAACAAACTGTAGCAGGCTATACAGCCGTTTATAAACAGGTATAAAGGTGTCATAAAAGTATGCGATTAATTTAGATTAATTAATCACAGAGCCTGTAATTAATTAGATAAATGTTTTTAATTGCTTGACAGCCCTACTGTTTATGTGAGGGAGGGGGGAGGGGAGAGGGGGTTGGGTGTTGTGCATGTATTGTATGTGTTTACCTATTCTGTTTTTTTTTTGTTTTTTTTTGTCAATATGTAAAATGACAACAAAACCATTAAAATTAAAGTAAAAAAAAAAAATAAAAAAATAAATATGTCTTGCTGCTGGGGGAACAACATGACATTATTTGGCTGACTGAGACTGCTTTATAGTCACTCACACCATTTGAATGCTGATTTAAAATGTGCTTTATTGTTGTGCTTCTGAAGCCTTCGACACAACTTTTCACATCATCCACAATACTTTTAGTCAGACTGAGGCAATGAGTGCTGCATTAAGTGTTTTTCACTCCTTTCTATTTTAAGCAGGTGTCTTCAGTGTCTCCATCAGCAACCACTGTTGGCCCTCGTTGCAAGTAAGGTGTTGATCTAGGGGGCCAATTTTTATTATACTTTAAATTGGTTCCCCCTTTTAATGCTAATGTTTCTGACCTCAGTGTGCAGTGCTCTCTCCAAGGCTTTCCTGAAAGCAAAACGATAACAAACATCTTTAATCCTAGAGATCCATTCCAAGCATATCTCAAGATTTATTCAGCCATGGTTTCCTGGCTGTCACAACACATTAATTGTGTGTTTCGAGACATTTTTGCACTGAAAGGATCACAACGTCAGATAGTACCCTACCCACTGCGCCACGGGCACCCCAAGTGCTATAGTTTTTAAGGTTCACAATGCAGTGTCAGCAAAAGACAACAAATGTCACGTTTGCAGACACTGCAGATTAAGTAATTCTTAGAATTGAATAATTCCTAAATCAAAACAAAATCATTTTGAGGAACCTGTAACATAAGCTGACCATATGTTTGTCAACAAAACGGTGGGCCCTGAACTTACTTTAACTTGTAGAATAGTCTTAACCTATATTGAAAATGAAATAATCGTGATAAAATCGAGATCCTGCCATAAAAAATCATTATTCTATATGATATTTTAGCGATATTGCCCAGTGGTGCTTTTATTTGTGGATGTCCTGATTATTGCATCACCTTTTCCACTTTTCGGTACACTAAAGCTTTTAACAAAAACCATGAGGCAGTACATCTACTTTAACTTGTTAACTCTGACTCCCATTGTTATTTGGATTTCATTCACACGTTTATGATTGTCTTTAAATCCTTTAAATTCCTTGATATTTGCCACATTTGCCCTTTCAGTTCCATAAGAGCCTTTTCACATAGGTTAAGCACCTCAGGCAGAGGTATTTTGTCTGTTCCAGAGTCCAAGCTTAAATCTAAGCCTTTGCTATCAAGGTCCTTAAAGCTGTGAAATGACCTTCTCAAGGAAATAAAGTTGTCCGAGACAGTTTCAACTTTTGAACTTTTTTCTGAAACACATTTTATGTTACATTTGACCATTTGCTGATTGCTATTTTGGTTTGACCACCTTTATTTACAGTATACAATTTATTTTGGTCAGATATCTCCTTCTCTGAAAACTTAGGTTATTGCCTTGTTTGTACATGCAAGTGTATTTTGCACTTGGTACCAGCTGTGACTGCTGACCTGAGGTCAGTAAAACCTTTTATATTTGGTGAAGCAACCCCTATGTAACCTGCAACACCCCCCCCCCACACACACACACACACACACACACACACACACACAAAAGTATTGTTTAACTTTAATTTTGAGAACACAAACACACCGTCCTCATGTCATTGTGCCCACAGCCAATTGTCCTTTAAATCATGCAAATTAGTTCCACCAGATTTAGGAGAAATATACTGCATGTTCATTAGGCATATGTTTTCTATTTGGGATGTATCTTTCTCTGCAGTCTGTGTGTGTTTTTTGTGTGAAAGAGACGGACAGGTCTTGAGCTGCAGGCAATCCTGAAACATTTATCTCATTACCCCGAGAGAGGGAAAGGGAACTAGTGCTGGAGAAAGAGAACGATAGACAGAGAGAAGGAGGGAGAAAAAAAGGAAGCAGAGGGAGAGAAATGAGGTCATGGATGGATCAAAAAGACACAGAGGAGTACAAAAAGAAAGAGAAAGAGACAAAATGGTAATGGAAGGTTTTAGAGTAGGTGAAGAAATTGTTAGACAGTTGATGACATCTTGCCCTTGTTCCTGCAGAGGTTGTACGCAGTTATTGTAAGTTGCTTTGGACAAGCAGTTGTCAAATTAATTTAAATCTAATCGTGTGTGTGTGTGTGTGCGTGTGCATGCATGTTCATGTTTGCATATACGTGAACTTGTGCGTCTGTGCGTACTGCTGAGTGCAGTACGCTGTCCTATGATAGGAGGTTGTTATGCTCCTATTGTGTGTGTGTGTCCCAAAAAGCCAGACATTGAGCCGACATGCATAACACCAGCATCATCAAACTGAAGCAGCTGAATGGGTGCCATCATTAGTTTTATTAGTTGCACCTGTGCTGTTCCTTTGGTGTCATTTCGAAAGGGCTTCCCTATAAATTACCTATGGTGCATGCTGAAGGGCTGTCTCACTGGCACAACCAACCCTTGTGTGGTGTTCGGGTCTGAGACCCATTTTCATTTTTATCAAAAGAAAAATTATATTATAAATTATAATTTCAAACTGAGACTTATTGGCCTTGGCTCATTAACTGTGAAGAACATATATCAGAAAACAAATTTGGTCAACACACACTATAGGGATGAGCCCGAATCCGAATATGTATTCGGATAAGCACGGATAATGAGTTAGATACGGATACGGATAATTTCCGAATAGTCCCGTTATTATTGAGGGATTTAATTTTTTTTATATTATGCGCTTAATTGACGCAGCATGTTCTGCCTCAATGACCCAACAGGTAGAACGACACTAACAGCTGTTCTGCGGTGGACACCATGGACATATAAAGAAATGGACACCGTATTGAAAAATGGCGCCCATTCATTCCTATGAAAGCTGCTCAGGCGCAGAGAAGCAACAAGGAAGCTGCCATATTGCTTTCATGTAAGCCCTGGCACGCCCAAGTGTATGACGTGCCGCTCCCTCCTCCTCCCTCGAAAACAAACTGAAAGCCGTTAAAAGCCGTTGGGCTAATAAAACGCTTTATGTGGCGTTTTGAAATGAAAAAACTTCAGTTTTAATAGTATATGGTCTCAAGATAAGTTTGAGCCTATGATTGATATCCAGAAAAATTTTGCGGCGACACAATCTTGTTCGCCGCTTGTATTGTGTGGACGGGGAAATCTGCCTTAGGGCTACCATGAAAATAAGCTCCCATTCACAGCATGCAGTACCAATGGGTTGGCCACTAGTCCATGCTGGCTGCTCGGAGAAGGCAGCATCCTGGGGGCCTGGTGGACACGAGAGGATTGGGCGCGTCCCGTGACCCGCAGTCTCTCTCTTTTTATCCACTGATAAACGCAGCACGTTCGCCCTATCCCTTGAATAGAGGGTTCTACCGGTCGCATTCGCTGCTGTTTTTATTTGAGTTTCCTCGTAACCCGCTGCCGTGGTGGAGAAGAGACGAACTGAACCGATGGAATATGCTGCACCCCGAGTCACCGTCAGCCCTTCCCCGATGTATTAACATTCACTAGGCCTACTGCTTAAACTCTTTCAAACACCACAACGTTTCCATGAAACTGATGCTTAGGACCTTCACTTTTTCAGCTGTCAATCAATGCGTATACGCTAGGCCTACTTCAGGACCCATACAATAAAATCGGAAACTGCAAACTGGACACATTAAAATCACGTATGGCTTTGTGGAAAGGCTAAGATATTATTTAGGGTTTATGAGATTGGCACATACGTTGATACAGATTGTTCCTAAATCTTAGTTTAGTAAAACAAATGTAAAAAAGAGCGATAGGGAGAGAGAGCTACAAAAAAATCATGAAATACAGCTGTATTTCCCCCAGTTAAAGGGAGACCTTAGGTTAAAAGTAAAACACTGGCCCTCATTTACTAACAGTGAGTAGCCTATGCACAGATATTGGCTGTTATTCATCAATATTTTCGTTCCCTGAATTTCTTCGTATTCTGAGAACAAAGAAGAGAGAGATGAAAAGGTAAAAATTTTTTCCGACTTTTTGACTTATATGTCAATATTACATCAATATGATGCTTTGAAGGGACAATGAAAACAATTGCATTGACAATGAATATTTGTTTAGAAAATCAATTTAGGAGTGACTTCCTTTAATGTAGGCTAATGTAAAAGAAACGTCCAGTATACGCCACGCCCACTTCTTGTTGTGTATCCGGATACAGATAATTTTGTTGGTTGAACAGATACAGATAATGACGTCTCCGCACACCCCTACTATACACCCCCTCCTACGCATTTATATTACATTCAGGATGTTCGGGTCTACTGGACCCAGGGCTAATAAAAGTGTGGAAATTGTAGGTTTTGGAAGAGAGATACGCTTTTAAAGATGATGTAGAGCAGGGGTTCTCAAACTTTTAATAGCTGAGTGCCAATTTAGGAACCCAACATTGGACCGGGGGCCGCCGAATGGCCAGCGTCTTTGCATTTTTAAAGTTTACATGTATTGGTCTGCATCCAATAATGTGTAATTAACACATTTTAATTAATAAATGAAGGGCTAGGTTTCATTTCAACATTGGGGGGGACACATTAAAAGCGTGGGTCTGGGGGCTGTCCCCCAGAAAAATTTGAGGTTTGAACACTTAATTTTGTGCATTTTGGTAAATTGTTATGCAGTAATTTGGGTCTTCTGTATTTATTTATGGTGGACTAGTTAAGGAAAAGACAACTAGCTCCCATTGACACACATCTAATGGAATATAAATCAGTAAGGCACTGAGGCATTCTGTATTGCATTAAAATATTTATTCTGCTTTATTGTTCAAAACTTTCTGCACATTGAAAACGTATCACCTTTTGGAGTGTTTTTTTGTAGGACTCACTACTCATGATGCAGCAGCAGTGTTAACTATTATGACACTATACATTGGAAATAAACCGGGTGGGCTATCAGCAGTCAACTAGGCAGATAGTTCCATGGCTATCAGCAGCTAGCTAACGTTAGCTTGTTAGCTAAACTTTAGGCAAAAGAGTTAGAAACCAGATAATGTTAGCATCCATCCTGAGACACTTGACCTAATCTAATTCACCTTGAATGTGAGAAAGTGCCTCGTATTGGGCTTGACAAGCTCACTATCTAACAACTTACATTGGGACCACTACACTGCCTGCTGCACTGCGGGAGGCTGACCAGCCGTCTGCAACGAGAGGCAGAGGCCAGCCGAACGTTTAAGATGGTATGGTCCACTGTAGGGGTGTTATTATTAATAATTGGGGAATGAATATAAACAGTTAGGAGGGATATTTAAGTATTTCGACCCCTGTACTGTTTTTACTGTTATGGGGGCCACATCCCCTCCGTCTGTTTCAATAAAAAAAAAAATTGTTTTTTTTTGTTTTTTTGTAATAATTCATAATTCAATGCGGGCCGCCAGATTAGTTTCCGCGGGCCGCCATTGGCCCGCGGGCCGCACTTCTCTCGCGCTTCTCTCCCTATCTCTAAGGGAGACACCAGCCACCCTCCTGAGAAAACCAATTTCGGCCACTTGTACCTGCGATCTAGTTCTTTGGGTCATGACCCAGCCTTCATGACCATAGGTGAGAGTAGGAACCAAGATCGACCGGTAGATCGTTAGCTTAGCCTTCCAACTCAACACTCTTTTTGGCACAACAGTGCGGTAAAGCGATTGCAATATCGCCCCCGCTGCTCCGATTCTCTGGCCAAACTCAGGCTCCATTGTCCCCTCCCTCACAAACAAGACCCCGAGGTACTTGAACTCCTTCATTTGGGGTAAGGACTCATTCCCTGTCTGGAGTAGACTATGGCTGTGTCTTGATTCAGAGACCACGCACTTGGTAGGACGCAGTCTCGCGGTCTATGAAGGCTATAGCCTATGAAGGCCGATTTTAAGGCCGGTTTTAAGGCCAACGAGCCTTGTTAAACGAGACTGTCTCCGCAGGTCTCCGTTTACGAGCATTTCCGGTTTACGTAACAAGCCGTTACCTTGCGTGACGACTCGCCGCTCCTGTGCTGCCTAGCAACCCTGATTGCTGCCAACGGAGACAGCCCTGTCAGCGGAGGAAAAAAGAAAAATAAGTTGTCTACCAGACGAAAAGAAAAAAAAGTACAAGAAAAAAAGAAAGGAAGATAAAAGTTAAGAAGATGGAGCAACACGTTGCTGTTTTGTTATTTTTTATTTTATTTTATGCAATCTCTGAAAAAAACGCAATGAATCTTGGGATATGTTGGGCCACGAAGGATACATCTGATGCAGCCTTCAAAACTGCTTCAAAACCGTGAAACGAAGGCTGCATTTCACGACCGCATATGAGGAGCCTTGCAAGGAGCCTTGCAAATGGGACAGCCTTTGCGCGCCGCTATGACGCAATCGGTCTTCAAATGCAGCCTACGAGGCCGGTTCCAAGACCGCAACCCCTGAATCAAGACACAGCCAATCCATAGGTTTCTACTAGAACCATGGCCTCAGATTTTGAGGTGCTGATCCTCATGCCAACTGCTGCACAGTCGGCTGTGAACCAATCCAGTGAGAGCTGAAGGTCACAGACCGATGATGTCATCAGGACCACATCATCTGCAAGCAGTGATGAGATCACAGTGAGGATCACATTTCTGAAATTTCAGAATCTGACAGTGACTTTGAAGAAGAGAATGCGATTGAGCATCAGCTACAGTAGTTCCAAAACAAAGACACAGGACCAGCCTTCAGCAGCCAGCCCGAGGACCAGCCCATTAGCATTGTAGTGTAAAGTGACCTGAATGGGTTAAATTTCCAATTCATTTCAAATAAATTAAAATCAATAGTTATGAAAAAACCCTGCTTCATTTGTTAATGTGTTGAATGTATTCCCCTCATATCTTTTTTTATAATTATGTTTCTTCTTTTATTAAATTTTATTCAAAAACAGACAAAACGAGTGGTACTTTAATTCATAAATGTGATCCAATAAAGGTAATGGTCAAATATTAACCATATACTGTTTATATTTCTTGCAAATAGGATGAAGTAAACATCTGATGAGTATTTTCAACATAAAATGTTTGATTGTGTTGAATTACAGTTTTTTTTCGATTGCTAAACCACAGTGGGCACAACTGGAGCGACATGTACAAAACTCTAACAACAGTATGCAGAGCAGCGGTTCATTCGGACCAAACTGTAGCTCGTTTTTCATTGCTTAAACACAATTTTCAAAACTCTACACACCTATCTCATGGCTTTACCACAGCCTGCACAACACTGTGGATTTCCAGCACTTTTTTCAAATGCTAACACACTGCTGCCACAACTGTAAACCACACATTCAAAACAGAATGAATGCCTAGTGCATTTCAAACACTGCGGATTACAATTTCAACTGAAACACTACAGTTTTTTACGATTGCTAAACCACAGTGGGCACAACTGGAGTGACGTGCAAAACTCTAACAACAGTGTGCAGAGCAGCGGTTCATTCGGACCAAACTGTAGCTCGTTTTTCATTGCTTAAACACAATTTTCAAAACTCTACACACGTATCTCATGGCTTAACCACAGCCTGCACAACAATGTGGATTTCCAGCACTTTTTTTCAAATGGACCAAGGTAGACAGGTTGTTGGAGGTAGAAGAGTGGCAGTGAGAGTGTGGATGTGTGGAGGAAGACTTAGAAGACAGAGCTGTAATGTCTGATGAAATACAGTAAGCAAACAGCTTAGAGTTGCATCCTTACAGTAAATGACAACGTTACAGGAATTGATTTCTGTATTACAATTATAGAATATTTACACAGATAAATACTACATTTGGAAATGTTTTCAATAAAATATAAAAAATGTGTATCTATTGAAGCAAAATTCAGATTTTCATTAATTTTGGTTTTCCTAAAAAAACTGGTATGTTAAAATATACAATTTCATGTGAAATAATGTAACCCTTTCATCAAAGAAAATATTACGTAATTTGTGTGAAATAACTCAAATTATTTAAACTGTAAAGATTAAAAGTTTGTCATTTCTGTATTGGGGTTTGATGCTAGTGTTTGTACTGTAGTGTATTATCTTCTTGATCACATTTCTGTAGACTAGCTTAAGGTATTTGCCAACCCCCATTTGTAGGAATGTGAGATGGTTGGCTGTTAGGACTGAGCTTCTGTAAATCATCTTATCTGTGTTTAAGTTAAAACAGACACTTGTGGGACTGTTTTATAGGCACAAGCCTGGTTCGGGTTTTTCCCAGCCATTAGGAGAGGGGATAATATATGACGACTGTCATGTTCTGTTGGTATTACTGGTCAAGACCAGACCAGGAGCCGCCAGCCTAGGCATAGCCTCTGTCAATCTATTCAACAGATGTTTAGGAGGGGTAATTGCGTAATAGTCAAACTCACCAATTACCGACAGAGGGGCTCGATCCTGGCTACCAATCAACTTACTAGACCCCCAGAATAAGACAGCGAGCAAACAGAATTCGGGGGGCTTTTTTACGTTTGACAAGGGACTCTCTGCGTTCTGTAGCTTCCTCTGTTTCAATTTGGCTGAAATACTTTGACTTTCATTTGGCTTTGTTTACTGCAGTATGAGCTTGTTGTTTTAAATAAAGAGAATTGTTCCTGAAGGCCTCCTCAAACTGCATCAGCTGTCCACTTCTTTCATCCAACTTTACCACCAGAACTCAGTTAAGAGAATTAACTACAGTACTCTGAGCATGTTCTGAGTGACAGTGTGTGTTATCTCAATGAGGCTGGTTCATAGTGTTTGCTGCACTGAACCTGTTTTCCAGGTGAAGTGAACTGTTCAGCTCCTGTGAATGTTGGTAGTGCAGACTGTAGTTAGAGTTTTGCACATTGAGCTACAGTTGTGCCCACTGTGGGTTAGCAATAAAAAAAAACTGTAAAACCTCCTAAAATGCAGTGGGTCCACCAGACCCACAAACACTGGCTGTGTAACAATATATACACCACACAAGGGTTAATGGAACATAATTCATCATTAGTGTTATTACTTACTCATGTGCTTGACAAGCCAATAAGGTCCCCCCTGGTAATAGTCTTTTAGCGGGTTACTGAATTATACAACTTAAAGTGTGTGTGTGTGTGTGTGTGTGTGTGTGTGTGTGTGTGTGTGTGTGTGTGTGTGTGTGTGTGTGTGTGTGTGTGTGTGTGTGTGTGTGTGTGTGTGTGTGTGTGTGTGTGTGTGTGTGTGTGTGTGTGTGTGTGTGTGTGTGTGTGTGTGTGTGTGTGTGTGTGTGTGTGTGTGTGTGTGTCAAGAACAGCGGCCCAGCGCACACCTGGTGGGTGCAAAAGGTGCAAGAGATCCAGAACCTGGCAGATTGTAACAACACCCAAGGCTTTTACGACGCTATCAAAGCATTGTAAAAAAATTGAAAAGATCCACCAGCAACTGACCCCTAACACCACCCAGATTCCGTCTTTTCCCACTTTCTCAGCCCCTGTCTCCCGTCTACTCTCAAAGTTCACACTTCCCTCTGCTGTGACAATCTCAGACCTCATCCGCAAGTCCAAATTATCTACCTGCCAGCTGGACCCTATCCCTACTGTTTTAGTTAAAGGCTGCCTACCATCTCTTTCACCCTTAATAACGTCCATCATACACTCCTCCCTCAGCTCCGGCCTCGTCCCCTCATCCTTCAAAACAGCTGCTATAACCCCCATACTCAAGACACCTGGTGCTGACCCCAACAACCTCAACAACTTCCGTCCAATCTCAAATCTCCCTTTCATATCAACAATTCTGGAAAAAACAATGGCATCTCAGGTTCAAGCTCACTTATCCTTCAATAATCTTTATGAACAATTTCAATCTGGTTTCCGCCCCCTCCACAGCACAGAAACAGCCCTTGTTAAAATCACCAATGACCTTCTCATGGCAGCAGACTCCGGACATCTCACCATTCTCATCCTCCTTGATCTGAGTGCGGCCTTCGACACCATTTCACACAACATCCTCCTTGACAGACTGGCCTCCATTGGTATCACTGACACACCCCTGCTGGTTTGAATCCTATCTATCCGGCCGCACTCAGTTCATCCAACTCAAAACTTTCAAATCCCAGTCACTTCCAGTCACTACCGGTGTTCCCCAGGGTTCTGTCCTAGGCCCCCTACTTCCCCTTGGCCATATTTGTCGTAAATTCAACATCCATTTTCACTGCTATGCGGATGACACCCAGCTCTACATATCCACCAAGCCCACTTCTACCCTTCCTCCCACCTCCCTCTCCGATTGCCTACAAGAAATAAAATCCTGGTTCACCTGCAACTTTCTCAAACTCAACAGCAATAAAACAGAAGTTCTCCTCATCGGCACCAAATCAACCCTCACAAAACCTGACAGCTTTTATTTATTTATTTATTATTCTTTCTTTCGGACAATTCCACACAATACACAATTATCTCTTTCACATCATACATCTTAATTTGTGTTGTCCGAAGGGTGACGGAAGAAGCCTAAGGCTTATCGAGTCCCGCCCTCCATCACTATCGACAACACCTCAGTCTCCCCCTCCCCTCAGGTTAAGAGTCTGGGTGTCATCCTCGACAGCACACTATCATTCCAAGCACACATCAATAACATCACCAGGTCTGCCTATTACCATCTCCGCAACATCAACCGCCTCCGCCCATCCCTCACACCCCATAGCACAGCCATCTTGGTTCACACCCTGGTCACTTCCCGCATTGATTACTGTAACTCCCTCCTCTTCGGTCTCCCCCTCAAGTCCATCCGTAAACTCCAACTGGTCCAGAACTCTGCCGCCCGTATCATCACCAGAACCCCCTCCATTAATCATATCACTCCTGTCCTTCAGCAGCTTCACTGGCTCCCGGTCAAAACCAGTATCCACTACAAGATTCTGCTCCTCACCTTCAAGGCCCTCCACAACCTCGCCCCTCCAAACATCTGTGAACTCCTACACATCAACACCCCCACTCTCCGGTCCTCCTCTTCCACTCAACTTACTGTTCCACCCGCCCGTCTGGTTACCATGGGGTCCAGGGCATTCAGCCGATCTGCCCCCCACCTCTGGAACGCCCTCACACCTGTCATCCGTAACTCCGACACTCTTTCCACATTCAAGACCCATCTAAAAACCCATCTTTTTAAACTGTCATATTCCATATAATTCATTGTCTACCACCCATCTCACCACCCTTGTGTAAATTGTTTTAATGTGTCTTGTTCTTGTGTTTTTTATCATTGTTGATTTTGTTTTTTAACTATGCCCTGTAAGGTGACCTTGGGTGCTTTGAAAGGCGCCCTCAAATAAAATGAATTATTATTATTATTATTATTGTACGGCCCCAGGAAGCGGGCGATTGCCCCGGTCCGATCAGCTGACGGGTCCACGCTATTCAAGGGACGCCACCAGATTCTTGCTCGTTGGGAAAATCATTTTGAGAGTCTACTCAACCACACCAACCCAGTCGACCCACATATCCTGGATAATCTCCCAGACCTGCCAACAACCACACACCTGGACACCCCACCACTTTACTCAGAAATCCAGCAAGCCATTGCAGGGCTGAAGAACAATAAAAGCCTTCGACACCGTCAACCGTGAGTTGCTCTGGCAACACCTCACCAAACTTGGGGTGCCACCCAAGATTCTCAGCATCCTTAAGCAGTTGCATGACGGGATGCAAACCAGAGTGCTCGCAGGAGAACTCCAATCAGAGTTTTTCAAGGTAAACGTTGGGGAGAAGCAAGGCGGTGTCTTGGCTCCGGTGCTCTTCAACATCATCCTCTCTGCCGCCACCTGCCTCTGCCACCGGGTCATGGGACAAGAAGACAGTGTCCATGTGGAATACCGTCTTGACGGAAGCCTTTTCAACATCCGCCGGCTCTGGGCCAAAAACCCGCCAAATCTGTGAGCTTCAATATGCTGATGACTGTGCCGTCATAGCTCACAGCCCGGACTCTATGCAACATGCCCTCAACACAATATCCAGTCTGTATGTCCCACACCCCCCAGTTTTCACATACACGGTGTTCCACTTAAAACCTTGGTCCACTCTGTCCTCATGCTGCTCCCTTGACGCAGAAATACATACCCGGATCAATAAAGCCTCATCTTCATTTGGACGTCTGCGCAGCAGGGTTTTTGAAAATCGTAACCTGAAGGTCAGCACCAAGGTTGCTGTTTATAACGCTGTCTGTCTCTCCACTCTGCTCTATGGGGCAGAGTCATGGACCCCATACAGCCAGGACATCACCAACCTAGAGGCCTTCCACATCCGCTGCCTACAGGGTCTGTCCTGGGAAGATTGAACGCCCTATACAGACATCCTCCGCAACACTGGCTCTGTCTGCATGGAAGCAGCTGTGGCCAAGAAACACCTGCGCTGGATAGGGCACACTATTCGTGTGCCTGAACACCGCGACACCAGCGGGCGGCTGGTGTTCCCCTGACATCTGGGTTCCCGTGCTCCGTCTGTGGGCGAGTGTGCGGCTCAAGAATTGGACACTACGCCCACGAGAAGGGGCACGAGCGGCAACGTCGCTGACCCCCACCCTTCCCCAACCCCATCCCTGGAGCAAGCGTCATCATCGAAAACGATGGACAGCTAAGAGTGTGTGAGAATTTGTTTTATAAAATAATTGGATTTGCACTTTCTGGTCACCGTTTAATACATGTGCCCTGCAATACATGGTTCATTGCCTGGCTAAATGCTCAGTGGTATTTGGGATGCAGGCTATGTTTATCCCAACACATTTTTGTACCACATAATGTTAACACATACAGTTACTTAGCATAGTTCAGCTTTGTAAGAATTCACGGGGCTCAAGCTGTTTACATTTTGGAGTTAACCTTTATTGTAGATCATTGTATAGTTATGGATACACACAACTTTACAGATCTTTGGGGGAGCTGAGAACGGTGAAATGTACAGACCGAAACATCTTATCCAATATCCAGCTGTCTTGTCTTTTTGCAGACACATTAATATTCGATATGCACATAATTGGTGGTTTCTGTCCCACACAACAAATAGCCACAGAGAAAATGAAAGAAAGAAAAGGAGATCAGACATTGTGAGCACCGGACTCCTGCAGGTCTTGCCAGTCCCAGTTTGGGATTTTGTCTTGGTCTTTTTTTTAAACGCTGTGAAAAGATGCATGGTAGAGATGACTTTAGAACACTTCAAGCAAAATGATAAAAAGTAAGAAACTGTGGTCTAAATATGGTTGTGGTTGTATTTCCCTGTGCTATTTCATTTAAAATTACTCACATTTAACCTTTACAGTCAAGGAGCCCTCATATAAATTGTATGTGGGCATTTGCTGTTCATCAGTGGGCAATTAAAACAAATCTGAATAATAATTACGCCTTATAGCAATGGGATATAAATGTTACAGTGACACAATGTTACGTTTATTTACATTTTTTATATTCCCAATTGTCCTCTTTAGTGTATTTGATTGACTCCTGTCTGCAAACCATACCTCATTTGTGGTGTAATAAACATTCAAACAGAGGAGAGTTAAATAAAAGTGGAAGGTGCTACAAAGCTAATAAGCTACAAGAGCATCTTTCATTTCAGAATCTCAAACTTTGTATTCTCTCAAAGGTCAGCGGATCACCATTGATGAATTGCACCGATGTACTCTGCCCCCATGAGTCAATCCACAAATGTGTCCACAGCAATGTGATGTTAGTGTGACCAGGAGCCTATTGCATAAAACTAGGATAAGGGATTAACCTAGGATTTTTCGGTTATCCTGGCTTGCGTTAGCCATGATCCGGTTGCATAAAAGCAGAGGGACATAAGTTACCCTGGAGATTTATCTGGTCGGGACCAGGCTAAACGTAAAGGATAAACTTATTCTGTTGCCTGACTGCTCACTGAGCTACTGAGCTGTCACTCCGATCTGAAGGTGTTTAACAGTTATTCCATGATCTTCTGTGTAATGCTTAAGTTTCAATAACCTGTTTTAAAGTACCATATAAAAGACTGCATTGTCAATAGTTATTATTTTATTTTTTAACCTGAACCATTTATAATTAACTTAATTATAATTACATTAAAATGAAATTATATAAATTATAATAATTTATGTGATAGTCTGTTCATATTGCGGGCTGTATTTATACAATTGATTATCGATGGTAGATGACGTTGCAAATGTGGGTCAAATAAATTCACTTTGTACTTATAACTATATCGAGGTGCATCTAAAACAAAATTAAATATCAATAAAAGTTTCCTTTTTTCTGTAATTTAATTCAAAAAGTGAAACTTAAATATGTTCTAGATTCATTACACATTAAGTGAAATTAATCTAGAATAAACGTACTTTTCAGAAGGTCGACATTTCTGATTGGTTGTATGCAATATTCTAATATTTTGAGATACTGGATTTTTTATTCCATGATCAATCAATCATCCAAAAAGAAGGCCTGACATATTTCACTTTGTGTAATGAAAGTTTAACTTTTTGAATGGACTTTCCATGATATTCTATTTTTTAAATGCACCTGCAGACTGCTCACTGTCAACTATTTTATCATAAAACAATGCAGGGACATCAAGATTAGTTGGCAGAGATGACATCCCCTGTATAAAATTAACTGCCCCCTGATTTACGGTTTAAACTAGCAAGGCATGGGAAAATGGGCCGTCTTTTACAGTTTTACATCAGTAAATCTGTGTTCGATCTTTGGGTCTACTTCTGAAAGCTGTGGGCTGGCACTTAACAGAATTACTTATACCTGGCTTGACAAAGCAGCCCCTTTACATCCTGGATTGGCGTTTATGCAACTGACTAATCCAAAGTGCCCAGGCTAGACTTTGTCAAGGCTGGCTTTATCAATCATCCTGGATATCTTAATACCACTTTTATGCAATAGGCCCCAGGCCTTTATACTTAAGGAGTATTTTGATAGGAAGCTTCCCGGTGTAGTGGTAAGTGAATGTACCAGTGGCTCAGTCCTTGTTGCAGCGGACCCAGGTTTGAGTCCAGCCTAGGTTGTTGTCTGCATGTCATCCCCCCCTCTAACCCATTTCAACTCTGTCTCTCTAACTGTGAAATAAAGCATGGACAATGCCAAAATTATATCTTTAAAGAAAAGGAGTATTTTGATTAGTGTTTAATGATTGACAACTAATTTGCTCTTCAAACTGACTTAAAGTTAGCAGGAATCATTCTCTGTGAAGGAAGGAACTACAAACATTTGACTTATTGGCATTTGGTTATCCAAGGTTGTTTTTAAATGTATCACTTCCTTACTATCAAAGCTCCCTTGCTTAGTTCCTTATCTTTAAAGGCAGTGCATGTATAAAATGATACAAGTGTAATTTGTCCCACCTCAACAACTGCAATACAGCCAAGAGATGTCATCCAAACGTGGTAAGTAATCAGCCAAAATAAGTGAAGGTGACTTGTGTGGTCATGCAGTTGTAAACAAAGTTTAGGCACTGTTTGTCCAGGAAATTAAGGTTTTTTTGAATTCCTCCACTGTGCCTACATTGTGTAAATGTGCCCACATGTAAGTGGAAACCTTTTAAACGTTTGTTTGCCTCTCTGCGTCTGACTGCTCAGTCTCCCAAATGTACAATTAAGTGTGATTATGTTTTCATACAGTCACTGTAGTGGCATAATCTCCCTTGTTTTTTTTGGAAGTAATTTAGGTAATGGTTCTGACACTATCATTTAAATCAGTCACAACATACATCAGTACAATGCAGGTAAAAAAAGTCCCTTCAAAATGTACCCATTTGTAATTTTTTTGCGAAAGAATGCAGCCAGAATAGACAGCCACAAAAATATATGCAAAAATAGGTTGCCGTTATCTTTCGAGACGAGAACACTACTTTTTGAAGATAGGGAGACTTCATGTTCAGAAAGTAAACCAGTGTTTGATACTTTATTTAGGAGCAAGATGCAGACCCATTGTCTTCAGTGTACTGTACACTATTGCCCCTTTGTGACTTATATAACATTAGACACATGGTTGCTTAATGCCTTTCTCTGCTGAGATAAGTCAAACAATGTAGAGTGTTCTGACCTAAATCATGGCACATTTTTCAATCACTCTGAATTCAATGTGATGATATGATTGCAGGCTGTATAGTTCTACCCTGATGTGAGCAATCCACTGCCAGACAGCAGCCACAGCTTGGTTGATTAAGTTACGGCATGTCGGCATCATCACCTTGACTGTATGGTGGTCGAGTCTCATTTTCACCAAACTGAATGTCAGTTATTGACTGCTAGGCTAGCAGTGCATTGTTTTCCTCACTGGTTACTGCCTTCAATACATTTTAATTGTGCATTGCTCTAATACTGTACATCTTGATTAACATGTTGGGGTGTGCAAGAATGCTGCAGCATCAGAGGGATAACATGGAGCTCAGGAGACACACTGATCGGACACCTCAGTTCATTTATCATAATAATTTGCACTGGAATACTTTTACCAGTTCACCAGTCTGGTGCGCAGGACAGAGGGTTTTTGTATTTGTTTTTCTGGGACCCCGTGCCATGCCGAAAGATTTAATTAAGGCCCCCACACTGAAGCGCCCATAATTGCACAGTGCTTTGTCGATGCACAGCACATCCCTCAAACAAGAGGCTGAAGAAGACTGAGGTTTACTTATGCATACTGATGCAGCAGAGTGTTTGCAACATAGCATCCAGCCACAGGTGGCATGACTGAGCACACAGTAATCTTTGGGTGAAGTAGAAATGATCTTCACTTGGCTAGTACTGAGTTTAATGGATTCCCATCTCTCTCTTACTCTCAATTTTTTTTCTCTTTACACATGCCTGACATTAATGCAAACTGTCCTCTTAGAATCGGGTATGATGATATAATACCACCACTGCATCATGGCCATTCCATTCGCACCTCTCCACTCTTCCTCTCCATCACAGGACTCTTCCATTTCACACAGTAACCTTTTGGAAGTATATTTATGGCTATATTAGCAACTTGATCTCAACTTTACACCTCTCTCGGCGTGGCTCACTGTCTGTCTCCCTCCATTTCCTTTCCTGTCAGTATAGTATAGAGCTGATATGTCGTTCTCACTCTCTCTCTCCCTCCCTTCCGGTCTCTTCAGTGTTTTATAGCTATTGTAACAGCCACCTGACCTTTCTTCTAGGCGATTACTTTATAATGAGACCACAACTCCCTCCATCTCTCTCTCTCTCTCCTACCTGCCCACCACCTTCTGGGCCCCTCTCCTCGGCATACATGTATCATCTCTCTTTATCTACAGTACATTACTTTTATACCTTCTGTCGTAGGAGTGAGCACAGTGGAGGGTGGCATACAATGGAGGTTTGAGAAAGAAGAGTAGGAAAGCAAGATTGTAATGTACTTGTATCGGTTGACCATAAGAGGATTCAGGATCCAACTTAACCATGGCGGGTTGCCAATTAGCTCTCTGCCCCTCTTGGAAGTAGGATGTATGCTTGAGTGTCACTGAAATAAAAACATCTAACCTAATTGAAAAATGTAATCATACAACCTACAGAGCCTATCAAAGGCTGAAGCCTATAAGTAATACAGCTGCCATTCATTGCCATACTGTCAGGGGTATGTACAATTTAGAATCACTTGTTAAATGCCGAAAATAATTAAGGACATGACAGTCTTCTCCGATACGACACTGGATCCATGGCAACAGACTTGGGAACAGTAGCTATCAAGGAAATGCGCACACACAGTAAACTAGGCTGTCATATCAAATTAACATGTCATTATTCACTTCTGTTGTGTGTACATGCTACACAAAACAGGTTGTTCAACCATCTTCCCCCATAATTGGTTTGATGATGATAAATACTTGGTCCGCTACCACGGCATCCACCCCTCCGTCACATAATAACTGAGATTAACAGAGCCTTTGATACTGAGATGGTCTCGCTTTGTGTCCTCCTCGGTCACGAAGCAGCATACTTTAGCTCATAGGTTCAACTTCATTGAACTATACCATTATATATACAATGAACACAGCAGCTAAAAAAAGAAAGAAACAGTCCCTAGATTCAACGTGAAAAAAAAAAAAAAAATTAAAACATGATTTGAATTGTAAACTGGCAATTTGAACCGTTGTGTGCCCTAATTCATTCTGCTGAAATTTGAGAACCCATAAGGACCCATGGTGACACCTATGTAACACACACTTTGAATGTCCTACAATCTTCCTTAAACAGCTTTTTAATTGACTTTTACTCATTAAATCCCTAAGTGACTCATACAGAAGCGTATGATTCTCTTGACAAAAAATGTTTGCCCCGTTTTTTTCTGAATTGCCGAGGTGATTAGATAAGAGTTATGAGATAATATCCCCGTTAATTATTTTCCGTTCCATAAGCCCATTGTTCATTCATCAATATTTCTCACTCTAGTGGAAGGAGTGGTTACGTGGAGAAGAACTTCTGGAAACAGCAAGTGGAAATTTACAGGCAGGCTCAAACACAATCAGCAGGCTTGCAATGTGTCAAAATCATTGAAAGATAAAGTTTTGCTAACATATACCAACCCCCCAAGAAGAAGAAATCAGAAGATAGCAATCAAGAACGTATAGGATACGTCTCCACAGGGAGGGACAGACACAGGAAAGAGAGAGAAGAGACAAGATAAACAAAGTGAGAGAGTGGAGGAATACTGAGGCACAAAGAGAAACCGAATCAGACCGACAAATACCTGGCAGAGAAAAAAACCTGTCTGAGAACGTGTTGATATGTGTGAGATTATTGATCATAATCTGCTCTAAGGCCCCAAGTATGTGAGGAAAAGGGGAGGTTTGGGACACAGGTGCGGACCCATGGGTGTCTTAAAGTTATCCTCGGAGGGATAACCACTAAATCGCTATTGAGAAGATGGGGAAGGGGAGAAAACAAAAAATACACAGAACTGTAAAGGGCCACAAAGGCTTCCTTTAAGAAAACACACAAAAACAACCAACTTAACCACCGCTGCCAAGCAGCTGAAAACACAGAAAGAACTCAACAGTTTTCTTTGGAACACTAAACCCATAACACTTGGGCCCTGTTCTCACGGTGAAAATGTGACAGTTTTCCCGTTTTTGGTTTAAAAAAACCCCCGTTCAGACACAATTTATCTGACATCTTCACTCGTACACGTTTTCAGAGGAAACGGGACGAAATCGCTGTAGTAAGCATGCCATGCCAGCAGTTGGCGGTACAAGGTAGTAGTAGATTAGCCTGGCGCTACCAGACCATCGTACTTAATTTCATTTGTACAGAAGGTCTGGAAGTGCTGTAATTGGCAAACGTTCACTCACTTGGAGGCGGGTGTCTGTTGAAGTTTAAAACTATTGGATCTGCGCAGTGCCACTCTGGATTATCCAACCAATCGCATAACGTTTGGTCGTGAGCCGGCTGTTGACGGTGCGTTCAGGGAACTCGGAAATTTCCGACTTCACTACATATTGTAGTCTATGGATCTACCGGTACCTGGCAACGGTAACTTGCTAGAGCCTAACGTTTAGTTATTTGGATGAGAAAGGTTGTAGGCGTCCATACTTTCCCGAGCAGATGCACTGAAACACAGACAGGTCGGAACTCGGAACTAACAAGTCGGAAGTTTCCGAGTTCCGAGCGTAAGGGAACGCAGCAGTCAACTGAAACTGGAGCGTGACTTCGACCCTCATTGTTCTCAGCCACTTCCTCTGTTCGCTGATTGGATACTCAGAAATCTGTTCGGAAAAATCTCACTAATACGCCCCACCACCAGACTGACTACTGAAGGGAAAATGAAATTTGGGCGGAAGTAGGTAGGCGGGCGGAGCCAGGCTAGTAGTAGATAGCTTTTCCGGTACAATTTGATGCATAAAACCTTACTGTAACTGAAAATAAATGCCACTAACGTTCATAAAGCGGTTGGTGTAAGCTTGGGGTTACAAGTATTGTAAATGACAAGCTTTCTGTCCTCTTATTTCACCGCATTGAACTTGTGAAAATAGAAGACATGCTGGTAGTGAAGGGGCTTTGTGAGCGGCTATCTTTCCTGTTAGGTGTACTTCAAAATAAAAGTCAACTCACGTTTGTCCAGTGAAATGCTGTTAATGTTTAGCCAGTGACATGCTTTTACTGTGAAGCCGTAGCCTTAATACTCCTTTTGTTGAACAGTAACTTAACCGCTGCGAACTATGGATAGTGTTTTTTAATGTAGAGAGAGCCGTGTCCCTGGCATATAGAAGCTACACACGTTTATTTTGCTAGAAAAACCGGCAGAGCACAAATCTTTCCCCAGACAAAGTGGCGCGGCGGTTGCATGGTATCAATAACTTACTAATAGACTAAATTGGCGAGTGTTATATTTGAGCCCTGCACGACACTCTCCGCTGATCACAGTGATGGTGCCGCGGAGACACCGTGCATGTTATGTTGTCTTCTAACTTTATAACTCGCGTGTGGGTATTTTGACAGCAAATGTTATAGACTATGCATACATGAAGTGGAGCCGTGACGTCAGCGTTATCAGGGGAAATGGTTTCGGTGTTTACAAGAAACAAAAACCGTTGTGTTTTCCAAAAAATCCTCCCTGGGAGTAGATCTCAAAAACTTGCGGTTTCATGCCTGCGTTTGCTGTTTTCATGTACATGATATAGTGCAACCGCGGGAATTTTTCCACGTTTGCACCGTTTCGTGTTGCCGTGAGAACAGGGCCTTAGAGAGAACCTCTCACAATCTCAGAGGGTGAGACAATGAGCAGCACAGAGCACTGGGGTCTCAGGGCATATATAAACTCCTCACACCTGGGATCAATCAGCCAATCAGTGCCACACACACCTGATTACAGTGAGTTAATCAGTAACCATTCTCACGGAGCTGAAAGATTCCATGTCCTCACAGGGCTAAAAGATTCAGTGTCCTCACAGTATGCTGTTCTCGGTTTCAGATTGTGTTAACTAAAGGTTGATTTTAACTGTATGTTAAAAAAAGTGCAGCATTTCTTTTTTATTTCCATCTAGACCCATTTGGGCAATGCTTTCAAACGGCTTGTGAATCTTATGAAACTGTTTCTCTTACTCCCTCATGCCTTATAATTACACATTGTCTTTCATGTGGAAATAAAAGTATAATTTGTATCAGGCTGTTACCAAAATACATCAAATAACAGCTGCCCCGCCAAAGCAAACCACCACTCACTTGTTATGTGTATTTATTTTAAGATTCAATTTCCCCTGAGATGATTAATAAGTATGTCATCTTCTACTTATCGTGAGGGAGACCAGACTAAAATATGTTTCGCTAATGTCTAAGAACATTGAAAAGTGGCCTTTTATAATCAGTTTTTTACAGTGTTATGAATTATTTTCAAATTACAGCATTATCAACTATTTTCAAATTATTATTTATCAATTGTTCTATCAATCATTAGTTTGAAGTGAAGGAAAATGCTTGTATGTGGTCAAAGGAAATTCTATCGCGGCATGCAATTGATTTGTCTGCTGTAACACTAACATATTGCACCCTATTGGAATACCACTAAAATGTGTCTTCATATAGCTTTCAGCCGAGTGGTATTGGCAACGGATGGTAACAATGATGTAGCTACAAGAACATCTGATAGGGCAGCAGATTCATGCATACAACTGCAGGCCTTTTACTGTAAAACTTCCAGCAGTAAAATGGATTAATCAATGCTGCTGACAAAATAAAGAATAAGAGCTTCTTCAATTTATTTTTTTATGAAGGATCTAAATTGGAAATTTAGCCCATTGCCTTCAGACAAATAATTAAATTGGGTTCCACGTATAAAGAAAGGAAGGACACAGACACATGGGGGAACAGATCATTGTCTGTAGGACATTCTAAGCACCGATCAAGCTATATATGAACCATCTTAAAAAAATATGTTAATGACACGTCCATCAAGGTGTTCCAGTCCTGCCATACTATATTCCTGCTATACCTCTACCAATTTACCAGATGCAGTGGCAAACATGACATTGCCAAACATAGAACGTAAAGGGCAATTTCCATCACGATAGTATATGGAACACAATAACATCATACACCCCTGGTATGGTGTCAGATTAACACCACTCATAAATCATTTCCATTACAAGCACACATAATGACCGTGTATTTAACCACTAAACAGATTACAGTGAGTTATTATCTTAATTGACAGGTGCTCTTAATACAGTAAAATGACATGGGATCGGCAGAGGAGAAAGAGGCAACAGAGGGGCCAAAAGTTGAAAATGGAAATGAGAGGGAAGCATATTTGAGACCGGATGAGGGAGGCAATTGAAGACAGGATGGACTAGTAAAGGAAGCTATACTCACAGTGAGAGTGGTAGGCCTATTCAGCGGCCATTGGTTGGGAAAACAAAATGATAGAAGGCGCTCTTCAATGGATTTTTAGCAGTGTTATGATGTCATCTTTGTTTATATCTTTAACACCATGGGACCCGGGGTGTTACATTTTGACTTTCTGATGCTCAGTTTAAATGGATACCGTGCCTTGCGTGTCTACGGCAATGCCTGGTGTTTCCTCAATATGGTTTTTATATACAAATTTCCATCTTAGATGCCAAAGAGGTAGACAAACCTGAGAGAAAAGATGACAGAGAGAATGGGAGTTAATCAGGTGAAGAGATCTAAAGAGGAGCCGAGTTGCACTGTAATAGATATAATGAAGCACTAAGCATCTGCCCTATCACGATTTCAGAAGGCAGTTCACCATTCAATTCCAACATAAATACTTCGTAAAGGCTGGCTGTGTGAGCGCTCTCACACATTCAGTTTCTTAAATGTCCGTGAAATTAGCAGAGCTTTGAACATTGGAATGCCCCTGGGGGAACAACATCACTAGCATTAAAACAACTATGGTGGATGGTATTTTAAGTCTACTTATATGTATGATTACAACATTTTGGGCAGATGCGAAAAATGTGTGAAAAATGTCCAGCACGGATTGGAACCAGGAAATGTCTGTGGAAGTAATTAATCTAAAATATGGGTCCAATGATGAAAAGAAAATACGGTATTAGGGTGGGTGTGGTGGGGAAAGACAGAGATAAAGTGTGTGCTCAGCTGCTAGCTGGAGGATGTAATGAGGGATAGTAAAGAGATAGATTCGAAAATATTCTATAAACTGGATTGGCAACAGAGTGGGAAGAGGGAGAAAGAGCTGGGCTGTTAAAAGAAGAGAGATACAGAAAAATTAAGAAGAAACATGTCAAGATGTGCTCTGGGAGCAATGATCAGCTCATGTTGAATTCTGCCTTTGTATGGCATGACACGACTGCCACTGTACACTGCACAATAATCACACACACACACACACACACACACACACACACACACACACACACACTCGGGAGAGAATTGTCTGCCCATTGGAGACCTTGAGGACCACAAACCAACAGAAAATGCCTCCTAGATGTCTCCTAGCAACAGAGAGGTAATTGTACAAGATGATAAGAGGAAGGGTCAATGCAATACAAGGACGGACGCAGGAGAGAAGCATACAACTGAATATACTCTCTGTGCAATAAATCACTTGGAATGTGGTTATCTAGTTTTGCAGCCAATAAGTCAACCTACAGGGCAGTAGGTTCAGTAAAATAGTTAAAGCCTATTAAAGAGTCAATTAGCCAGGCAGCTAATTAGCAGGCCAATCAGTGAGTCCGGAAGACTATGTGATGTGATGCTGACTTTCATTACAATCATCATTAAGGCACTAATCAAATTGCATTTCCATTTGTATTCAATTTAAACTTATTTGTCTTGCGGACAACACATTATGCGAGCAGAATAATAATGCAATTAACTATAGATGTGCAGATAAACATTGATATGCAGGGATAGAATCATTTGAAGCCCCATTAAACAAATATGTAATTCAAGGAGAGGAATATTTAAAAAAAAACACCAATTCACTTCTTTGTCAGTACTGCTACACGGCAGATTATTAATGCTGATTTCAGTATATGCACAATTAAAATAAGGGCACAAAATCGAAACCGTTATAATCTACTAATGTTTAATGGTAATGAAATACAATCATCAAAAAGTAAGAACATAAGATAAGCCTTCCTTTTCATGGAGGCTTTCCCCCAAAGCCAGAATACTGTCAATACAGATTTTGTTTGCAGTTCGTCTCCACTTTAGAATGCCTTATGTTGTTCAACGACAACTTCCAAAGTGTGGGCCATTGTTTCTGTCTCTTGCAGTAGGCTGGGTCAAGGGATGTAAGGACCGGACTGGAGTGCGCCAACCAACATCGAAGGGCAGCAACAGTGTTTGTGTTTCAATCAATTTTCCATTTTCCTCCTGTGATTTGATTTATCATTGTCAGCCGATATCAGTTATGTGAAAGAGGAGCTGTCAGACAGGGCTACAGATAGTTTAATAACAGACATTTCCTCACCACATCCTGCTCCCTTCCATCACCCTTTTTGCCTTGAGTGTGATTTGCCTTCCTCACAGGCATATTAGTCAGGGAGCTGTCGAAAGGACAAACTTAATGGTGACATGGAGAAAGACTTCTGCAAAGGGGAATCACCAACCGCAACACGCAAGAAGTTAAATGAGCAAAGGGACCCCAAGGCCACCTGCCCTGCCCTGGTTTTTGACCCCGGTTCAAAAAGGTGGGTCTTAATGGCTGTGGTGAGATACATTTTTAGTAGAACTTTTGAAACTGTTTTTATAAAATGGAAAAGCTACAGTGTAAGGAAGGGGGGGTCAAAGGACTTTGCATTTCCCCCGAGAAAATATTACACTGGATTATTTGTATTGCTTGTGTTGTATTTGAGCAAAACATTTCTAAAAATGAAGTTGCTAGACCAAAACTTTGATTTGAAAGAAACCTTATTCTAATTCTTATTATGAGGGGCTTTAACTGTGCACTCTCCCTCAAGCCTCTAGAGATATTTTCCTCTCCTGCTCTGCTCTGGACTGTTACAGTCACCACTATCGTAGGTTGTTTGTTTCATTCCCACTGAGTGAATACCGGGTATTATCTTGTGTCTGTGCCTATGTGTGTACTGTGGTCCTCCATTTCGCCGTAGTGCAGTGATTGTGTGTGTGTGTGTGTGTGTGTGTGTGTGTGTGTGTGTGTGTGTGTGTGTGTGTGTGTGTGTGTGTGTGTGTGTGTGTGTGTGTGTGTGTGTGTGTGTGTGTGTGTGTGTGTGTGTGTGTGTGTGTGTGTGTGTGTGTGTGTGTGTGTGTGTGTGTGTGTGTGTGTGTGTGTGTGTGTGTGTGTGTGTGTGTGTGTGTGTGGCTACTGGATGGACCCTGTTGGGTATGGCACAATCATAGCCTGCCAGTAGTTGCCACTGGGGAAGCTTCTACAATCAAATTAGCAATGATGTAACTTTGTCAATCAATTAGTCAGTCAATGACAATGTTTTGTGTTTATAAGGGCTGCGGTCCATCTTATAATTGCAAAAGAATGGTACAAGAGACAAGAGTTATCATTGCAAATGATACACAATGATAATCTCATTCTTTATTTCACAAAGCTGTTAAAACTTGCTGAATATAGCATAACCAAATAGCCAAATGTTGATGCTGTGGAGGGTTTTATGTCTCACCTAATTCACTGTTTAGCTGCTCTTACAGTTGCACTCCAGTAACATGATAACATTTGGGAAACAGTCAAATAACAGATTTAATCACCACAATATTGGAAACCCTTCTCAGTAACTTGCTTGATAACATCAATTCAGTAAAATGATCTGCAACCACAACGCTTTTTAAATACGGCTATGGTTAAGGCCAGGAGAACTTAAACTAGTTTAGTACAGTAATTGCTTATTAATGTGCATGACACAGTTGCTTTGAAAAGTTTCTCTGGTTGAAATATTCTAAGAAATGCACAGAACAGAAGCATGTACAACAATTCCACAATGGAAAATCCTGACTGCTCAAGCAGGTACAGGTATACAAGGAACAAGTATACTCAAACCTAAGCATTCATTCATTATTAAATGCAAGTCATTATAAGGGCGCCAGCTGCAGTGGAAAAAAATAATTTTTTGAAGAGAGACTAACACAATCTGCAACAGATGGGTCAATGCCCTACATGACATGGCGCTGTAGGCAGTGAGGGCAAGGTCTAGGGTTAATGGGGAAAGGGCATTAATAGCATAACTCTGCCTCTAGGGTGTCTGTTGCTGCCTAGGCTAAAGTGGTAACATTTTGGTCAGTCTGTCCATAGCCAAAAGATGATAACATGCATTGGGGAGAGAAAAAAAACACATATTTGATTTCCATGTGAAAGGATTCTGCATCCAATTCGGAAAGAGGTCAGCGATGACATGCTGTGTGTGTCCCTGGCTGTGATGGCTCGTGGAGCGGGATTAAAATGCAGCATGGTGTTGCTTTTATCTACTGCACCTGCTAGCATAAAATACAGACCAACTCACAATAGCTCTGGAGTCAATAAATGACAGAATAGAATAGTGCATTTAGAAGCGAGTGGACTAAACTGTAATATGTAAGGCTCATGTTATGTTATTGAAGGGAAAATGTTTCTGTTTTTTTCATAAAGAGCTTGTCCCTGTCATTCAGATGCGAGCCCCTCCAGTTACCCCAGTGTCTCCAGCACATTCACATTGTCTCTACACACAGACTAACAAGGAAATAACAATGTTGACTACAACTTAAAGTGGTGTTTCATGAGCACCAGAGGTAACTCAGCCCATCAATCCTCTGAATTAGTTTATCACTGTGGAAGGCTCCTGTAAGCGCATCCCTTCGTTACTCCTCCCTCGACAATTCTGTACAAGTGCAGCTGTGTTTTAAGTCATTAACAGTGACATGTTGTGAAAAGTAGGTTGCAAACAAGGTTTCGCTTTGTCTTTAGCTGGCATAGCACCTCTCGAACAAAATTCTTGATGTGTTTTGACTGTTGTTGTTTGTGTAGCCTGCCGGGGTATTGACCTTCATAAATAGCAAACCCAGTGGTAAGGGCTAATGAGTTAATGTAAAATAAATTAAATGTTTCATTGACGACTCTTCACATTGTTATTCCACCGTGAATATTATATTGAGTGAACATTCACCTTTAACATCAATCTTTGATTATCATTCATTATTCTGCTCAGACCAGGCCTCGACCAATAAAGCAATGCAATTTCATTTTCTCACAAATTAATAATAGATTCAATTCAATAATGCCTTTGAAATATAGCAATTTTGATCGCAAGTTACAGGCCGTCACAGTGTACTGGGGTTGGTTAAGAGCAGTGTTATTATCGTCAGGGTGGCCGGACAGCCTGCTTGTTATAGGGACCATCAGAGTGTGACACAAAATTACTGTAGTAATTCTAATAATTTTATGAGAGAATTCTCCTTAATCATTTCATACATGGGCCCATATTGTTGGGTCATTAGGCCAGGGAAAATATGTATGATATACATTATATCATACATATATCACAATATGTATGTATTTTAATCCCTTTAGTCTCATATCATATTGTGTCCCCCCCCCCGGTTTCCTGTCCGCTGTGTATTATGATCTTGCAGCAAAGGGATAGTGTTTCTACATCGGGTTGTGGAAGTGCTGTTTCCCTTGTAATTCAATCCGGGTTTTGATTGTGTTCCTCGTCCCTCACACTAACTCGGTCTGATGCAATATTTTCATCAACTAATGGCCCCACCCCCTTCAACTGGCCTGCTTCTGTTGTTATTACTCACACAAGCTCATGTTTAGGAATGAGCGTTACATTAAGCTGACCTGGCAAAAAGTTACTAAGGAAAGACAAGCAAATAGAAAAACACATTTGTCAATTTGGGCACAGACATGTATCATATAGAAAATAAATGAATTGTTCATTTAAGTCTTATTGTCTTCACAACACTTCACCAAGTGTCACTGAGGTTGGAAATTGCATGATTCAGGTTGGAGACACTGGCCTTCTCATCATTAGTGTGTTCAACAGTGAGTGAGTTAAGAGTTGCATACAGTATGTATTGCTAAAGCATTGAGTGAAGACGTTTAATTCATTTGATTGTCTCTATCATATCTATTTATGTATCAGCATGTTTAATTGCTCGACCAACATTGAGTCTAGACCACCATCAGTGGAAAATAACTTCAATTTTCACATGTAAAAAACATAAGGTTTGAAACGTTTTCAAATACATTTAGCTTTTATTTATATTTCTTTCACAGCATTTCTTTATAAAAGCCTCGGGCCTCAGCAACCTCACTGACCCCTTGGATCGATACACTCACCCAGCTGGGTCCATAGACACAATGATACTGACACAGAATACACAGAACAAGACAGAAGTGAAAATTGATGGGACACCAAGAAGTTGAATCTAAACCATGTTAAAACAACACTCCCATTTAAAGAAAGCAAATAACATCCAGGTAGCTACTCAAAATGTGCGAATACATGGACATAATGCACACAGGCACAGTCGCTGCATCAACCATCTTTGTGTTTGGTGGTTTGTGTTTTTTTGTGAGTGTGAAGGGACAGAAAAAAAGAGGTCAAAGAAGAGTGAGATAATGTGTATGTGTGTGTGTGTGCGTGCTTGCGTGTGTGGGTGTGTGCTTGCGTATGTGTGTATTGTACGTCTTTGCTCACTGCACCATGGCAGTAAAACTTTATGTAACAGTTCAAAAACAACAAAGCAGATATGAAATGGATGGACACACGCACACCCACACACACATGATGCCCTTGTGCCTGCACGGAGAGGGACCTCATACAAAATGCAATTACACACACGCACCCTTGGCCTGCCTTGTCATATCGACCAGATGCTTTCTCAGGCCGTGGTCATGACACATCAAGCCTCATTAGGGAAGACACTGCACATGACACTGACAGAAACAACACAAATGAGATAATGATATAAGGAACATCAAGTGCTATAATCCGAGATGCAAAAGGTAATTAACTTGATTAAGCCAGAGGTGCACTGATGGATCATGACAAGTCTATCTTCTTTTTTAACTTTTCGAATAGTTTTAGATTGGTTTCAAATACTTTTTAACCACATTTTGTATTCATGAAAAGGGTTCACCCATGTTATCAGTAAACAGAGTCCTGTCATGTTGAGGGCTACTTAGGATGTGCTTCATGTGATTGTGCTGATTCTAGTGATTGTTGGTGTCCATTCATAAGAATTGAAGGGTCTTTGCTATATTGCCTGTCACTCAGTGCGTTTCCATGGCACAACTAGATTAGATTATCACATATATCGAACTAGACACTCGAACGGACCGTGTCACTTGTCTGAGTTTACATGGCCTTTCAGATATCGGATAAATGTCCAATGCATGGCTGTCTCCACTATGCTAGGTGGCGCTGTAGCCCTTTCAACCATGCTTTCAACAAGTGTTGAAAGAGCCACGTCCGGTTCTCTTCCGTCAATAACCCATGTAGCCATGGGTGTAGCCTATCACGCGCAGGCACACAAGCACAGAACGAGAAGTCCGATAAACGATGTCCGATCCCTGTATACATGCAGAGAGAATGCCGACAACGAACGACTTATCTAGGTGTTCTTATCCGACATCTCTAGTCCGTTATTGTGCCGATTTGTGTGCGAATTAGATCGGATAAAGGTGTTTACATGCAGTTTAAAAGTCCTGTTGAAGTCTTATTCGTTTAGTTACCCGATTATGAGTCTGCATGTAAACGCACTGACTGAAAGGCACTTTGGGTTGCAATACAAGTCCATAGGGCATCTAATGCCCCCTATTGCAGTATGCACACCTTAAAGCAGCTCCGAGTAACATTTAAATATATTTTAAACAGCCTCATGTTTCCTCTGATAATCATAAATTACCTTTAACAGCAAACGAGACCATCAGTGCAAAGAAAGAAGTTTTTATATAGTTTTTATTACTGCATGTGGTCTGGTCGCACACCCAGTCCGATTTTCGGTTCGCGTGTGCAGGCAACCACAACATATTTTTGGTCACATATTCGTATTGGTCGCAGATTTCAGTGTGGCGCAACAACGCGATTTGAGAAACCTATCCCTCCAGGTGAGGGAAGGGGAGCGGGAGCTTAGTTTGAGACAGTTATTTGTCATCATAATGACTGATAACACGGCTGAACCATAAAAGAAAAAAAAGAAAATGCAATGAAGAAAAGCTAAAAGGGTGAGTGGTAGACGAGCGGGAGGGCGTTGCCAAGCAACGTATACACAATTTCACGGGAGCGAACTGCAGTGTTTACTTCTAAATGAATGGGCAATAGCCTACTAAAACAAAGTTTACTTTGCCTCACCATCATCAGATGAGTGGACCATTATTCATCTGAAATAGTCATTATTTACAACAACATAAACACATTACCTCATCGTGATCCATACTAACTGCCGTCTCTCGTTCATTCGCTTTCTGTGAGGACACGGAGTCTTTCAGCTCCGTGAGAGTAGTTAGGTGACACTGCATCAACTCATTGCAATCAGGTGTGTGTAGCACTGACTGGCATTAGTTGATGCAGTGTCACTAACCACTCTCACGGAGCCGAAAAGAGTCCGGTGCCCTCACACTTTCAACACACGGACATGCACTATAGTGCTTCCTGATTATTTGAATCTCGGACGCCCGGCACGAGCTAGAAAACAGCTTCACGACAGCTGGCGTTGTAAAAATACTACCGATTTTGTCCAAAGGGGCCGCCAAGGGACCAAGTTACTCGTAGTGGCTTTAACTTAAAAGTTAATTTAAAATTAACATCCCTTAATATATATAAAATGTAATAACTTTTTATTATCAACAATTTCCTTAATTTCCCATTATTATAATTTAAAAAATCAAAAGCCAATTTCAACATAAGACACTAGACCCGTTCGAAAAGTGATAGGAAATGCTTATCAAGCCCATTAATATCATGAAGGTGTTTCCAAGATTGGGCAATGTTTCACATCAACACATTAACCACAAAAATGCATTAACCTATTGTGGCATCTCTTGAGGGTGTTTTAGATGCCTCATACAGAATACACTGTGAACATGTATTTATATTGAAATAAGGACAGAGGGTGTGTTGTTTCATGCCTGGTGCTCAGGCGGTCTTCACCACAGGACACATTTCCAGTTTCACTGACTGTTGCCTTGATTCATTTTATATAACCCAGTTTAGTCATCTACTCTGGGGGAAGTGCTGTAGTGATGCACCTTAAAGCTTCCATCTGTTTTGAGACTCTGGCAACCAGCTTTTAGTTTTCAGTTGCTTAGCAATGACTCTGCTGCAACTGTAGAATAGGTCCTTTCAGGACTTTGTTTTACTGCATCTTTTTTTAAGTTAAATTAAAATCATTTCAGTTTATTAAAACTTCAATCTTGACTAGAATGATTGCGTGTACCAGGCCTTAAATAGGTTTAATAATGCTGTGAAAATGGCCTATTTAACATGGGAGTCAATGAGAAAGTGGCTCCCTGTTTTGATACCTGCCCTTAATGGACTGCTCTGTGAACTGCATTTGTTGTCACATTCGCATTGGATGCTGGTAGAACTCACTGTGGTTGGGGCTTGGTAAATACTCTAAATTCGAATTTCTGTTTCTTATTCTAATGTTTATACTCTCATTATAATATTATTTATTTATTGCACACTGGCCTCTTTAGCGTAGCCCCTAGACTAACAATCCCTGCACATATTTATTTACTTACTACTTTTGATTCTTACATTTTCTACAAAAAGTTTGAATAGTTTAGACTCTTCGAGTCTGGGGCAGGGAGGTCGCCTCTGGAGTGCAGGGTCGGAGGTTCGATCCCCCGCCTACCCGCTACATGTCGAAGTGTTCCTGTGCAAGACATTGAACCCCGGATTGCTCCCGATAGTTAGCTTGCACCCTGTGTGGTAGCTGCTGCTATCGGTGTATGAATGTGTGTGTGATTGGGTGAATGTGTACAAAGCAATGTAAAGCGCTTTGAGTCTTTGAAAAACCAGGGAAAAGCGCTAAACTGTATAAGTGGAGTCCATTTACCATATCTCTCTCCTTTTCTCACTCTCCCCTTTTCTGAAACCCTCCACCTCTCCACCGAATTCTCCCCGTTTCTGACGTCAAAAACTGGAAAGCCAGAAGCTTCCACTGTGCAGTCCACCCCCCTTTCTTATTGGTCCACGGCCCCGAGATCCTCTCAAAAAATATTCCTTCACCCACATGTTATTTGCTTGTTGCTAAGCGACAAGATGCCTGTAGTACGGCAAAACGTGATGAATCCACTAATTTATCTTAACCACAGCAGCCTCGTTTTTAATAACACAACGGATAGGAAGCTACTTGTGCTTTTTTCAAACAGTGAAACTGAAATAAATGTTTTTATTGGTATTTTTGCCTGACTGGTGTATAGCTATTAGCTTTGGGACAAGCATTCAGCTTTTGCTCATAAAAACATATTTCTATTCCCCACACCAGTCTGGAAATGCCTCGTTTTTAATAGGACAAAGGATTGGAAGGTATACTGAAGAAGTCTGACTTTGAAGATAATTTTTTCACTGATTTTAGTGGTATTGTTAGCTCCCGAGCTAGCTTCGCAGTAGCCACCATCTTTTGCAGCATTTTTTATGTGAACATACCGTTTCCATAAGCGTGTGGCTGTCATGTGCATGAACATAGTCTTTCATGTAGACAAGGATAGGTCATGTCAAACTGTTCAAAGTGCGTTACTAGCACTAGACTTGGTTCTTCTCATAGGTTAGGCTAAACCTAACTGTGCTAACAGGCTATACGTCATCATTGTTTACAAACAGACAGAGGACGAGGCGTATCTGGCTTCGCTTCCGGACAGGGGGCGGGGGGGAGCTCAAAGATTGTATATTTACGGGCGGAGCTGCAGCTCTTTTTAAAAAATAGGCCATTGTGAGATTAGCTGAACATCAGCATAGTACAATAAATTATCTGAAAGTTTTTTTCAGCAAACAATTGAAGAAAAACGTGTTAGGGACCACTAAGACCATATAATATGGTGTATAATACAACCGAAAAGTGTATAATGGGAGCTTTAAGGCATTGTTTTGCTTGTATTAGATAGTTTGATAGCTTCTCTTCTGCACTTCAACGAGGGCAGTCGCATACTCTGTTCCCTCCCGAAACCCTTATCTTTCCTGCTCTGCTCTCTCCTGTCTTGTGCTGTCTCTGTCTAACCTCCGAGTGTCTCTCTGCATATTCCTCCGAAAAACCTAAATTATGGATCTGATCAGCTGGGGTCTTTCTGCAATTGACCAAATTTTCTCGACGAAAAGGGGGCAAAGGAGAAGCCTCCTGTCCGGATGGAACCTTTACTGTTGGATACACCTGGGACGGGTGGAGTGGCTGGAACCAGATGTGTCTAGCAATACTCTCCATTGAGGACGCCGAAGACATCTACATCATTGGGCTCATGGTATCAGGTTTCCTGCTGTTTGGAGTTGGCGGATTCCTGATTTACCGCAACGGTAATAAGGCGTTGGCAGCACATCAGGCCATTGAGAAGCTGCCCGTCTTTGAGGGTTTGTGCCGGGCCGTTAATGCACAGACTCAAGTGATAAGCGAGGTGAATCGCAAGCTGGAAGTGATTCCTGGACTTATTCGAAAAGTGGATTCGATCATGGCTGCCATTAACCGGCCGTAGGCACTTGGAAAAGGCCACTGGATTTCGGATTATTAGACGGAAACCAGTGACTGTAAGACAGGCTTCATTCCAGCGCCTAGTCTCAACCAAAACAAAATCACAATCTCTCGATTCGGCTCCCTACACCGTCCTTGGCGCGGTGCTATCTCTTCTCTCTCCGGGATGTTTACGTGGAGAGACGCTCTACCCCCACCCTCCCATCACCTACTTCTCCTGTGAACTCTATCTGTGACCGGGCCCCGAGGCCGTCTCCACGGCTGTCTCATAACACCTGGCGCCTGTAGACTCCCACTACGTCTGGACAGAGATAGCTTCATGGAACACACACACACACACATGTAAACACATAGCACACAGTAACCCTGACTAATCAAGCCCTCTTGAATCCGTCCCCCTCTCCCTCCCTCGTTGCGGACCGGAAGCTGCGGGCGGGGCGCCTGCCGGCTGCGTACGCCCCCTGGTGCCTGGGCTGTGACACCTACCTTCCCATAAAGCCCTAACCCGTTCCTTTAATGTGCATTGTCTACGAGTCTTATTGTCTGTGGTGTTTATCATGTTGCTTATTTGTGCTAAGGTGGTTTTTCACTGATCACGCACTGCGCTCCCATAAGGAACGTAGTTCGAGATTTGCATTTTTTTTGACCTATCTTTCCTGTTGTTCTCCTTTTCCTCCTATGAAAGAGGGGCGCGGCACTGCTGCGACCCTGCAGTTACACTATCTCCTGTCCACCCATGTTATTGTCACTGTCTTGTATGTTTCTTGGAGAGGTGTGTACTGAAAAGGCAAATTTCATTGTGCTGTAACGGTGCATATGACAATAAAGCTATCTATCTATCTATCTATCTATCTATCTTGGAGAGACAGAGATGAAATGGGGTAGTGAAATGGGAATGACCTGCAGAGAACGACCCTGTATGGATTCAAACCCTGGTCTGCTGTAAGGAGGACTGAGCCTCTATGGGATGGGGGGGGGGGGGGGCGCTATAGCCATTACACCACAAACGCCCCCCCCTTCCTCTTCCTCTATCCATAATGTATTTTCATTGTGTTCCTTCTGTGGACCAAGAAGATGCTGTCTCCTTATATCCCTCTCCCACTTATTCTTTCTTAAACACATGTCCTTTTCCACCCCCACCCCCACCCCCACCCTCCTCCATCTGTCCATCGCTCTGCCGTGATATGATCTGATGTGTCAGCTGAGTTGATCATTCCCTCCAGCTGCTGTCTGCCAAACGCAACTCTCTTTCGCTCATGTGTCACTGTGACTCTTCCTCCCTTCCCCTCCACCTCTCCTTGTCACTCTCACCCCTTTCTACTCTATCATGTCTTCTCCTCCTCCCCTCCTTCCCCCCCCCCCATTCCTCTACTCCCACCCCTCTGTTTTATTTCCCCCTGAGACCTGAGGCCTGTCAGAAAGATTCAGGCACTTGTCCACAAGCGGTGTGATGCCGTACTGTCCACATACTATATGTGTGTGTGCAGGGGTGAGGGACAGTGTCTTCTGTGTGTATCCTCAGACGTAAACCAGGTGTGACCCGCGGCTCCGGCCTTTCTCTTTGTGTTAGGATATGATAAAAGGTTTACAAGGCATTAGGCATGTTTCAATCCAAGTGAAGAGGAACAGGCGGAGGAACGTAAACAAGATTCAAGTGCTGGACAGATTGGTGCAAGGGAGAGAGGGATGAAGACAGAGGGACAGGAAAGGCTGGAGAGGAGAAGATTGTTTGGATGTAAACAGATTTAGATCTCCATGCACAGATGGGAGAGGAACATAGAGTGAGAGGAAAGACGTTAGTTGGAGAGGGATGGATGGAAGAATATTACCAGATTTAGATTCTCTATGGGTTTGGGAGGACAGATGTTTAATACACCTTGACCTCAGGACGAACTGGAACCGATAGAGGAAATGTAACTAATGCTGGGCTTACACTACATGACTTTTCACGCGATTTGACAGTCGCAGACAATCTTCCAATGTCGGACTGAAATCACGGGAGTCGTGTTGGAGTTGTGGCGCGCACACGTAATCTCAGTCGTTTGGTGTATGGTGGTCTTCTGACCCAATTTCAGCCAGTCTTCTTCCCGTCTTGACGTTCCGACATTATCAAACAGGTTTGATATTATCGCTAGTCTTAGGGGGTTGGCTTGAGCGAAATGACGTAAACACTGCCACACTCTCGCATGCACCAAGCACGACACAGGAGGAGCGGCATTAGTCGCGACCTGTGTCCGCCTGGTGAGGCACTTATTTCGGATACTTTTTCATAGAAGCCTCGGTGGAGAAACAGGCTGACAGCCGCGCAACCTGAACACTCTACCGTCAAATACAGGGTTAGGAGTTAAAGTTATTGGGGGATGAGATCAGCAAATAAAGCTGGTCAAATAACTAAAGGAAGTCCCCCGCTCGGAATATTGAATTAACTTGTTTTTAATTAAATAATCACAATCACGTTTGCGGAAATAATATTAATCTCAAAAGGAATCTAGTTGTAGTCTTGCAATATGAGACCCTCTGTCTCATATTGCAAGAAATCTCACTCTGTGACTGAAAACTAATGACTAGTTGTCTTCAGGTTGATTGTCTTTAGATGTAAGAGGGTTTCAGTCTTCAGTCTTTTCAAAGTCTTTTAAAAGTCCTCTAGTGTAAGCCCAGCATTAGGATGGATGGCAAGGTTTTTGGGGTTTTTTGTTTGTAGGTTGTGATGGTGCATGTGTTTGTTCGTGTGTGTTGTGGGAAAAAAACTGCAATACATATATTGTGAAAAAAAGGATGGATGGCAGGGACCTATAATCGGAATATTTCTTGAAATACATGTTACTAGTTGACATGTTCAAAGTTTTGCTTGTTCAAAAATGAATCACATTTTGGAGAAGATATTATTTTGATCCGTCAGCAGCATAGCCCAACAGTGATGTCAGTGAGTCATAATACTGATGGTGTGTTGAATGCGTAGACCAGACGTTGGCATCAGCGTCAGTAGCTGGGAGCAGCAGGTCCAGTTAATTGGGTTAATGAAGAGCTGATTGGTGATAAGCTACAATTTTTAGTAGATAACGAGGAAGTTTAGGATGTTTATCCCATGAGGGGTTATAGGTAATGATGAAAGATGATGGTTGGTCAGAACTTGCTTGAATGTATGCCAGCAGTTGCCGGTGTGGTTTACACATGTAATTATTGTATTGGACTGTATTGGAGTTGTTCATTGTTGGGCTAAAAGATGATTCTGATTGAAGACGTTAAATGACCATGATCTATGGATGTTATCAGATGTGTTGCAGCTATGTCCTCATTTAGACATGTTGTAGGAAATATAATTTCTGCCTGGAATGTGTGGGAGAAAAAAAATATGTGAACAGTAAAGAGACAGGCATGATATAGGAGTAGTCAACACAATGACATTTTAGGAAACAAGTTTACATTGTTTGGGAAGAATAAAGTATAGTTTTCAGTGACTGTTTTGACAATACACTTTATATGAACATTCTGTGACATGGACAAGACATCGATTCCCAAGATTTCCTCACTATGTTGCCAACAAACAAATTGGCTACATTTACATTTATCTCAAAAAGTATTGAACTCTTCCCAGGCTGCATTGATAAGACGCATTCCAAGCAATTATACAACAGCAGGAGGTGACAGCCAAGACCGAGTGCTAGGAGAAGCTGACGTGACATAGTGCTACTACTCAATACTTGGAGCCTGACACTCACGTTGCCAAGGTTAAGGCTCGAAGGCCCTGCTGACAGAATATTCCACTCTCAGGTGAAACAAAGTGTGTAAGTGATTACGATTGCCGCCTGTGTTCCTTAATTGGCTTAAAGGGGACATATTATGCAAAAACTCGGGTTTAAATGTGTATTTCCGAGGTCTACTAGAAAAGGTTTTAATGGTCTATTGTACAAAAAGCCCATTAGTTTTCTACCAATGCCCATTTCTTCATTGCCTTTTCAGGCCTCTCCCTAAAAAATTTGGTTTTGACATCTACCCCCCTCCTATCTACATGGGCGTGCATGCACCGCCCTGCTCATTTACTCTATACCTACCTATATGGGCATGGCACACGCCCAGCTGTCAGTTTTGTTTACTTTTGGCCAATGCAGCATGGAGATCGATGTTACCATGTTTACCTTCATTTCTACAGCAAATATCAGCACACTTATCACTTCTAAACCAAAAGCTTTACAACTGAACCTGGTCAGGCAGGAGTCTGAGCTGAAAACTGTGAAAATTGCATCAAGATTTCTGGTTTCCCTGACATTATCCTCAGGTAAATACAGTTTAAATATGTCACAGTCAGTAACAGAATATGAGCTAAGTATTTATGAATAAACTCTCTAAACTTGTAACATACAACGTTTTATGTATGTCTCTACAGGTTAAACTGGGGAATGATCTACAACCCAGTGGAGTGAAAGCTTTGGTTGTGAAGCCATGCTGTAAATGTACAGTAACGTGGCAGGAAAGGAATGTATCATGTCAAGATCCACTGGAAAGACATTATCTTTTGTAAAAAAAAAATATGTAGAAACAATTACAGTCAGAGCTGCAAATTATCTGACACCCTTTCAATACCTAGTAGGTAATGTATCATTTGTATTGTGATCACTCATTTATAATAAAGTTTTACTGTTAAAACATGTATTGTGTTGCTTACTGTCACTGTTTGCTTCGTGTAGAAGGATTACTTGAAACTCACATTTTCATAGTCAGGATGTTGGACTAGTTTTCAGACCGATCTACATGCATTGACTTATACGTTTTTTAATTCAACCCTTTATCTCTCTGAAGATTTTTTCTTTGAAACAGTATCATTACATTTTAAAATGACCAAAACCATACTTAAAATAAAGCAGTTTATTCATAGCCAGTGAAATGGAAATATAAAGTGTACATAATTCAAACAGAAGCAAAGCCATATTGTATGTAACTGTCCAGTTGTTGCTGGTGGGCCCTGAAGAAGACCACCTGTTCCACCCAGTGAACAGTCCTCTGATGGAACAGATAGTGTGACGGTCCTTGTGGGTCAACGCTCAGGTCACCCAGATAGCTGTAAAACATGGCACATTCAATGTTACATCATGTGTAGCCTACATACATGATACATCTGTAGTTATGGCAAAGCTACAAACTAATGAAAATATATTTTTTCTTCCATTATTAAATAAGATGGGCCACTAATAAGTTCAGTATAGCCCTTGCTCAAGGGCTATACTGAACTGTTTTCACACAGGGGCTGTCACGGACAGACTCACAGATCTAACCGTTAGCATAAAAGCTAACGGGCGCTAACGCAGTTTCACTGTTTTCACACGGGGGCTGTCACGGACAGACTCACAGATCTAACCGTTAGCATAAAAGCTAACGGGCGCTAACGCAGTTTCACTGTTTTCACACAGGGACAGACTCACAGATCTAACCGTTAGCATAAAAGCTAACGGGCGCTAACGCTAACGCTAACGCTAACTACTTAACCCAGAGACATTCTCTCGTTTCAGTCGGCGTTGGTTATTATAGGAGGGATAAATTAAAGCACATTACACACATTGAACTCATAAACGGACAGATTTGTTTTTAAATAGGACTACTTACATTTCCAGAGGAGAGATGGTGTCTCTCTGTCTTCCAGGCACAATCTCCTCCACACTCCAGTATAACAGCAGATCACACTAGATTGTCAACCTTTGCTGGGCATAGCCAAACAACAAAAAATGAAGTAAATCCATTCAGCCCCGGTCTGCTTCGAGGCTGGGGTGTGATGGTAGCTTGAGGATGAGCTAACACTGCAGCTTGCTTCTCCTCTGTTGTTGCATGAGCGAGTGGAGGCTCAGCTGTGTGTGATTACCAACGGGGCGTCTTGATTTGCCAATCAACTACCGAGTTTCTGGTAAGCTTTCCCGTGGGAGTATTTATGGTAATGAAAACCGACCGGTTTCGTCACCAGTCTGTGTTTTTTGGAAGAAACCTTCAAATCCCCCTTTTTTCTAAAAAAGCATCCCTGAAGAAACTGACACATTTGTTTTTTTGAAGCTTGTGTGTGCTGGTAGAGACCCCAATAACCTAAAAGGGTGCCCAAACACCTGCAATGTTTTGTTTTTCATAATATGTCCCCTTTAAGGTTGAGTCCCACCAGAACCTTCTCTTTGGAAGCTGCCTAGGCTGTCTACTCTGTTGCATCCCAACTGTCTCAATTAAAAGTGAGCCGACTGCCTACTGTGGTTTTGAATGTAATTCAACTTTTTATGCATTCATTTTATTGTGGTCGTGTGTGCAAAAAAAAATAAAAACACACACACACGGCTGTAGCCAACATTGCCCTGCAGCAGCATGGACATGTATTATGGATGCCATGCTTGTCACTACACATTTGTCACATTTGTTGGTAACCTGTAGCCTCAATCCCCATGTTACTGATCTTAATGCAAAGCTGACTAGTTATGGTGGCTGGAGTAAGAAAATATGTTCAGACAATAAATATATCCTGAGGTTTGATGGCCTTCTTATTTGCCGAGCTACTTTGTTCATTTGTTGAACAGTTTTAAAGGTCCCATATTATGCTAAATGCACTTTTTAAATGTGTTCCAACATATCCATGCGTCCACGGTGTGCCTAGAGACTGCCAAAATATTAAAGAAAATAACAATCTCTCCTTTTCTCACTCTCCCCTTTTCTGAAACCCCCACCCCTCCCCCCAAAAACACTCCAGTCAGAATTATCCCCTTTTCTGACCTCACAAACCGTAAAGCCAGAAGCTTCCACTGTGCAGCCCACACCCCTATTTCTTATTGGTCCACGGCCCTGACAGACAGAGGGCGAGGCGTATCTGGCTTCGCTTCCGGACAGGGGGCGGGGAGAGCTCAAAGATTGTATATTTACGAGGGGACCTGCAACTCTTTTTTTAAAAATAGGCCATTGTGAGATTAGCTGAACATCAGCATAGTACAATAAATTATCTGAAAGTTTTTTTCAGCAAACAATTAAAGAAAAACGTATTAGGGACCACTAAGACCATATAATATGGTGTATAATAGAACCGAAAAGTGTATAATATGGGAGCTTTAAGAAATTATTATAAATAAAACATGGTACAACATATTTTGGAATCAACAGAGCGTTGCCAATTGGGATATGTTTAATATTTTCTTATTAAACTATTGTCCTAAAATAATAACAAACAATACTGCTACATGAAGAAAAAAAAATAACGAACTGACGTGAGCTACAACATCGGTCCTAGCATGTGAATTGTGACTACAGCAATGACGTCTGCCTAAATAGATGCTAAATTAATATGTTTTCTGCCTTTGTTTTGAGAGGAAATTATATAGTTTATAGAGAACCTTATAAGACAATAAAGTTGGGCAATGGTGCTGCCAGCAGAGAGTAAAGATGGTAAAGGACTATTGAGGTGGGAAAGATACAGTATATCCAGTCAAACTCAGTAACGAGAAAAAAAGGTTCAAGAACTCTGGTTCTGAATGAGTTCTATCACAAAGCTGAACAAAGCTGTTAATAATTTGACAAAGAAGCTGCCATTGATCCTTCATGCCCCCCATCCATTTTAAGTTGGTTTGATGTCATGGAAACAGTTTCCACTCTCAGTGGTGGAATGTTGGCCATTAGGTGTTCCATTGTGTGTGCGCATGTCAGTGCTCAAATGCCAATCATCAGTGGTCTTATGTGGACTATGGCCAATCATCAAGCTGTGAAGTGACCAAATATGCAATCATACTGGTGTAACATGTCAATCATCGTTGGTGAATTGTCCCAGGGAAAAGAGAAGCCAGCTGGCAAATTAGTCATCTGAATTGCACATCAGCGATACCACAAATAAACACACAGAAATACTCCACAACACTGTGGATAATTATTAAACACATTGCTATTAAACAGAACTGCACTGATATAGATGTGGGCAATTCATTCACACAACACTGTACTTACACACACACCATCACAGCCAAGCTAGCTAACACACACATTGTTTTGAAATGAAACACAAACAATAAGGGTTTTAATGTTTTTCTGTTATGTCCTTATTGAGATTTTTAATGCAATAATTAAAATACCACATTTTCCAATTCATATAATCAGCTCAATGATACCAGGTCACCATTGATCATACAAAATGTGAACTAAGATTTTACCTTGTCAAATCATGCCTGACATTTCTAAAACCAGGGATATATGTCAGGGTTTCAGGGAAACGACAGACAAGAACCCAATTGCAGGACACAGGAAACAGTTCAGATTCAAAAATAGATTTTAAGGAAGTGGATGACAAACCAGGTAGTAAGACAGCATGGCAAACAAGTCCAGTTGGGGCAGGCAAAAGGGAAAGTCCAAAGACAGGTCGAAACTAGTGATGGCAGTGTGACACTGAAGCTTCGATACGTGCTTCAAACCCTGATCTACAATTCCCAAGAAGCACTGCTTCGAAGCTTGCTTCAGAGTGAAAAAAAATCACGTGACATATGACGTCCGAAGCAGCAACTGGTTCGTTGCCTGAATAAATCACTTACTGGTCCGTGGCTCGGTGGAGAAGCTTTGAGCAAAACAAAGAAACCGGCTCGATTCATAAGCCGTTGAAAAACTAAGGCAGTCTACCTCAATACAAAATCTTTGAGTGTCTAACCCCATCCCATCCACATAATCACCCCCTTTCAGAGTTACTCAAGCACACCCAACCACCTTGCCCGAAGCCAGCTGATCACCGCCTAATTATTTAATGAAATAAAATAACAACACACAATCGGCGCAACAACCGTTTACGGGAGTTGTGAAGACTATTTATGTAATTAAACAAAATGAAGGGTCAACAAGATTAGGCTAGGGGATAACACACTGACTGTGGAGTGGGCGGTCGGGGTTCAACTCCCGGTATGAGGAAAATGCAAGGCAACTTTATTTTTATAGCACAATTCAGGCACAAGGCCATTCAAAGTGCTTTGCAAGAGGCAAGATTAAAATACATAATACACAGTAGAAAAGCGAAAAAAACATTTAAAAGTGAATGAATAGAATAAGTCAATATGTTAGGCTATAGGTTTTTATAAAATGCTGTTTCAATTATATCCTAGCCTACATCAGTTAGCCTATTTGGACATAGGCTGGCCTATCCTTTTAAGAACAATTTAGACATCTGTATTTTAATCAATCTTATTCGTAAATATAGGCTATCATAATAAAACCACGTGACATATGACGTCCGAACCAGCAACTGCTTCGTTGCCTGAATGAATCGGAATGAATCACCTGACTGGTTCCGGCTTGGTTCGTGGTCCAATCAAGTGATTCACTGGCAATGGCCCAATGAATCGTCTCGTATCTGACAGGTTGACACTTTTGAATTTGAGCGCCATAAACCCTTTATAACGGCTCGAAACTATGGACAATATGTGGATTGTTGTATTTAGCGCCTACTACGTTGCTGTGGAGTTTTTGGAGTTGTTGGAATCTTGGAATCGTTGGTATCACATTGTATTGGAGTTTTGTCTGATCAATATGGAGCCAGCCAGGAAGAGAGGTTGTTCTAACATGTGGGAACACTTTGATTTGATCGCACCTGATAAAGTAAGTGTGCTAGCTGTTTAATACTATATGGTTTAATATGAAACAGAGGAAAACATATGTACAACAGTAACTTTCTGACAGTAATATGCCATGTATGTATGTGCAGACCATATAGCCAATATATAGGCCAAGGCAATATAGCTATGGTCTATTTCAAGTCTATAAGGTAGCTATAGGTATAGGTGTATACACTCAAATTGCATTTTTATTTGCTAATGGCTTTCTCTACAGGTCCGGTGCTTGGTTTGTTCAACTGAGCTGAAGTATCATGGGAATACTTCCTCCATCATTAGGCACTTCACTGCCAAGCATGGAGCTGCTAACCAGGGGAACTCACCTCAAGGTAGGCTTTATGTATTACAATATTTTTAAATAGACACACTACACAATAATAGGATTTAACTGTATTCCATTAATCCTTATTTTGTTTTATTAATTTTCTTTTTATTTATTCATTTGTCTTAGTGGACCGGAAGCAACAGCTGGATGAGGCTCTGGTGAACATGGTGGTGAAGGACTCGCAGCCTTTTTCCATCGTTGAGGACTGTGGATTCAAGGCATTTGTGGCATTGCTGGATCCAACCTACACCATGCCATCCAGAAAGGCTGTGAAGAACATGGTTTTCCGGAAGTACGAGGAGGAGAAGACCAAGGTGAAGGCTGACATGCAGAAGGTACAGGCTGTGAGTCTGACTTCAGACATGTGGACCTCCATCAATATGGAGGCATACCTCGCGGTCACCGGCCATTATGTCGATGACACTTCGAAGCTGGCCACAGTGCTTTTGGGAGTGCTGCCTTTCCCCGAGACTCATACAGCTGTTAACATTTCTGCAGCAATGAGGTCTCTCATGGAGGAATGGGACATTGAGAGGAAAGTGGCTTTGATCGTGACTGATGCGGGAGCCAACATGATTGCCTGCGTCAGAATATTAAATTTGAGACATGCACTTTGTTTTGCCCACACACTGAATTTAGTGGTGAAGAAGTCCATGGATGCTACACCAGGTTTAGAGGACCTACGCACAAGGGCACGCAAAGTTGTTAAATTTTTCAGAACCAGTACTACAGCAAAAGAGAAGCTGAAAGCAGTGCAGGAGCAAATGAACAGGCCAGTCATGAAGCTCATCCAGGAGGTGGACACACGCTGGAACAGCACATTCCTTATGTTCCAGCGCCTCTACCAGGAGAGACAGGCAGTAGGGGCAGCTCTCGCGACCCTCACAACAGATGTGACACCTCTGTCCTCTGAGGACTACGCAACAACGGATGCATGCCTACATCTGCTTGCCCCCTTCAACCAGGCAACCGTTGAATTGTCAGAGGAGAAGAGAGTGTCAGGGTCCAAGGTCATCCCAATGACCAAAATGTTAAATATATATCTGCATGGGGAGATGGAGAACACAAGGCACCCCACAGCAAAACTTTTGGGACAGAACCTGCTGTCCTTCATGCAAAACAAATTTGAAACTGCGGAGACAGACAGCCCTGGCACTGGCAACACTTTTGGATCCAAGATACAAAATTTCACAATCAAGTACAGGCACAGGCTTCCGTAAAAAGACTAATAGCACAATGCACACAATTAATGCGACACACACTGGACACACCGACAGAGGAACATCCCTCCACATCGGCCCAAGCAGCAACAGCGAATGTGGAAAATCCTCCTTCAACATGTAATTATATAATTATGTGATAAAATGTAGGACAAAGTAAGTACAAGTAAAAATAGATACAAATTGAACTTTTCTGTACTGATGATTAATTTCATGTTTGTCTTTCAGTGATAAACCTGTGGGAAAGCCTAGACAGAGATGCCTCCCAGGCAAGAAAGGGGAGGAACGCTACATCCGATGCAACTGTGGAGCTGCAGCGTTACTTAACGGATCCACCCATCTCCAGATCACAAGATCCACTGGAGTACTGGCGGGAACACAAGCATGTTTACTCCCATCTGTTCAAGCTGGCGAACACATTTTTATGCACGCCAGCATCCTCTGTACCATCGGAGCGAATCTTCTCAAAATGTGGAGAAATTGTGAGCAAAAAAAGGAACCGGCTCAACCCTAAAACTGTGGAAAAGATAATGTACCTAAATAAAAATCTTTGAATGTTCCATAATCACCCCGTATTTCCATAATTACCTCCTGCCATAGTTACACAAGCACACCCAACATGCCATCTTTCCATTCTCCTCAGTAACACAAGCACAATACACACATTCAATCTTTTTTTTTTTTATATTTAGAAGTTTATTGAGCAGGGACAAATACATTGTTTCATATAAAATAGATGCCATGCATACAGGTTTCTAGACAATACTAATTTGCAACCCCTGTCCCTGGTTTTGTAAATATAACATGATATTCAGTCTTAGTGTAAGTGTGGATCAAATCATTTTCCGTGTTTCGGTGGAGAAGCTTTGAGCAAAAAAAGAAACCGGCTCAATGTATAAGCCGTTGAAAAACTAATGCAGACTAAAGCAGCTTGCTTCAGAGCGAAAACAATCATGTGACATATGACGTCCGAAGCAGCAACTGGTTCGTTGCCTGAATGAATCACTTACTGGTCCGCGGCTCGGTGGAGAAGCTTTGAGCAAAACAAAGAAACCGGCTCAATCCATAAGGCAATACCTCAATACAAATCTTTGAGTGTCTAACCCCATCCCATCCACATAATCACCCCCTTTCAGAGTTACTCAAGCACACCCAACCACCTTGCCCGAAGCCAGATGGTCAACGCCTAATAATTTAATGGGAAAAAAAATAACACAATCGATGCTACAATCGTTTACGGGAGTTGTGCATAGTATTTATGTTATAGAACGATGTAATACCATCGACTAGATTAGACTAGGGGATAACACACTGCCTAGGGAGTAGAGGAGCGGGGTTCGAATCCTGGTCTGGGGGGAAGGCATAGCCTAATGTTTTTTTTATATGCTGTTTCAATTATATCCTAGCCTACATGGACAGAAGGCTAGGCATATCCATTTAAGAACAATTTAGACATCTGCAGCCTCAAACTTCGCCAGCAGAGGTCACTGTCACTGAAGCTTCGAGTAATGAACCTATTTTCTAAACATTGGCTCAACTGGTTCAATGCTTCATAAAAGCTTCATTTGCCCATCACTAGTCGAAACACAAACAGGCAAGCAGGATCGGAACACAGGATGAAATCTGAATGCTGGAAAGCTAGGTGAACACACTAGGACATCTGACAATCTGGCAACTGACTGAGGGAACTGAACTGAGACATACACTGGGGCTGATTAACTGATGAGGAGCAGGTGAGTGTGGGGCAGACCAGGTGAATGTAATTAACAGGGAGTGCAGAGCAGGAGGGAGTGGCCGGGTCTGAAATGACATGAGAGTAAAGGCTGTTACATACTCCGCGAGAAGAAAGAACAAAGTTCTCGGTGACAGAGCTGCGAGAAGTTCTTTCTGGTCTGACATTACATACTTCACGAGAACTCACGCGGCGCATTGTTGTTACCATGGTAATTGACTCAGTAGCGCCAGCTGATTTCACTTCGCTTTCCTCATTGACTTCAGACTGACCAATCACGCAATAGTTCTCGGACAAGCTGCGAGAAGAAAGTTCGGCCCGGGTGATGTGTCGAGAACAAGCTACGAGAACAGCTAAAGGCTGTTACATACTCCGCGAGAAGAAAGAACAAAGTTCTCGGTGACAGAGCTGCGAGAAGTTCTTTCTGGTCTGACATTACATACTTCACGAGAACTATTGTGTGATTGGTCAGTCTGAAGTCAATGAGGAAAGCGAAGTGAAATCAGCTGGCGCTACTGAGTCAATTACCATGGTAACAATGCGCCGCGGTGAGGAGTTCGGCAGTTGAGTTCTCGTGAAGTATGTAATGTCAGACCAGAAAGAACTTCTTGCAGCTCTGTCACCGAGAACTTTGTTCTTTCTTCTCGCGGAGTATGTAACAGCCTTTAAACAAGAGCTGAGAGAAGAAAATTACGTCATTTTCTTCTCGCAGCTCTGTCACCGAGAACTTTCTTCTTGAAAAATGGACCGGGGCAGAGTATGGGGTGACCGGCTGGCCAGGGACCAGGAGTGGGACAGTGCACGGGGTGACGGGCTGGCCAGGGAACAGGAGTGGGGCAGAATGGAGGGGTGTCAGGCGGGCGGCCAGAAAAAGGCCCCAGGGCACGGCCGTGAGCTTCAGGAGGACGGCCTGGGGGGCAAGCAGGGACACAGCAGGGAGCTTCAGGCGGACTGCCTGGTTGGTGAGGGCTCCGTCCCTCTGCAGGCCTGCAGCGACGAAGATGAAGGCGAGGAACCCTTCTGGAGCCCGGCAGAGGCGACGACCCACAGGTAGCCGGCATCGGCGAAGACAGACCCCCGCAGGAGGACAGCAAGGGCGGAACCACTCAGGAGGCCGATGGCTACGAAGATGAAGGCGAGGGAACCCTTCTGGAGGCCGGCCTCGGCGAGGACGAGGATGATGGAACCCTTCTGGAGGCCGGCGAAGGCGATAAACCCCTTCTGGAGGTCGGTGGCGACGATAAACCCCTTCTGGAGGCCGGAAAAGGCGATAAACCCCTTCTGGAGGTCGGCGGTGATGAAGACAAAGGCACCCTGCTGGAGGCAGGCAGCGGCGACGACCCACAGGTAGCCGGCATCGGCGAAGACGAACCCCTGGCCTGGCTGCATTGTAATTGTGTGTGGTGCACATTCCCCACATGGGGTTCCAATAGATTCAGGGAAAAGTAAACAAAATGCCATATTATGGGCTACTGCAGCCTTGACTTGATCAATTAGTATTTGAGCCTTTAAGTTGTCTTGATGCTCAAAGTATCTGACTGCTATCCTATCTAGTTTATCTTATCGTTACTGTTAGGTAACCTTAACACGCTGAATCTGATTTACAGTATATCTCAGCATACAGTTTAATAATAAAAACAATGCAGAAATGATAAATGAATGGAAGTTGTATGGTTTTCCGGACATGAGTAAAGATCATGTCGAATCTGATCTTCTCCATTCCGATTCGGGCCAGTTTAATATGTTGTCCTTAATCTGATGATTGATGTTTTTGCAATGTGACATCAGTCAGTCATGTCGGATTTCATGCAACTTTTACATCACTCTCGATTGCCATACGTCACAGTTCGAATCGCCATTTGTCACCATTTGTCACGATGCACTGAGAATTCCCCTTGGTGAACACAATCACAGAAGACAGCTGTTTGTTTCTGTATCCGTTTCTGTAAAGCCATTATGGTCACCATCCAACTGCTCCCTAGCTCCGAATTTTCATCCACACACGCCTGCTGCATACAGAAGTAGCCATTGCCTAACAAAGAGCTTTAGTTTAAAAAAGCGCATTTTCCGCCTCATAATTGTCATCTCCTCACATCAACGTATACATGAAACAGTAAGACTGCAATCTGAATGTAGCAAAAGTCAATTCACAATACAGTATGTTGTTTTCTCCAAAGCAGTAAAACTGCTACATACGTATCAAGATGACTTACAACTAAATAGATGTGAAGTGCATTTGATCCAGCCTTTATTTCTTAAAGTAATTCCTACTTGGTTGTGATAACCCTTCCACAATTGGACACTGTGAAATGTTGTTGTGAATGGCTATTTATTTCCTCTCCTCATTTCAGTCAGTGCTATTTCTCCTTTTTTCTGCTTGTTCTCCTCCTTTCCTTTGCCATTCTTCCCTCCTTACCCATTATTTCATTTCCTCTTTTAATGTACTTTGTCCTCACATTTCTTCCTCACTTTCACTCTGCACTCATCTCAACTAGTCTTTATCAGAGCTGCCATTACTCACCATCAATGTGAGAGACCAAAATAGCTACTTATTTAAGTTGCAGCTTGAGGTTCCTTTATTGTGCATGATAGTCTGAAATAAACTAGTGTTGACAGCCTTTCGAACACACACACACACACACACACACACACACACACACACACACACACACACACACACACACACACACACACACACACACACACACATACAGTATATACAAATATTTTTGAACTCTCAGATGGTCTGTGCTTGTCCCATATGGGAGGTGATTTGTATCAAGATTCAGTTATGCAATTTGATTTATACCTCAGAGCTTCCAACAGTGGCAGAAGTACAAACAAATCACGGCTGACATATGAATATACTCCTAGGAAACCTATATGAACAGAGTGAAACCACCAACAAAACATGGTTTTGTGAGAATAAAGACCTCTTAAAGACACTTTTTTCCAAACTCAATGCTTATTTGATGGAGCTGCTTGAATGCAGGACCTGCATGCTTTTAGTTGGATCTTCCCTTACAATGAGTTGGTGATATTGACCACTCTTGTTCAGCTGCTTACCTTACAAATATGTTTTGTGTATAAAATGATTAACCAATCCATTAATTATGAGGCTGAAACTTAATATTGTCTAGTTTGCCTTTTTGTTAATTTTTTTTTAAATGTTCCCGGAACTCCATTTGTCTCATCTGGTCCTGCATATTTGGTCTTTCTTGACTGAATACCCTACACTCAGGAATTGCATCTATTACTGTTTTCTCTGTATTTTTAAAAAGAGCTGCAGCTCCCCTCGTAAATATACAATCTTTGAGCTCCCCCCGCCCCCTGTCCGGAAGCGAAGCCAGATACGCCTCGCCCTCTGTCTGTTTGTAAACAATGATGACGTATAGCCTGTTAGCACAGTTAAGTTTAGCCTACCCATGAGAAGAACCAAGTCTAGTGCTAGTAACGCACTTTGAACAGTTTGACATGACCTATCCTTGTCTACATGAAAGACTATGTTCATACAGATGCACTGACAGCCACACGCTAATGGAAACGGCATGTTCACAATAAAAATGCTGCAAAAGATGGTGGCTACTGCGAAGCTAGCTCGGGAGCTAGCTGCTAACAATACCACTAAAATCAGTGAAAAAATTATCTTCAAAGTCAGACTTCTTCAGTATACCTTCCAATCCTTTGTCCTATTAAAACAAGGCATTTCCAGACTGGTGTGGGGAATAGAAATATGTTTTTATGAGCAAAAGCTGAATACTTGTCCCAAAGCTAATAGCTATACACCAGTCAGGCAAAAATACCAATAAAAACATTTATTTCAGTTTCACTGTTTGAAAAAAAGCACAAGTAGCTTCCTATCCGTTGTGTTATTAAAAACGAGGCTGCTGTGGTTAAGATAAATAAGTGGATTATGCAACATTCATCATGTTTTGCCGTACTACAGGCATCTTGTCGCTTAGCAACAAGCAAACAACATGGGGGTGAAGGAATATTTTTCGAGAGGATCTCGGGGCCGTGGACCAATAAGAAATAGGGGGGTGGACTGCACAGTGGAAGCTTCTGGCTTTCCAGTTTTTGACGTCAGAAACGGGGAGAATTCTGACTGGAGTATATTGGGTGGAGAGGTGGAGGGTTTCAGAAAAGGGGAGAGTGAGAAAAGGAGAGAGCTTTCTTTTTTTTGATACTTTGGCAGTTCAAAAACATCGAAAAGTGCATTTGCACAATATGGGAGCTCTAAACTGTATAAACAATTCACACATAAATGGCCTTTAAGGTTTTCAGGCTGTCTACATGTACTACAGAAGCTAACTGACACTACTTGAAGACACACCAGTTTGAGAGGTCAAAACAAATAACTTTTTTTCAGATTAATCAATTCGGGTCATATTCCACATTCCAAGTTAACAATGACAATTTCTAAAGACAGGTGTATTAAAGAGATTCACAGTATAGATGTCTTTGTTTTGAGTCATATCTGTGAATCATTTAGCGTGCTTTTTCAGTAAATTTGCTGTGTCATGTTATCATGCCAACCAAGCAGCAACTGATACTTTCCTGAGAATACAATATATGCTTACTGAGCATGAGGCGAAATCTACTTGCATTCTCTGCCTTGTGTGTAAATGTGTGTGCGTAAGCATACTTAAAGTGTGAACTTGCATGCAAGCTTTCCTCGATGCATAGGGCTAACGGAAATGTAATTTAGAGCAGAACAATTTATCAAAGACAGAACTTCCTCTGTGGTCTGGAGGAAAGTTAAGAGGCAAAGGGACAAACAAAAACAGAGAAATTATGCAGCAGAAAAGGTAATGGGGAAGCAGAGGAGGTGGAGAGTGAAGGCACTGTGGGGATCTGAAAGGAGGGGTGAGCTTGGGTGAGTTGTTTTTTGTTAAAAGGCTGCTCGCACACAAACCGCTGCCTCAGTCCCTCTCACTTTCTATTCATCTCTCTTTTCACCTCCTCTATTCATCTCTCTTTTTCTCTCTGTCGCAGGGCCTTTTAGCCTCATATTTATCTTATGATGTCAAATACAAATTAGATGAGTCTGCAGTAAAAGCAGAAACTTCAAACTAGAAAGTAGATGAGGTTGCATCTACAAATCCATAAGCTCTCACTCACTGTGCCAAAGTGTAAGGGAGGAAATACACTTTGACAGGAATTCAAATACAGTGTTTTTGTTTTTGTTCTGTAGAGTGACTTCATTCACTACAGACTGTATGAGAGAGCATGGCGGCAAGCTGCGGCTGCAAGTTCGGTTTAGATTCCAAACTTAACACTACTTAAAAGTAAATAGTAAAGTAATTGCTTTCTATCAGCAATCATGAAAACTAAATGAAATAATAAAAAAAAAACTTTACATTGCTGTGGGGTAAATGCGACAACGTTGTCAATTTTAAAGTCGTGTCAGGGGTAAGGTGTAGGTAATAGAGCTGCTTAAAAGTTTTAAAGTAAATATTTTACTCATATATTTGCAACAAATTATTGTCAGAGCTATTTATTTCTGCGTTTTAAGCCGTTGTATTATTCTTGTTGTTTTTCCAGATGAGAGTCTGCTATGGGGGGTTGGTTGTCACATGTTATCTCAAGGCTGCAGCCAGAAAAGGAACCCAATAACGAAATCAATTGTCAAGCTGTATCCTCACTGACACCCTAGAGCAGGAAAAGGCAGCTAGCATGCAAAAGAGGGCAACAAAATCAAAACAACCCAGTGCATCCCAAACTAGACCAGCTGCCAAGGCTACATTAAGTTATGTAGGCCTATTTGTCAACTTGACAATGCAATTAAACTTTCAAATTTAGTTCTACTTTCTTGCCTTCTTTTTAAGATTATTCCCATTAAGATTACATTGTGACAAACAACCCCATAGTGTTTGACAACCGACCCCTTGATGGGGTTGGTTGTCACAATGTGTAAGGGTGTCTTTGATGATTCATTTCTTCTTTATTACAATAAGATAGAAAAAGTGAGGGGTACACATTTCAAGCCAACACCTTAAGCTTCAATTTAATGTAGGAATGACTATTGAAAGATGTTTAGGTGATAAGCAATTCTCACTAGAGTAAATGGTGTGCCTACTTACCCCGTCCTCCCCTACTGCAAATGTAATGCAAGAAATAATAATGAGTGATAGGCCTTCAAAGTTCACTTGACAGCACTTATTTCCATTCACTTTCTGTCTAAAGGCAACCAAATGGATTGCTTGTGTGTGCATGCCTGATTGTGTGTGTGTGTGTGTGTGTGTGTGTGTGTGTGTGTGTGTGTGTGCGTGCGCACCGCTGAATTAACTCTGACCTTGATGTCTGCAAGCTGCAATTGCACACACATACACACACACTAAACCCTGCATAATGCATTATACGCAGTGGTATGTGTCTAGGGAGACCCTGTTAAGTCTGAAAAAAGATTGAAAACGTCTAATTTCAGTCTATTCGAAGTCTGGGGATATTCTTTTGAATTTCCACATGACTAAACCAAGGAGTTCACACTATTGGGTTTCTTAGCGATTTGAGTGATGCAAAAAACAGGCTATACATTTTAATCCGACTTACATCTTCAAGAGCCTGCTAAGGAGACTGCAGAGATGTGACCATCTGTTAAACCGGATTGAGAGGATCCAGTGTTTGTCTATTATTATGTAAGCAGCATCGTACATTAAAGGTGAAGAAAGTGATTTATTTATGTTAATGATTGTTAAATCGCTCTTTATTCGTACAGTGATCACTTATATAGTGTGCACGTTGTATAAAGCCGATCTCTCAGTCACTCGCTCTGCATGTAATCGGCAAATAAACTTTTTCGGGGATCCCACTACTACAATCAGAAGCAGTGTTTCCCCTAGAATTGTTCTTAGGCCCGGTGGTAAAAGCTGATAAAGAGTATGCGCGCGGCGTGCGTACCAAATTTGTAGTAGAAATTGACCAAAACTAACTGTATTATGGATGAGCCTCTTTTGACAGCCCGCTACAAATCAGGGCATAGGGTTATGCCTTCACATTCGGTACGTTTGTACATTTTGTGTTTCCCTCAGGATTTTTTGAGACTGCTGGGGGAGAATGGACCTTCTAGTGGGGTCTTGGGGCATGCCCCTGCGGAAGAAAACCTTTACCTTTTTTAAGCTAAATGCATCAAACTGGTGCACTTTGAGAAGCTAAATCTGATTTTATTTTTTTTGCTCTGTAAACAGCTGTCATATGTCCTGCCTAAAACAATTTTATGGAATAATTTGGAGAAACAAGCCATATAAACTATTGAAGAAAAACACATAGATATGAAAATAAAATACAATAAACACGAAGACCTAATATAGACAGGTATATCCTGTCTAGTATTAATTTCTGGAATAATCTGGATCATGAAACATTTTCTTTAATTTATCAAATATTCATTTAAAATAAATGAATTAACCTAGGCTACACATCATGATTAGCCTATCAATCAAAATGTGTGCAAAATAAGCAACATTTTGTGTTCCGACCCATTATATTTCATGTAGCCTAGTTCTCAATTTAAAACATAAAAATAAAGTAGCATTGAAAATACCAAAAAATAAAGCTTGTAGGGCTACTATAGCCTGCTGTTTTCAAGATAACTTGCTGCGCTGTCTCAGCTGTTGATACAGATTGGTTGCCATGGCGACGTAGCGACTTTAACTTTCTAAGTTTTGCTCATCACTTTTTCCTGTTCAACTCCCTGTTACTGAGTCCTAAATATCTCCAGTGTAGCCTATACCATGGACCTATAAAGGAAGGTTATTTCTCGTCAGTTTCCCTGTTTGACATGTGCGCTCCGAATGCACACGTGCATCGCGCGGCGTAGCGCAGACAAAAAAAAAAAAAAAAGGATATTTTTTTTTTTTTTTTTTTTTGGGCAGCTGTTGGCCTGGCGGGGGGTCCCGTTGGCCTGGCGGGCCCGCCAGGCCTGTATAATGGTAGGGGAAACACTGAGAAGAGAGAACGCTACAAACCGGCACCGTCTCACTGCCGGTGCACATGCAGAGCGACAGATGAGTGAATGTGTATGCGCCTACAATGGCGGAGCAGGTAAAAATCTTTCCCAATGTCTGTTTTGATGGTTGTTATCATGTTTTATCGCACTTATGGATCTGAGATGATGCTAGATAACTCGCTACTTGAAGACCGCAGTGCATTAATGTGGTGACGTGGGGGTGAGGGAGGGGACTGCTAACTGCAGTAACTGACAGGAGGTTAGCTAAACTGACCATTCCGCTTGCTGAACCTTTCATGAACAGTCATGTCTGCATTATTTAAAAGGCTGTATATATCATTTCACAATGCATTCATAAGCAGGGGATTAAGTGTGTTCTAGCACCGTGGCAAGGTCTATAGTGATTAAGTTATGTTAGTGGGTGACAGGAAGGCTGTGGTGTCCATGGTCACTATTGCAAATGTAATTGTATTAATGCAACGCAGTCTTGTTGTGAATTTTGCATGCAAGTGGTCATGTATGTTACAGTATTTTGCAGTTATAATGTACATAGAGACTAGGTGAGCATTTGATCTGCAAAATGTGTATCTTTAAAACAACTCACCTGTCACCTACAAAATATGTACACAATGTACTGTAGAATGCATTTGTTAAACAACAGGGTAGAGTGACAGCAGGAGTCCCAAAGCAACAATTCGGATGACCAAACGCTGAAATTCTCTTTTGCCCTCTATGTTGACCCCATCAAGTAACTGACGGTTTATTGCTATATATACGGTATATGACCAAAGTTCAACATTGCTATTGTGGGGGTTTGTCCTCACAAACCATGTAAGTCTAGTCAAATCAACGTTATTTATACAGCCCATTATCACTAACCACAATTTGCCTCAGGGGACTTTGATGAAACCATACTGTCAGCATGTATACTGTCTCATTACTGTACAATGCCTGTGAAATGTGAACATAGCACGTAAGATGGTTCCTTTGTTGTTTTCATACTGAGACAATGATATGGTAATGGATGGGCATATGAATTCTGGCAGTCACTAAAGTTAAAATGCCTTCCCACGTTTTGCCTTTTGGAGATTTTTACAATGTCCTTTTAGTCGATTGCCATATTATATCTGTAATAGGTAACCTCATGTAAGCCTTGGGATAACCTTGGGCCATTATGCCGCAATGTCTTGGCCCATAGGTTCATTGGCTGTGCTATGCATGTAAACCAACTTTAATGAGAACACACGTTGTGATGAATCAGAATGGACATCTAGACCGGAAAGTAAACAACAAACCACCACTTTTCCCTCTACTTGGAGACAAATAGTAAGAAAAAAAGGAAAAAAAAAGAAAGAAAAATTAAAATGGGGACAAAGGCACAGGAAAACATATTGACTGCAAGTCAGATACCCTAATGTCTTAAATCCCAGTCTGTGGCACGCTAGCACAGTGAGAGGGGGGGAAAGAGGCTGCATTGAGACAGCTACTAGCAGGGATTGAAAAACACGAAATACGAAAGGAGGGTGTAATTAGTTTTATATCCCTATCATGAGATTAGGATTCCATCTTAATCTTCAGAATTATTTTGCTGCAATTCAAAGCATGAGAACCTGACTTGTCGACAAATCTCAAGCTTTATGGGTCACTTGTAGGTCAGGTGAATTATAGAATTTACATTAAAACTGTAGCTTCTCGCCCAACAAGCTAAACATCGTAAAATAAGCAAGAGAATTCAAGTGCTAAAAATAAGACAAAATAAGCTATAATGGAGTGGGCAAAAGGATATAAACAGCTTGTTATATAATGAACTGTTTTTCTAAGGAAATCAGATGCTGCATAACGGCATTGAGATACGTAATTAAAAAGAAAAATTATGGTATCATTTTGTTTTTCACTTGATAAGAAAAGGAGGCATTGCACAAGTGTGGACAAAATTGTTTTGTGTAACATCATTTGGCTTAATAGCAAATAGTAGGAGAACAAAATAATGGTTTGTTTTCATGTTGTTGATTCTTTAACCCCTTGGGATAGCAGTTAGGAAAACTATTTCAAGTTAATAAGAAACACACACAAAAAGAGAGAAATCGAGTAGTTGCATATATGTGGATATAATTAGTACAGTCTGAAGCAAAAACATACAAAATTGCAGATGATTTACAGTTTTTTTGAAACACTGTGCCATTTAATGTAAATAAGGACTGGATGATATGCTTATAGAATAAATATTATGCAGCATAAATGTATTCATTTTCCGATGAGTGTAATATAAGATGACTGAAGGTCTTGGCTAATGTATATATTCATGTTCCATCCATATGATTTTCTCTTCATATCATAACTTCAGATGTTAGCAGCTGCAGGGAATCACGCTATAGGGTTATGTGTGTTTGTGTGTTTGTTTATTAATTTATTAATGTGTTACTGCACGCACTGTTTAAAATATTGGGTACAGTTCCTGGAAATAAAATGTACATTCACAGCTGCTCTCAACCTAGGGTTCCAGTGTTGGAAGATGCATCACATTTAGCTTAAGTGGTATCTCTGTCATAATCAGTCTGCTTGCATGTTTTGGAGTTATTCTGTCCACTAGTGGCTACAAAGCAGATAACTGTCAACATGGTGCAGCAGTGCTGAAAGTAAATAGCATATGCTAGCAACTAGCAAATAACTACAACAAGATGTGACATCACCATCATACAATTAATCAGGGGTCGTTGGCAGGGATTTTAGAAAAACCAAGGTCCAAATGCTGCTTGTTAGGTGTATTCAGTGGGCCAGAAGCAGTTTGATTTCCCTTCTCTATATATGTAAACTTCCATACCTTTGAAGAGCAGAAATTAGATAACAGCTTGGAAATCCTGTCAGTGGTCAGTAGCATACATTATCTGCCAAGAAGTCTGATAATGTTGCAATGAATGATCCACACTGGTATCTGAAATATAGAATCTGCTCTCTCTCTCTTTCTCTCTCTCTCTCTCTCACACACATTCTTTCTGTTCGTTTCTCTCTCTATGTCGTCTATACTCTTTGTTCTGTCTCACCTCAGAATTCACTGCCTGTGTCTTTCTCTGGGACTCCTCACTTGTCTGTCCTCCTATTACAATAATTTAGTACAATTATGAACACCATCTTTATTTCATCTTTGTGTTTGACTTTGCATCGTTTCTGGGTTTAGAATTATAGAAATGGATTGATAGACATTACATAGACATGAACAAACTGTTTGTATACAATGACAATATAGTATGAGACACTGTAATTCGGACTAGCACAGGCACATAACGATAATCGCACTCTGGGCACAGTGGGCAGTTCATGCTCCCACTCCCTTATCTCCTCACTGTCTCTCTCTTTTTCTCTAATAGGCCTTTCACACCAAAATGAACCAAGAGTCAGTTCCAGGCTGGTGTTGGGGTCAGTTCAAAACTGGTTACAGCCTTATCCCAGTTATGAACCGGTTGGTTTCACATCGACAGGAGACAGCCATGGAGCCGGCAAGAGAGCAACGTCATGACGTCACTGTAAACGTGTGTGTACGTCACCCGACGCCGCTGCTCTTGTGGCTAACGCTAAAGCTACCGCTAGCTTTAAGCACAACAACAGCGGCGAATACGTCTTATTTTTACACTTGTTGGCTCTCGCTTTGCTTTCTTAAGCAAACAGGACCCATACAGCGTATTCTTGCCGGTCAATTTGATCGCTACGTTCGGTAATTATGTTATGTTTACGTCTCGTAGTAGCGGTGTTTTTAAATATGGCGGGCATGAGGTTTGAGTTGCTCTGGTTGGTCAGGATAATCCCTCCCCCAACCGTTCGCGCAAGCAGTTCTTATCAAACCCTGCTCAATCCTGGGGTATGAGTTCCCCCGGTTTTTACGGCCCGGAGCAGGCTCTCTGGCGGTGTGAAACCAAAACACTGGCTCTAACTCCGAACAAGCCCAGAACTAGCTCCGATTTTGCGGCGGTGTGAAAGGCCTATAAGTCTCTTCATCGTGTCCCTTATATCTATCTTTCCTTAAGCTGTGCTTTGATTTATTGTGCCCTTTCATTCCTGTCTGTCTTGTAGAGAAAGTCAACTCGGGGTCACATAATATTTCCATGTAAATGTTACAAGCCTCTTTGTGAAAATGAAAAATATATAAGGCGGCCTCATTTTAACATCAACCTTCAACACAAACTGAATTGAAGGAGAAGCCTTTTAACTTTCGAGTATACTCTATCAACCCACACACTCACACACAAGCAACAAAGGTGATCAGATGACTAAAGTCTTGGCAATTTTACAATATCTTTCCAGCACCCAAGGCAATTATTTAACAACTTTTATTACCTTTACCTCTGGAATAACAGTGCGGTTGGGATCTCGTTGACCTCAGTGATGGGTACGACTATGTCATCAATGTCACATTGATATGCTTATTAGCTGTTTGCAAATTACACCACTACAAGGCTTTTGCATCCAAGTTGTTACAGAGCCAGTAAAGTGTAATACTCTTTTAGCATGTCTTGACCTTCCTACACAGTACAGTTTAGTCCTGCTACTCTGGATGCCTAGTCCCTACACATAATGTAATGTACCCAATAGTAAACAAGGAACACCATCAGTTCTATATATCAAAAATAATAAAGTGTATTTTAGTGTTAAGACTCAAGAAAAAGGGGTATGGATTTGGAGCGATGGTGGCATGAGGAAGGAAGAGAGATGAAGAAAACTCTAATGGGTAAACGATAGAGAGCAGAAGTGTCACAGTGAAATGATCTCCTAACGAAACAGCTTCACTAATTACACACTCCAGTGCCTTGGAACATGCAAACATGCTCTCGCTGACTCGTAAATGCACACTGCAGAGAGGAGTGTGACTGTGTACCTGTGGGTTGCAACGTGACTGGAGGGTTAAAAAGACTAATGTGAGAAAAACAGCCATTTCCAGTGCTGTTTAAAGGAAAGGCTATGAGGTTCATAATACATGTCAAGTAGTTATACTGTCATGTTTAAAGACAATCGCAGACAAAATGCACGATATATTCTCTTGTATTATTTCCAAGTTTGGTATATGCAGAAAGCTGAACTATCGATGACAGACCACAGTAAGTAGAGGATAATGTAGTTCACAAAGCTGTTGTTGCAAATGTCATTGAGAGTTGGAAGGGATTTGTCAACCAAAGGAGGAAGGATTTATTTCAGTCAGGAGAAAGAGGGGCGGCCGATAGAGGGAAGGACAGACAAACAATGAGAGAGACAGACAGGCAGACAAGGCAAGGCAAGGCAAGATACAGAGGGGTCTCTATTCTACAGCCAAATCCTCTCTGCTTTTGAGGACCAGCCAAACATTTTGTTTACATGACTGCCTTTGCTGGAAGAAGCACACACAACTAAAATCCCAGGCACAAGAACATGCATGTACACACTTAGGTAAGGCTCAGTATACTGCACAATTAACACCTGGTTAGGGAATACAGTATAATATAAGATTCTTCTTGGCATGTGGAACATGGTAAATAGTCTTACCATTATAATACTGTCTGGCATGTAAAAGGTGCATATACAAATATACAAACTACCACAAGTGACAGCACTATTGAATGCCTTTGAACACAAATACAAAAGTGTAAATGGACAATTTGGGTTGGCTTGGAGCTGGTGGGGTTTGTTGACCGGTGAAAGGTAAAACAGCTGGTACACGTGGAAGCTGAATGAACTGGCGAAAACAGTCCAAACACAAAGTTTGTGACCTCTCAAATCACCACAGTAAAAACACTGTGAATTTTTAATGGGATATGCTCGACTGCTCGGTGGAAGTTGATTTCCTCCTATTTTGTCTTCAAAGACGAGGCATTCCTTCTTCAAGGCATATTGATAATTCCACCGCACTGATGAGGCCTTGTATGACAGCAATCCAAGGATAACCAAAGCTTATTATGCAATTAATATTTCCATTACCTTGGTTTCCTATATCCATGGTATATGCTTGATGTGGGAAGAAAATTAATATATGGAACGGGGTCGACCCTAAACTCTTGGGAGCTCTGTGCATGATATTGTTAAGCGGTTCTTGTCTTGAATGTCTTAGCAGAATCTCATAGCGATGCATACTGTAGTTGTGTGTGCACAAGAAATTCCAGTCTTGCATTGCATGTGGCACTGAGCATGAACATGGAGTGTGAGTGTACACCAACCAAGAGCTAATTGAAGAGTCGTAATGGACATCAGCTGAGGTTTGCCACCTAGTTGTAGTCATACTCACTCAGACTAGCAGGCACTTCTGGTGGGAGTAGACGAGTGTGGTGAAAAAGCCTATTGATGGAAACAGACAGCTCCCTCTCGTCTGCATTATCGTCATTTGAATTGTCATCTTATCTTTAACCTTCCTCCTTCTCTTCCTCTCAACCCCCTCCTCCTCCTCTATGACGTCCCTTCTGCAGCACAGACGTAAAGGATGCAGCACGCTCCTCTCACCTTCGGGGGCAAACATAGGCTGGACCCACCGCCCTCGGAAAGACGACTGCCAGAAGAAGTGCCAAAGATAAACCATGCTCCTCGCCGCTGTGACATGGCTGTTTGTTGTGACATGCTTTAGCTTGCCTTGCCTAATAAAGCATATCAATTATTTGTGTGTTTTAAAATGCAGGTGTGTGTGTGTATTTGTCAAGTGACAGAATGTTCCTACCTCCTACAAACAGTGGGGTCATGATTGAAACAGAATGCTGCAGGCGTGGGTTTTCTTTCCAGCTCTTTAAAAGAAAGAAGACATCTGGTGGATCAACAGGTCCCCTGTGTGTGTCATACACAGATGCTGCACAATGTAAACATCCCAAAATACACCTCTGGCATTACTGACACCCTGCAGGGGCAGTGACAGGTTCACATATAATTTTTGTTATGTTGTTCTGCTGCCCAAGGGAAAATCCCTTTATGGCAGAGCAGAATGCCCCACGGCCAGCAAGGCTGGGAATGATTGTCCCGATCCACTTTGGCCAGAGAGACTGAATTTCTCCCTCGGAGAATAGTTGCATCATTTACTTCACAGTCCTGCCAACTGCGGCTCTTTGGCAAGGATTAGGTGTCAGCTGTTGCCGTACGCAACAGTGTCCAGCAAACTCCATCCACGAGGCTTTTGACAGGGCAACATCTGGAATCGAGATTTTGATACTGGGTTTTAGAAAACACAGAGAGAGGACATAATTGTTTATTTTATCCAAGCACACATCCAAAATGGCTTTGGTCAGATAAGCAGTATGAACACGTCTATTTAAATTATGTTTGGAATAGTGATCCGTGTTGCAGTCTTTGGGGCAAATGTATGCCCTCCTACTACTCATTAATATCCCCTATTCTGTCACTATCCATTGCTTCTGCTACATCTGCTAAAGCTTATAAGCTACTGATGCTTGTTTATTTAGAATGAACAGGCTTAAGAATGCTGGACAAACTGTTCACTGCAGCTTCACTGATAGCGTGTCACTTCCCAATGCCGGCCATTCTTACTCCGTTTCCCACCTGTCTTATCGTTTCTTATTTGCTTAGTTTGTTCCTTCTGCTTTTCCTTCTCCATCTGTTCTCCATCTTTCGATCAGTACCAGCAGCTTGCCAAGCCCCTCAAAGTAGCATATTAAACTACTGGCCTCAAATCAAGGCACAGCCAAGACATCTCTTATCCTGTCTCTTCATTAAGGCCAGATAGATTTTCTTTTGTTTTCGTCCTTGCACCATCAACAATCTCTCTCTCTCTCTCTCTCTCTCTCTCTCTCTCTCTCTCTCTCTCTCTCTCTCTCTCTCTCTCTCTCTCTCTCTCTCTCTCTCTCTCTCTCTCTCTCTCTCTCTGTTTCACTTTTTGTAACTCAGCTGCCAATGTCAATGCCTGCTGTGGGCAAGGCTCCATTTACTTACATAACGGAAAGGTGGATGTGTGTGCCATTCATGTCCTTGTGATGAAAAAAAACATGAAAGAAAGTCACACTGATATGAATACTGAAAATAATCTCCCTCTCTTTCTCTGAGCCATGAAGACTGAATCAGCTAAACGGTATTCAACCATCATTAATTGTATTATTTACACTTTCTTTTTTCTTAAAGATGGGGTATGTGATTTCTGATTGGTCAAAATTAACATGAGCTGTACACTTTGACCAATCAGAGCGAGGCTCCGATTCTCTGTTCTTATTGGCTGTTGGGACTGTCCATTCACTTTGGCATGACTTTGTTGGTGTAGAGCGCAGGGCCATCGTATAGGGGGTAAAGGTTATGACGATTATAAGGGCCCACAGCCAGCTAGGGCCCACACAGCCCCCAGTAGAATCTACGACAAAATGATTATGCATACAGTGAACTAATATATAATCATAGGAATGAGTCCGAATTCAAACAAAGCCACAAGTCATACAATATTCTAGTTTTAATCATTTCAATAACCCCCTGGGCCCCTTCTTAAAAAATGGTTTGGTCCACCCCGCGGTTCGTTCTTCCTCATTGGAATTAAGTGAGCGCGAGCGAACTCAAGCAGGGCGAGGATGCTGTCACTACACGATCTGAGGAGCCTGCACGATATGAGGTGCGCGTGCGCAAAATGGCCGCCATCGTTGACAGCCCACTTAGCTCACATAGGTTGCGTTCCGAATCGCATACTTTCTACTATATATGTAGAAAAAAGATTTAGGATGTCCCGATTCTTGTGGCCAGATTTAGGATGGTTAGAATACCCGGATGGTCTACTTCATGCGGCCAAGATTGTTAGTGTTGAAAAGTGCATCCTATTTGGGCGATTCTGACCCACAATCCAGTGCGCACGTGAAGTGACGTAACATCGACGAAGCCTATAGGTCCATGTTATGAAAACAAACGGGGATGCGACGGATATAAAAGCAAGAGGCAAGATCAAGGCGCAATGTTATGATGAAATAAGAGAGTAAAGTATGTCCCAATAGTATGCCTACTGCATCCTAACTAGATTCTTTTTATCGTCGGATGTAGTATGTAGAATAGAAAAAAGAAAGAGTATGCGATTCGGAACGCAACCTTAGTGTTTTGGAGAGCCACAGACTGCACTAAAAACAGACTGTAACTCGCTCAATTCTGAACCGATTTTCATGAAATTTAGTTTGTTATGAAGATAGAACAATTAATCATGATACTGATTACGTGTTGGAATTAAATTCAGTTAAAGCGGATACGAGTAACATTTAAATATCTTTTAAACAACCTCATGTTTCCTCTGATAATCATAAATTACCTTTAACAGCAAACGAGACCATCAGTGCAAAGAAAGACGTTTTTATATAGTTTTTATTACTGCTTTTGGTCTGGTCGCACACCCAGTCCGATTTTCGGTTCGCTCGTGCAGGCTCTATGGTCACATATCCGTATTGGTTGCAGATTTCAGTGTGGCGCTGCAACGCGATTTGAGAAGCCTATCCCTCCAGGTGAGGGAAGGGGAGCGGGAGCCTTGTTTGAGACAGTTATTTGTCGTCATAAATGACTGATAACGGGGCTGAACCATCAAAGAAAAAAAAGAGAATGCAATGAAGAAAAGCGAAAAGGGAGAGTGAGTGATAGGCGGGCGGGAGGACGTTGCCAAGCAACGTGTATACAATTTCACGAGAGCGAAACTAGACTGCTAAATGAATGAGCGGTTGGTACTAACACAAAGTTTGCTTTGCTTCACCATCATCAGATAACCATTATCTGAAATAGTCATTATTTACATCAACAACACAAACACATTACCTCATCGTGATCCATAGTCTACTAACTGCCGTCTCTCATTCATTCGCTTTCTGTGAGGACACAGCTCCGTGAGAGAGAGAGTAGTTAGGTGACGCTGCTGAATCAACTCATTGCAAGCAGGTGTGTGTACTGACTGGCATTAGTTGATGCAGTGTCAAAACCACTCTCACGGAGCCGAAAAGAGTCCTCACACTTTCAACACACGAACATGCACTATATTGCGCCCTTCTCAGTCCACGCTCACGCGCCTGGCACGAGCATTTGCGACAGCGGGCGTCGTAAAAATACTACCGCTTTTGTCCAAAGGGGACGCCAACGTGCCATCTTACTCGTAGTGGCTTTAAGGGGCCGCTGACCCACGGACTTTGTGTGTGTGTGTTTGTGCTCACGGGGAACTTTAGGAGGGGGCGGGGGTGAGGACGCTGACGTGAGTTGCCTAGGCGACTGCGGGCTTTCCGAGATGGCGGAAGTTCTGCGCATGCGGTCCTCATATCGTGCAGGCTCCTCAGATCGTGTAGTGACAGATGCCCCCAAAAAAGCACAAGTTCGCACACCAGAAAAGAGTTGAGAAGGAGGCCAGGAGTAGGATATGAGCAGCAGAGCAGGGGCCCAGGACTTCAAAAACTTTTTTTCTAAGAATGGTGAGAGTAAAACTACAGAGGGAGGCTGAAACAATTAGCCTACTACTTGTTCATTGATAACATTACCTTTGACGGGGCGCAGACTGAATCCTACGTTAGCTGTCATCTGGCCGCGCTACACTCTGATCAAGTCGCCAGTTCATTAAAAAAAAAAAAAAAAAAAAGTCGCCAGTTCATTGTAGACCAACGGTTCCTACAATAACTATAACTGAACGTTACTACTACAGTGACTATGTGTTTCACACATATTACTGTCTGACAGTGCTCCAGTAGCCTATGCGCCCATTCAGAGGCTGCATTGAATTGTATTATGACGCATTCAACTTCTACTCGGTAATTATGAGCATCTGACGATGGTCAGTTACGTTCAGGGCCGTCTGACTGCGGACAGGCTTGGGGGGCCCAAGGCAGAGGGGGGCTGCACCAAAAAAAATAAAAACGTTTTTTTTTTTTTAACTGGCTCAATATAGGCCCCTGTTCTTTGAAGGCCCAGAAAAATGTTATTTAGGAAGAAAAAAAACGGATTTCAGGGGCCTTTCATTCGTCAGTACATTTTTGTTATTTTTTAAATAACATTGTTCGGGGCTACGAAGATCAGGGGACTATATTGGGCCATTAAAAAATACAAACGAAGGGAAACATTCTGTTAATTATTCCAGAAAATAGTACTAAATAGCTTACATAGGAAACAGTTGATTTAGCCTTAGTTTTCTTCTCAAAGTGCACCAGATTGATGAATTTTACTTTAACATTTAAAAAAAAATCTTCCGGGGGAGCATTCCCCCGGACCCCTCTAGAAGGTCCAGGGTCCACGACACAGTCCCCCAAATTCCTGTGAGAAACACTGTGTGTGTGCATGGTTATTAAGAGTCATTAGACCAGGGGTTGTGTTCAAGTACGCGTAATGATTTGGTCATTCATCAATAGAAACATTGTGTTGTTATCTGGCTCAGAAAGGGACCAGTCACTCATACGTTTTGGACTATAGAGAAACATAGCTTTTACATGTTTGTATTGTAAGACCGCCTCTCAGAGGGCCCATCAGGACTTCCTGTATAGGGGCCCAGAATTTGGTGCAACGCCCCTGGTAGAGCGTGTCAGGGAGGGACCATAGGGGAGGGACCAAAGAGAACAAGTGGAGCGGTTGAGTTATTTGGATTCGAATCTCTATCCCAACTGCCATTTTCTCCCCAAATCCTCCACCCCAGCTTTAATGTGACATGTCAAAATATTATATCTATTCTAATTTTACAATTCATACTAATTGTATACACTATATGCTGTAATGAATCCTTAAACTTGGATTTAGGAAATAAAAAAATTAATTCATCATCAAAACATTTTGTGGAAGCGATCGTGTTTACATTCACTGGTAGCAGAGCTATCAGAGAGCGTTCTAATTTAAATGGAAAAACGCTATTGTTACACTAACTGAAATTAACATCACTGTCACGTAAGTGTTTAACTATACATTAACTGTATAACAGTGAAAATAGCGTAACGTGCAATCTTTAATACTGAGGCGGACAGGTTTGAGGAGTTGGTGATGTCTGTGGAAAGATGTTAGAATGTGTTGTTTGGAAAGTTGGGTGCATTGAATGAGGAAGTAACAACAAGCTGTGTCTGCTGTGTGTGTCCCGCTTGTCAATGCAAGTTTCGGTCGCAGCAGCCAATCAAATCAGAGGGAGGGGTTTAGTCTGGGATTACTTCATGCTCCGTGCTCACTGTGGCCTTCAGAGTGCACACGTATTTGCCGCCAACATGATATAAATACGATAACTTGTACATATTTGGTCCAAAAAACTTCAAAATCAAGGATGCACACCTTTGTGCGGTGCGCAAGCCATATCCTGAAGCTAAAAGTCTGAGAGATACAGTATGCAAGCCACAGACAGACAGACACACAGACAGACAGACGTTTCTTATCACCACTTGACCAGTATTTATGTTTCTTTTAGCCTTGGTTTGGTCACCACCATCAGCTGAATGGTGCCGAGCAGGTAGCATATAAAATATTGCACATGAATGGCATATATTACGTTGCCTCTTTTAAAGTGAGAACCCATTGCAAATCATGAACAAAATTTAGTATTAGTCGTATGGATCTGGGACACAGCTAGTGGCAATGCACACAGGTGTTGTTTTCAGGTGTCTGAAAAGGCCACTGCTCAGGGGGTTCAGGGAGATGTCAGTAAAGCTCAGTCTGTGAATGTCCAACCGGTCCTGCAAAGAAGTTTAATCAAGTAAAATAATTGAAGATAAGCTTTATCGTGCTATTTCATTGCAGGAAAACAATGAATATGTTCTATGTAAGGGTTTGTTTTAGGGCGCTTTAGTTAGACATGCCTTCTTACTTGTGAAGCTCCCACATGGAACAGACACCCAGTAATATAACTTGTTTCTCTTCGGAAATGGACACGCTGTTGGGGCAAGAAATAAACTCTTTAAATGGAGATGTTAAAGTCAACACTGTGCAAACAAAATGAGTGACAAAGTGCCGTCGGCATCAGCCCAGTCTTTAAAGATGACAATAAGCTTTGCTGTATTAACTACCAATAGCAGAGCATTTTTTTTTTCGTGAGTTTGTGTGTATGTGTGTGAGAGAGAGAGAGAAAGAGAGAGAGAGAGAAAGAGAGAGAGAGAGAGAGAGAGAAAGTGTTTATGTGCAGTGTAAATACTGCTATCTCTTTATCATTGTCTGGGTGTGTGTGGTTTGCTTCTTGTTAAGACATTGAAGGCTTTGCATAATCTTCTGAATAGTAAAAGTAGCAAAATAGCCCAGGGATCTGTTTGGTTGTGTAGCTCTTTCACGACACGCATTTACACACCAACACACACACACACACACGCACACACACACACACAAACATAATTTCAGAGTTTTGTGTCAGCTACACTAGTTTTTTTCGCTTACAGCTTGTGGTGATGACAAATTTGTAGTGAAGTGACTCATATCAACATCCTTTTCAATGTCTCATTGTTGGAAAAGCCCAACCTATATTTGACATGTGTGACAATTTAGAGTTAGATTGCACACACCAATCCCCCACAATCATATCATGCCCATGATATTCTGACAACATTAAGCGATCATGTATAACTGTGCAGATTGTGATGTGATACATTGGTGAATAAGGGCATTAGGCTCACAGCCTGACTTTACTTGACTCTAGAGAGCTTTTAGTCCTCCAGAGAGTTTTTTTTATTGCGCTTTAAATCTCAGCATGCTGTTTGGTGTCGCCCTGTGCATAATCCAGGGTGAACAGTTGCTGTTGCTGTATATATATTTAGTATAATGTACAAACAAAACAGACAAGGAAGAAAATATCCTGCTGTTTGTCTTTACACAATTCTCCGTGTGTGTTCTTTTGAATTTATCGGGACATCTTTTCTTTGCCTGTGAGATATTTATCCTGTAAGACCTTTCTTGTGTCATCATAGATAGTTTATAAAATGGATGTAGCATCCGGGCTGACCTCAGTTATTCCAATCGCATCCAATCGTCCTGGTCTATGCGTCGCTATCTTGTCAGATATTTACTCAGCCTCCTTTCCTCTTACTGAAAAAGGGCATTGATGTGATGTTGGGGGGAGGGAGATACGCCCATCTAAGTGAGGGCCAGCGGCTAGCTGTCACTCAAGAGGCCGCGCCCCTTATTATTCGTAAATGTTAACCTCCAATAGATTAAAAACTACCGTTGTCCAAACAAATTCACCCCCCTCAGTATTGTCATGGAGATATGACCTAAACATACAAACTAGAATGTTTTTTTGGACCAGGCTAAATAGGTTTAATAATGCTGTGAAAACGGCCTATTTAACATTGGAGTGGCCACTCGGTGAACTGCATTTTTTGTCACTTCTGCATTGGATGCTGGTGGAACTCGCTGTGGGTAGGGCTTGTGTGTCATCTTTGTGAGTATGTTACTCAAACACATCACCTTGGCTTTCCTGCCAACTATTTCCCTTGACTTTTTTTTCGTGATTTTTTGTCGATGGTTTCGTACACTATCCTCAGCGTTATCACCTTCTCAGTACTGTATCTCTGCTTTATTCCCTTTATTATCTCCGTCCTCTCTCGTTTTTTTTTCACAGTTCATTTTCTGTCCAATTTTAACCTACGTTGCTGCCGAATATTGTTTCTCTTTTTATTGTCCAACCGGCCTTTTGTCCATGTTACCTGAAGCAATACAGACTTGTTTTTACAAGACCAAGTGCAAAGGTGTGAGCTAGCTATTGATTGTTCTGGTGGCGAGAGCAAAATGTTATGGATTTTCACTTGTATTCATAGATGTGCTTACAGCGGTGGATTCGTGTTTCATTAGGTGAGGACGGGAGGTCATCCATCACGGTACAAACTGGGAACACTCAACATCACCGTAGATACAGCGCAGCCTTTACTAGACTCACTCATGCATGGCAGTGCATAAGACAGCAGAATATTACCTCGGTGTGCCGCTTTTGTTAACCACACTGTCAGATTTTCAGAACATCGTTTTACCACACATGAACAACAAGGCAGACTGTAACAATGTGTGTAACTAGGGACAAAATGAGGTGGTACATTCAGATCAATGCAACACATTAAGCCAATGGGAACCATATGATTTCTAGTTTCTCCTCTGTCTCTCTTGCTGTGGTGCATCTCTTACTTGTTTTTTCTGTTTTTACATTCATATTCCAGCATTCAGGTAAATGAAGTACCTACACAACATTAACATTCTGCTGTGACCATGACCACTATAGCAGATGGTTAGATCAAAAGGGAGAGAGAGAGGAACAAACTATGCTGTTCGTCTTTCCTCTGAAAACAACTTCCGACTGACCTTCCTCCAGGCCATCCTATCATCTCACAGACACTCACATTACAACTAAAACAACCACCAACACTTCCACAGTTTGTTTAGTCCTTTATTTATTTATGTATGTATTTGAGCAGACAAGCAGATCCTAAATAAAGATTATTATTCCATGGAAATGAAAAGCAAAGCATTGCTTCAAGCAGTATTACCAGGAACAACAGTAATTTGAAGGCTTTAGCCTATTGTTCAGAATACATTGTTGAAGAATTAAATGTAATTCACCTCCACACATTACTCTTTTTCTCATTGATCAAAAAAAAGATAAGGTCAATGAAATGTTTACATTGCACTTTCAGCAAGGCGTGTTTGGCATGAGTTTGATGTAAGACTTATACAGTTCAAAACATGGTGTGCAACAATCTGGTTTAAATGTGTAAAACTACGGAAGTGACAGCTTCTTCAGTTTTCATGAACACTTTTAAGACAGGCATAATTATTTCCACAATAGGCAGCAGATTGTGCCTATGAGAGCCGACAGTTAGTAACTGCCAAAGCATGAGCACAAGGCACATACAGAATATACTTTAGTAGGATTTTTTTTTACCAAATGTTGAAATCTCAGTCTTTTTAGTGTATAAGGCGGACAGACAGAAAGACAAGAAAGAATAAGCAGAATCAATATAGACTTTCAGTTTCAGGTTCGCAGGATAAAAATAACCTAAGTAGGCCTACCTCGCAGAAGAACGTGTAAGCACAGATGCAAACGTACCTATAAAAGTATTCAATGTATGTCACACAAGAGGATGATATTTTCCACTTTTATAGAGAAAGGTTAGAGGTTTCAGAGAGACTGTGTAGTTAATGCACTTGTTTATCTTCACAGCTGTCTTCACCCAGAACACATCAAGAGCACAGAGGTAATTCTCTGCCCACTGTTCAGCCTCAGACCAATGCTGTAGACACATTATTAGCAGGTGTCACTCCGTCTTGAGTGCATATGTTTTAACACATATCTCTCTTTATATGGAGGAGGAAGCTAAAACCCAAGATCTAATCATAACAGCCACCTGCTTGACGCACAGTATCTTCGGTAAGATAACTTCAAAGCTATTAACTATGTTTCGATCCAAGTAAATGCAAATGAATGACAATGGCAAATTATCAAGTAACTGTGTGGGCTCACCGACCGTGTGGAACATTCCTTGGAAGACACCAAAGCAGATATTTTATCTTGTCTTTTCATCTTTTTGCTGAGTGTCTCAGATGTATGGCTTATCTATTGCGTGGTTGAGTACCACCATCACCCGTGACTCCGATGGGATGATGAATAAATTAAATGTGTCTTTGATTCTACAATGCACTAACTGATAATGTATTGTATTGGCTGCAAGAGTGTGAATGGTTTGGTATCACATTACATTTGTAAAATTACATCTTGCTTGGAATTATGTTGACCCTGAACACACTTGAAGTTAGCCTGGAAATCCAGACCCTGATATATTGAACGATAGAGGGTCTGGCCACGATCAATAGTAATTTCCAACTCAAGGGGCACCTCCTACTCGTGCATTTCAAATGCCACTGCACGCAATTGGATAGCACTACAACCAATCAGAAGGATGCACAAGGTGACGTATTAAGCCCCGTTCGTTTAGCGAACAGTCGGTCGGCAAAACAGAATATTCCACTTACTTGCTAATGAACGATTTGAGTGCCGTCTTCCACATCGTAAAACGTCGAGGCCAAAGCCGTCTCAAACTCAAACAACATATCCGAAGCCATCTTTGATGTTTACTATCACGGCTTCGACGGCGCATGCACGTCACTGTCGTCATCTGGTTACGTCCGCCCCAGAGCACCATACAAAGGGCTCAGGCCTGCCCATATCAGATAGAACAATTTGATTGGTAGCTCAGGATTTCATGACATATTTAATAAGCTTCAATGGAGAGTGCCCAGGGCAGGCGCAGCAAATTTAATTTACCAGCACCTAGTGGCAGGTCTGGAAATGCCAGGCTAACTTGAAGTGGGAGCGTGTCTTATGTTCCCACAGCCTGATGGTTCCACATTTTTAAGTAATCTAACTAAAGTAAATAGTATGTCTGTCTGTGTGTGTGTGTTGGAAAGGCCGCTTCCCTCATGCACCCGCACTCGCCGTGCCCGCGTTTATATTACTTTTGGACATTCCATGCGCACAGAGGGGCAGAGAGTTCAGCGGAGGAGTAGTGTCTGTTTGTGTGTGTTATTGACCAAAACGTGAGTTTGTCCATACATTGTGAACGGCACATAACATGTTTTAGGTTAAGCCTACCGTGACTTATATATTTCTTGAGCTTTATGAGTGTTTAAAGTGAGTTTATTACCTGTTTGTCACGGCCTGTGTTAAGCTAATTGTTTTGTAGAAAACGGCGATTTTGCCCACTTCATTATCCTAATTTATGCAGCCTTAGTTGAAGTTACTAGCCTGGTGTCACACTATTATATGTAAGCCCCTGATATTAATGTTATTTTGCTACATATAGTGCAATTTCGACGATCCTTTGTGTGTGTGAATTCGCGGGTCGTTTACTAGTGTAACGGTCACGTTAATGAGCCATTAAGCCCTTTGTTCTATATGTTTCCCGCCTTTGTGTTTCACCATTGTAACACTGTGTTAGTGAAAGAGTGTCTGTTTAGCCTACCTGCCTATATTATTTGATATTAATGCAAGTGTGGTTTCTTGTCTATTTCCTTTTCAGACCACACACTCTGTTACTTATGCAGACATAACTCCAAAGCCTAAGTTAATTAACCTGTGCATTGCTGTGCTGTGTTGTAAACCACCAAAGTCTGCTATTAAAGCCCATGACTGCATCCTATACTCTACTGTGTGTTCTTACCGACACCCCAGGAAGACACTCTGCTCTAACCCAATAGCCTTATACAGTCCACCCATTCAACAGTGTGTGTGTGTGTGCAACCCGATCTCACGCCGAGGCGTCACTTCCAGATGCATGGACCGGCGGCTCTATTTCACACCTTGCCTGACCAGGGCGGCTCTTTTACACGCGCACCTCCGTAGTCAAGATGGCGGCCGCTGTCACGGCCGCCCGTAGTCAAAATGGCGGCCGCGGTTTTCCGTCAATGTTTTATCTATATTATAACCTCTCCCTGTCCCCTTGCCCTAACCCTAACCACCGAGGGGGCTGCAGCTAGATAGTATTGAAATGCTGGGAGAACATGTCGTGCTATCCCTGGGAGAACATGTCGGCCCCTGTTGGTGCTATTCCTCCGTTAATTTAGACTATTCCTCCGTTCATTTGGACGGCGGGAGGTGCGCGTGTGTAATAGAGCCGCCCTGGTCAGGCAAGGCGTGAAATAGAGCCGCCGGTCCATGCGTCTGGAAGTGACGCCTCGGCGTGATACCAGGTTGGTGTGTGTGTGGGGGGGTGTTGAAGTATATGTCAGCGTGATCATGCGCACAAGATTCACACCAACAGTGTGATAAACATCTTAATCCCTTATAATTACACTAGATCACAAACTCACACACACGCATGCACTGAGCCTCTCATGTGGGGTCATTCCACACATCCTGGTATTCACCTTGTTTTAAAACTAACAAACTCGGTAGGGAACTAACAAGGCAAAGATTAGGGCGAAAGAGAGAAGAATGGAAGGAAGGGAGGGAGGTTTCCGGAGAGGTTGGAACTGAGTGTGTAAAGCTGAGAGAGGTAGCAAGAGAGAGTTTGAATGAATGTAGTAGGAGGAGAGGGGATGGAAAAAGCAAATGTTTCAATTTCAATCTCCTCTGTGCCTCGATGTCATTCCTATCTTGTTTTAAACTGTTCCTGCCTCCATCCCTGTTTCCCCTATACTCCCAGTTTCACACCTCCATCTTGCTGTCACCGTTCCTTTGGCTTACTCTGCACCTGTGGCTGTAAAACATAATTCTACACCTCAGCGCCGCATCTATTACAATTACAACAACTACGCCCCAAATGTCCTTGCCCTCCTGTAGCCTAGATACACTCTCTCAAAAACAACCCCCCCCCCACCCTCCTACAGTGTCTCCCTTATCTCACCTACCTCCCTTGCCCTAACTTCCTTCCTCCTCCATATTTTACGCTGCCGTGCCAAACACACACTGAAATCATGTCTAGTGAGATAAGTGGATCCCCTGCCTCCCATGTCACCTCTCATCTTCTCTGTCTCTCCTTGTGTTATTGTTATGTTGTAGCTATAGGCCTTCATAACAAGAATGTCTCAAAATACTATAATGCAGATGCACAGAACAAAAGATGATGCTGATGTTGTTTAATATAATGCATATGGAACGGGCAGATTGAGTCAGCAGCATGCCATCAATGTGTTAATATTACAATTGCATGTTGTAAATCACCATCTTTGTTTTTATCAATAAGAAAACACACAAGTTACATTTTTTTTACTTTTTAGTTAGAGTTAGTCTTTGGTCATTGAACTATTTTTCTTGTTGTCTGAGAGCAGGAAATATTCTGATAATTTTTGATTTGTTGGCCACTCGGGGGCCACAACAAACTGACACACCTGTCACATTATTGACTTTTCAATGGCTGCACTTATGAAGCACTTTTATCCCTCAAGCTCTTTCCGAGTGTCTTGCCCAAATACCCTTCATTATGTAGACAGGGGAGATCAAATTGTCAAAGCCTGCAATCAGTGGATGAGTGGCTCTTCCACCTATGCCACAGTTTTCCCCTTGCTATCGATGCCATAGCGATCAAGACATCCAGCTGACATGCACCATTCACTTGGAGACAAATCCAAATTCCATATTAACTCCCCTTTGAGCTGTCAACGAAAACCAAACAAAGACCAAAAGTCTTCTTTCTACCGGCCCTGTGAAGTTTTACCTTTGCACATTTGAGAGGAAAATACTGATACTAAAATTATACCCTTTCAAACCAAAATTAGCATGTCAACTTGTTTTGTAATTCACGTTATGTAAAAACATTTGTTTGGAAACTAGCATTGCAAAACACTCCCCTGGCCTGCACTAACCCACCAAATGTAAGTGTGCTGTTCAGTCTGACTCTTCAAGTTTGTTTGTGTACACTGACGCCTTATTGACACATAAACTTTTTGTGGAACCAAAGTAATTTTGTCTGCATCATCTCTCTTTGATTTTGTATTGTCAAACTAACACCTTATTCAGTGTGTCCTCTAGTGACAAACCATGACAAAAAAGTGGAAAACTGACAGAGATACCCCTATTACAGCAGCTGACACACCTGCTGTCAGAGAAGAAAAACTGAATGTTACCTGGAGTAACATTGGACATAAGTCAATTGTGCAATCAAGCTTTGCAAGCTTTTTGATTTGAACATGTAAAATAAGCAATTTGGTGTACTCTGGTGAAGAGAATTAAAGACAAAGAAAACTTTTATTTCAGTTCAAATGAATAGTAAAATGAGCAAGTTAGTCAGCCAACCTTCTTGACTTTACCCATACAACGTGTGTATTTACTAAGAAAAACATTAAAAAACAGCTCAGAAAAACGGTTAAATGGGAAAAACCAGCTTGTTGAAGAAACTTTTTTTTCAAGTGAATGAGAGAGAAAAGGACAGAAAATAACTTAGCGCCTCAAATCTATCCCACCAAATTCCCTTACAATAAACTATTAAGATTGTGGCAAACAGGATTTTCATTATCATTGCTACACAACTATCAATCAAACACATATATCTCTCTGTCTCTATCTCTCTCTCCCTCTCTCTATCTCTCTCTGTCTCTCTCTCTCACACACACACACACACACACAAACACAACTCAGTCGTGGGCTGGAACGGTGCAAAATATGATTGTGGGAAACAGTTGAGCGTGTTGTTTGGGTGACCTGCTATATCTACTGTAGAGGAAATTAACTTTTAGAGATGCCCACTCATAATACATATATTACACATGATAGCTTTAATCAACAGGCACTAGAATATACACATATTACACATTATAGCTTTAATCAGGAGACCCTACATGTGAGGAAGTCACATAAGACGGTTTGAATCACCAGACAATCTTATTGCGGTTGTTTGTACAGAGAAGTAGAAACTGACACATGTAGGACTTTTACTGACCCATAGCACTGTGAGATTGCAGAAGTGAAACGTGGAAAGAACTTTGGTTGACCTTAAACACACACTCACTTAGAATAAGACAGAGTTGGATAATGAAGATGTACACTGTTGCATGACAAGACGTGCCTATTGACACCATTGACAGTTGAACATGTACCAGGCACCAGATTAGATTAGATTGACAAGGGCCCCCCCACTTCTTGCACACATACAACATGCATACATCGTCACTGATAAGAAGAGAAGGATGACCCTGGAGAAGAGAGAGCCGGTTTGAGTGGCCAATACTCAGTGCTCCGACTCAGGCCACGTATGAATAAAATACGCCCCGCCTGCATCATGTTTTGACTTTGACCTATGGGACCTCACAAGAGGAATCCCTATATAATCTCAAGCGCATCATTGCTAAGCGCCTTCTTCTGGGAATTTAACTCTAGGTTGACTTCTCAAATCTAGGTCCGTGCACGTTTAACTGTACGGAGCCATCTATTCTGCTTTTGGTGAAATAAATATCACTCTATTAACTTTAACCTCCTGACTGGAAACTCTGTCCTTTACGCATCCTGGTTGTCTTATTTTCACAACACTACCTACTACGCTACCATTCAAAAACTGTGAAAACAGCAATAGTCAAAAAATTGATGTGACATTTTAATCTGCAGTGACAATCCGCGAGTCGCGGCCGATAATCAGTGTGCATTAATCAATACAATCGGCCATATAAAACAAGGGTTGGCAAACTCTGTGTATGTATTCATTCAACCACTTTGAAAAGCTTTTTTTCATCCATGCAATCTTTCTCCTTCTCCATCTTCCGTCTTCTGTTTTATGCCCCGCAAGAGCTTTCTTTACTGCCTATCCATCTGTAGGTCCCTGTCATCAGATGACAACACGATTCAAATGAAAGCTCTCGCGCCCCAGCGCGTGCTCGAGGGGGCGCGCACTAGAGTGCCTATAGTGTGGGGAGGAGGAGGCGAAAGAGCGGGGGGCGCCTAATCAGTGACGTGCCTCTGTTATTGATCATATCATCAATTTTCCCCCGATCGCTTTGGCGCCCCTCTAGTGCGGCGCCCCTATGGGCCGCATATAGTGCATACCCACTTTTTGCGCCATTGCCAGTGTATTCCTGTGTTTCCAATGTCTCTAAGCTCTGTAGCCTACGTGTTCCTTTTCCAAATACGTGTGCCAGATTGTACAATAGTCAATCATGAATGAGGCGCAGCTCACTGATTCTTCTGATTAAAGTGAAATCATATTAAAACCATGACAGCAGCATGGGAGAACGAGAACATTAAAAGATAAAAAATAGGATCAAGCTGAGCTCACGTGTAACATGTCATAATTTCCCTTTTCAAAAGGAGACAAGAAAACATGTCAAAGCCGCCTGCTTTCCTGACAAAGATGTTTGGAAAAACAAGTTACGCAAAAATGACATCCATAATTACAGCACACGCTGTAAATATCAATTATCAACAGAGCTCCGTTTAAATTCATTGTTTATAAAAAAAATTACTATAATATTAGGGGAGAACGGGTTTGCATGTCATACATGTTGGTTGTCACAATCATATCTCGGAACCAGAAGGCGCTGTCTGTGAAATTTTGGTATGTAAATATCCAGAATTGGGATCAGAGGTCACCTACATAGTCTTCCTTTGTGTTAGACTGCTGAATTTGAGGTGAGAGGACTGTTTGTGTTTTTCATGTCAAATAGAAAATATTTAGCTCCTCAGTATTTTTCTTCTAGCTTGTACACAATGGGTTTATAACAAAACACGTGTTACCCATAAAAACTGTGAAGGGTAAACTATAGTTTAGATTGTGCTTAGCAAGCTAATTAGTTGTCAGATGGTTGTTGGCCTTGATGCTAGCAAGAAATTCAAGTTGGGGTTGGTCGTCACATTTTATGGGGGGTTGGTTGTCACATGGTATCCAAAGGCTGCAGCCAGAAAAGGAACCCAATAACAAAATTGTCAAGCTGTATCCTCACTGACACCCCAGAGAAGGAGAGAATAGAGCAGGAAAAGGCAGCTACCATGCAAAAGAAAAAAGGGCAACAAAATCAAAACAACCCAGTGCATCCCAAACTAGACCAGCTGCCAAGGCTACAGTAAGTTATGTAGACCATTTGTCAACTTGACAAAGCAATTAAACCCTATAGTGCGTGACAACCGACCCCTTGATGGGGTTGGTTGTCACAATGTGTAAGGGTGTCTTTGATGATTAATTTCTTCTTTATTACAATAAGATATTCAAATTGAGGGGCACACATTTCAAGCCAACACCTTAAGCTTCAATTTAATGTAGGAATAACTATTGAAAGATGTTTAGGTGATGAGCAATTCTCACTAGAGTAAAAAGTGTGCCTACTTACCCCGTTGTCCCCTACTGATTATGTGTATTGAGAAAAAAATGCATACATATATGACATTCATTTGATGTTGTAGGGTTACCTTCAATAACGTCTGCTTCTCTGCCACTCAATCCATGTTTTTATGTCAATTTCTGCCTCTATTTTAACGTAAAGCTCAAATATAGTCAGAAGCTGAGTTTAACACTTACAGATATTACCTTTTAATACAAAACTAATATAAAGTGGTACTCGCACTGGCTTTGGTATATTGCCTCTGATGTGAAACATAATGATATGTTCTATATTAGCATTGGGTCCACTCAGTCTTGATATTAAAAATGTCTCCTTGGGCAGGGAATATGTGAGCAGAAGGAGCTACTGGCTAGTGGGCTGTAAGTGCTCTGAAGGCTTGCCAGTGGCTCTCAGTATCATTAGCTTTGAGTATGTGTCTTCCTCTATTTCTCCTCTCTTCTATATATATATATACACACACACACACACACACACACAAACTCACACACACATATATATATATACACATCTATCTCTAGTTCCCTGTCAGTCTTTGTTCCCTTATTGTATTTCTTCTGAATGTCCTGATATTTCTATATTGATCTCTATTCCCAATGTATGTATGCTTAGGTGCAGCCATGTTCTGACTAAAAATGGCACAGTTCATGTAAACACTTGAGACATTGGTGGTGCCTCTCCATGGTCCCAGAAAAATAACAATAATAATAAATAGTGATAATAATAAAACTAGGAAATCCTGCAGAGATTTTAAAAGTATGCCCCCCCCCCCCCACGCCGACCGCCAGCCCCGCATCCGCAAGAAATCTGCATACAAGCTGGAAAGCCAATGGTGTTTCAGGGTGGGTAAATGTAATCCAATAACCTACACATACATCTATATATGCAGGATTGCATATTACAGTCGAGCAGGTGGGTATACCAACATCCTTTCAAAACACCAATATTTGAATTGTGCTGCAGCTTCTTGGAGCAGAAGCCTCATACTGTCAGCATAAGCCCCCATAAGTCTCCACATGCTGCTATTTCTGTAGGAACACCACAGATGGGCAGTATGTAAAGGGGTAACAAAAGTATGTCAAAAGAGAGACCCAGTTGATGTGATCCATCCATTATCAAAAAACCTTTATCCAGGGTTGGGGATGTCTAGGAAAATGGGCCAGCAAAGCAGCCGAGACGTACCCTTTCCAAAGCAACTTCCTCCAGCCTCTTTGGAGGGATCCCTAGGCGTTCCCAGTACATACGAGAGATATAAAACAGAGTAAATATAACATTGGATAGTCGTATCTGGCTTTTTAATTATCGTAACGTGTTTGGTTGATTGATGTGTAGAGAGACAGAGAGTTGAAATGGGGAGAGAGAAACCATCAGTGAATATCTCCTCACAATCTGTCTGTCAGAGTTTGCGACGCCCTTAAAAACCTGCAGTTTGCGTTTACCTTTTTCTGAACCGTAACCATGATCTTTCCCCCATCACCTGCCAGTACCTGATGGAATAAAATACCCTGTCTGTGTTTTAGAAGCCTAACATATGGTGAAGGTATACAGTTAAGGTTATCTATATCATAACAAGGACCTTCCCTTTTTTTTTTTTTTTACATGTATTTTTATTGCTTGTTAGACAAGATGTACGCTGTCACACATGTTACAATATTTCACAGTAGTTACATTTCTTTTTGCGACAATGTACAATGAAACAAGAGTTTACATTTTTATATTTTTAAGGACCTTCCCTTTTAACCATAATCATGCCGTATAGCTGCCAGTAACACATTGCAAAACATTGCACTGAAAATAACTTTGCAAAATTGGCATATTTAGAAGTGCATTGCTGTTAACCTACCAATTATCGAGGTAGAGCATGAAAATATTACTCCTGTGGTAACTTTACTGAGGTGTAAAAACTATATTATAAACTGGTGCAATATTTTGCCGTATCACAGACTTTCAAACTCATGGATTTTTGACTCAAACTGGCCCTCATGGATCACATTTCATCATCTCAGTGGTAGGCCTACCTGAGGCAAATACTTCCCCACCAGGCAGCTCCTTGCTTTTTTCTTTAACACAGTGCTATTTTCTGTCTGAATGCCCCCTAACACTGTAGCTACTGTCAGCCTTCATCCGACAGTTCATGCACACTAAAACAGATACAAAACAAACACAAATGCGTACAAGACAAAGAAAATGAATATAAAGGTTATTTTTCTCACACAGAGATGCAAACAACACACAACTTTTTTCACACAAAGTTGTTGCTGATGACCTGTCAAAGTAAAGTGTTTCAAATGGTTTTGCCCATATGCAGCACTGTGTGGCCCTCAAGCGCACACACATGAAACATTAACTCATGTCTCTGTCTTGCTCTCGGTTTCACAGCCAGACAGATATTGACAAACGCAAAGGAAACTTTCACCGCAGTCTTTCTTATTTTGTTTTAAGCTTGAGGCATATGCAAATTCAAAACACTTTTTCAATTATTATTTTTCAACTAATTTCCTCGTGAGCGTTTTATGTATTTTATGCTGTTTTGCATGTTTTATTTCTGAGCAGCATATTGCTGTCCAGGTTCTGCTGCCGTTGGTGTCTTGTATGGAAATACTCAAAGATTTGTATGATTTGTTTTTGTTTGTTTTTTTGTTTTTTTTTATCAAAGGATTGTACGGTACGGAGCCCCTCTGGTGACATCTGTGAAAAAAAAAATCTTTTTGCTCGACTTAGTGATCTGTTTGCATGACTTAATAATCGAGATAATTAATTTGTGGCCACAATTCAATAAATTGTGGGAACGAGATAATTATTTTGTGGCACAGTTTGATAATTTGTGGGAACGAGATACTTATGTTGTGGCCACGAATTAACAATTATAAAAGGAGTGTGTCCTGTGTTGTCTATCGTTGCAGCAGGGGTTAGACCATGTCGGCTATGGACAAGATAGAAGAAATATCGTTCTATTTTAACCTCGGAATGATTTACAATGACATTTTATTTCATGACTAAATAATATGCTGATCTAACATAAAACCGCGCTGAAAAAGGCATGAAATGAGGCAGCCAGTAAGTAGGCTTCCTCTGCCTCACTGAAGGGGGCGTATGCGTGAGCCAACAGGGTTTACAGGATACTTCCGTTACCTTCACAACCTGTAGCCTACTTATTTGAGCTGGCTTTATTTATCCATTATTCCGTTTGGCTATTTTTCGTATTTATTTGTGTAGGGTAATGAAAGGCAGATGTTGCAACTGAAATTTGAATTAGCCGTAAAATACGATCAGCTGGTTCAGTAGACAGCTGTCACTTTGGCCGCGGCGCAATGACTGAATAAGGGTTGACTGATGACAATAGAAAGGCTTGGAGCTTTGGCAACTGACTGTTAAAAACAGACACAGAGGACCATATTACTGTGCAAGCTAAATGCAGAAGGTAAAACTATTTTCTCTGGTGAAGTGACATTCCGAGGAACCCCGCTGCCTCTGCACAGTTGGGAAGAGAGGTGTATCTGGAATCTGTCACAGGCCATCCATGCAGCACAGCAGAAGATTGACTGCGTTTTGCTCTGTTTTATGCCACCTGCCAGACCAGGTCAGCACATCTCACCACACACACACGAGGTACATTGTCAAACCACAATTAGGCATAATAGATTCACTGTGATCTAATGTACTGTGCATCCATTGATTATAGTTGATGCTGTTGTTTAAATCAGATGCGTTGGTTACTCTTTCCAGTTTCTGGGGTGCTGGTTATCATTTCAGGGAGCTGTGGAACTGCGCACACACACACACACACACACACACACACACACACACACACACACACACACACACAGGCACGCACGCACACACACCAAACACACACACACTATACTGTATACATATACACTCTATGTAAAGCCCACTGATGCAAATGTCTATTTGTGATATTGGGCTTTACAAAAATAAATAAACAGATTTACAAATAAAATAAATAAAAACTGATTTTCTCTCTACATCACTGAACATCACCAGGACTGCCGATTCCCACCAACCCTCTCCGTGTCCAAGCATATTTTAAAGGATTGAGTTACCGGACTGCACCAGCTGTGTACAGCATCTCTTCTTTTCGATCACATCCGGGAAGTATCACCTGCATCGCATTATAACTCCATCAGAGTTGTGCAGCAGAATCATGAATGTTCTTTAGAGATAAGCGTTACTGCGATGGACAAATTGAATCGCAGTGGGGCCAAAAATAACTCCAGTACCACAACAAAAAATATGTAATTATTTGTGGATGGTTAACAGGGTAATTTCAGGAATTGTCTGTGTATGCAACAACAAAGTTATTTTAAATGTGATTGTTGCTTTGATTTGCCTGCTGTATATTGGCACTGTATATTTGCACTGGCCAGCAAGAATATTTTTTTCCTGATGGAGTTGGTCTGGACTATCTACCTCGTTACCAAACTGTCAGGATATCATGTTTTTTAAAGTGGAGAAGAGGGAATAATTTAAAGTAACCACATGGAACTTTCCATTTCTGTTGATTCTAGTGGCAGCTTTAGATAAAAGCGGTACTACGAGTTATCAGCACCCAAGCATGTACCTGCGGCGCGTGCATTTGTCTAGGGAAGTTTGTGAATAAGTCCATGAAGAAGACTGCAGATGCGTCACGATCAGGTCACAGTGAGGAAATGTATTCATATGTGAATATGTCTGATTTAATAATGGTAATATGACAATGGTGAAGCAGAGTCAGCTTTGATTTACTACCGTCCATATGCACGGGATGTTCTAGTGTCTGCCTGCCGTAAATTTTGTATTGAGTTCCCTGGAATAATCTGACCCGTGCAAAGGGCATTAATAATTACTATATAAAAATATAAAAAACTATTCCATAAACATTTAAAAGTTCATAGGAGGTTTAATTCATGGTGATGGTGATATATTTTAATACTTTTCATTTAGTAAATATTACCCATTTCAAAATGTGTCCCTAGACCTTGAAAATACCAAAGAATGACACACATATCGCCGTTTTAATGCACCTGATTTGGCAGCTGCTATATGTTGCACGAGAGGAATAAGAACAAATGCAAAAACACATCGGTCTTGATGGTTAGAGAAAATAACAGGAATGGCACTGATGTAAAATTTACTTTACACAAGATGGAAACTGATGAAAGCCTGATGGGGGATGAATCAGATAAGTGACAATGGCAACCATCATCACATGGAGAGACTACATCAGCTGGGTCAATCAGGCTGGAGTAATGCACCGCAACTGTCAAAGAAAATCTTAAGGCGCTCCATGGCCACTTTGCTCTGTGGTAGAATGTGTGTGTGTGTGTGTGTGTGTGTGTGTGTGTGTGTGTGTGTGTGCGGGTGGAGAGGGTGTGCTTGAGTTTAATTTGCAGTATTATATTACACCACCCCCATGACTCAAAATTGCATGCCATTAACACTCCTGTTATGTTCCGGGTCAAATTGACCCATTTCAAAGTTTGAAGATCTAGGAAATATAGTTAAAAGTATTTTTTCAGTAAGAAACTTCTTCTGCTTGTCTTAATTAGGGTAATCAACATATAATATGAAAATATTTCATCTCACACATTTGCAACCACCCCCTGCATGTTTATATCACATAGATACTGTTCGGGTCAATTTGACTGTGAGACATATTTCACCCAAATCTCACACACGCACACACATACACACGCCCATGCACGCACACACCCACACCCACACACACACACACACAAACACACACACACACAGTTGCAAGTGTTATGACTTTTGACGGGAACCATTTACACTCAACAAAAACATAAACGCAACACTTTTGTTTTTGCTCCCATTTTTCATGAGATGGACTTAAAGATCTAAAATTCATTCCAGATACACAATTGTACCATTTCTCTCAAACATTGTTCACAAATCTGTCTAAATGTGTGATAGTGAGCACTTCTGCTTTGCTGAGATAATCCATCCCACCTCACAGGTGTGCCACATCAAGATGCTGATCTGACATCATGATTAGTGCACAGGTGTGCCTTAGACTGTCCACAATAAAAGGCCACTCTGAAATGTGCATTTTTTGCTTTATTGGGGGTCTGGGGACCCAGAACCAGTCAGTATCTGGTGTGACCACCATTTGCCTCATGCAGTGCAACACATCTTCTTCGCATAGAGTTTATCAGATTGTCAATTGTGGCCTGTGGAATGTTGGTCCACTCCTCTTCAATGGCTGTGCGAAGTTGCTGGAGACGGCTTATGGTGGAGAAATGAACATTCAATGCACGAGCAACAGATCTGGTTGACATTCCTGCTGTCAGCATGCCAATTGCACGCTCCCTCAATGCTTGTGGCATCTGTGGCATTTTGCTGTGAGACAAAACTGCACATTTCAGGGTGGCCTTTTATTGTGGACAGTCTAAGGCACACCTGTGCACTAATCATGATGTCAGATCAGCATCTTGATGTGGCACACCTGTGAGGTGGGATGGATTATCTCAGCAAAGCAGAAGTGCTCACTATCACACATTTAGACAGATTTGTGAACAATTTTTGAGAGAAATGGTACAATTGTGTATCTGGAATGAATTTTAGATCTTTAAGTCCATCTCATGAAAAATGGGAGCAAAAACAAAAGTGTTGCGTTTATATTTTTGTTGAGTGTATGTTCCCTTGGGAAAACTCCACCCACATGCAGTGGACACTCAAAAGGGGAGGGGCAAAACATATAAAATATTCTCTGCAATGGGAGTCCTACCAACATTACACTCTGTCAGGCAGACCTTTACGAAATGAGCAGCAGAAACAAAGGGATGACAGTCCAGGAGGCTCTGGAAGTCATCATTGATCATAACAGTGAAATAGAGGAGGATGTGTCTAAATTGTGATTCTAATGATTCTGAATTTGAACCAGATGAGGGAATTGCTATTCCTATTCCTCCAAGCAAGACATTCATGTCAAAAAATGGTGAAATTCATCCCCAAATATGCGTCAGGCAAACCTGTCTGCAGAAAGCATACAGGTGAAACTCATATAATTAGAATATCATGGAAAATTAATTGGAATTGAGGCAATAAGTCATGCAAAATGGACCCAAACCAAGTACTCAGTACACATGCATGATTATACTTTATAGAGGGCTAATATTTCTGCATTAAAAATCCCTTTTTTTATTGATTTCATGTAATATTCAAATTTTCTGATATTTTAAATTTGGGGTTTTCATAAACTGTGTAAACCATAATAATCTAAATTATAACAAATAAAGGCTTTGAATATCTCACCTTTCATGTAATGGGTCTATATAATATATCACTTTCACCTTTTGAGTCAAATTACTGAAATAAATGAACTTTTGCACGATATTAAAAAAAATTGAGTTTCACCTTAAATATCCACTTGGATGGCACTGACTCGTGTGACTGACATCAAGTCAGCTTTTGAGCTGGTCATGCCAGATTCAATACAGAAAATCATTCTGGAAATGACTAATCTAGAAGGGAGGTGTGTTTTTGGGGAAAAGTGGAAGGAGCTGGACAAAACATGTATTTGGGGCTCCTCATCCTGGCTGGGGTCGAAGGATGAATCGACAGCCAGTATGTGGGATGCAGAGACAGCCAGGCAGGGCTATATTTCAAGCCACAATGTCTCTGGAGACTTTTCACATTTTCTCCAGTGTTTCAAAAGTAATAAAGTGGTGAAACATTACAAAAAAAGTTTGAACATGTCTTTTTTTAATTAAAAACGAGTGAATTATCCTTATTGAACCATTACCTGTTAGAGGTATGGAACACCACATTGCACTAAATATTGATAGAATAGTTAGTCATGGAGTTGGTGATGACATGTTCACACTGCTTGTTAGGATTTTTTTCGGATTAGGACATCTTTTGTAGATTTAAACATGCACCGGGTCAAATTGACCCGGAACACCATTGCTGTTCCTGACAAATGAACATAACAGGAGGGTTACATCATTAAATGCCCATCCATACGTTAATGTTCGGCGCAGATGTAATGAATAGTACAGGCAATGCACGTACAGTCTTCAATTTATATAAAGGCAAGTAGCTACAGAGACTCATTGTAAAAGCACTGAGCTGATTTGGTGGCTGAAAAAACTATTTGTCTGAATGGGAGACATTATTTGTATCATGTTGTAATCTGTTGTTTATGTCCAGTTAAGGATCAGGATGTCCCGGATAAGTCCACATCTGTCCTCACAGTCATTTACAAAGTCAGGTCCCCAGATGAATTTACTTTTAAGACAGAATTAAATTCTCACAAGCTTGAACGTTTGCCGTTTAGTCCAAAGATCACTTAGAGAAACGCCATATTGACAATTGACAGTTCACTGCCTATATCACTGATGAAGGGCTTCCCACTAAGCCAATTCAGTCACCTAAAATGATACAGTGTGTGCTTCAGATTCTACACTCAATTGCAAGCCACTGATCTTGCAAGAATATTTCCAGAGAGACAAGTCTGCCAACCTAAGCAGATGGATAAGATGCAGATGCAGTCATGCTTTTTGAAAAGATATTCTCCACCTGATAGCACGCGCAAAGAAGTCATCTCTCCTCCTGAATGGTAAAAAGTCCAAAGTGGATTACAAGTGTAGGAACGTTAGCCTGGGTGAACCCTAGCCGCGCCTGTCTGCGATTTGATTTCCCGCTCTGCAGACTAGCCTGGCCTTGACCCCTGTTTGGCCCAGTTTACTTCATCCCAAATATTCTGTCACCAATCACAAACGCCCAGGTGCACAATGACGACAGTGAAGCGATGGCAGATCATTGTTCTGATTGAAGGTTTATCCAAGTGCGTACTCAAGCATTTTGATCTACGTCCGTTGATCAAGCCTCTTTAAACTCGGAAATGACAATGTCGATTCCAAATCTATCTTTAATCTTAACTAAGATTTCCAGGCTAAAGGAAGGTTGCTTTCTAAACAAGACAGCTGCTCAGGAGGTATAGTCAGGCGTTTTGCTGCGAGAATGATTCTGATCTCTGTCCCTGGGTATTGTCATGGTTACCCGCCAACAAGCAGCGAGGTTCAAAGAGAGCTCGGGTGAGAGGATGTGTTAAAGAGAAAGACGCAGCACAACGCCAGCGCCAAAATGTCTCCTAAAAACTATTCATCTAACACTCACACACCTAAGTGTGCTAACGGCTACATTAGCATTTGGTTAAATGATATGCAGTTTGTTCATTATGAGCCACCGAAGCCACCATACTGTGTTGCCTCATCCAATCAGAATGCCCGGTGGGCTAGTTCACTTTTACCTCCTGTTTGTTACTGTATCGGAGCGCAGTTTTATTGAATGCTTTGATTAAATGCAGTCGTTTAAACTCGGTGTGATCCCTGACTCATACAAACACTTATGAACGTCTGCAAGGAGGGCATGACAATAAGTATAGCCATGTCAACTTTGCGCAGATATGCAGTCACTGGGACTGTTCAGGAGAAAAGCCCAGTCGGACCTCAGCAGCTGATCACGGGCGTAAAGCCGAAAGTCTGTTCCTCAGTATAGGCTACCCCATGCGATTGCTGATTAATGAATGAACAGTCAAAACATATTTAAAATAATTGTATTGATTATGTGGCCCATTGTAGTCCGGAAACCAAGGCAATTGCCTACGTTTGCCTATGGCTAGGTTCACCTCGTCTGCACACAAACACACAGATACACACTATAAGTTTGGCACAACACCGGAACCGCAACCACTAAATTGCTAAATCAACATTTAGGCCATTATTCTCATAGGCCTACTTGATATCCTGGTCATGGATTGTGTGTAAAAATAGAGTAAAGTGTGCTTTTAGGGCAGGAATAAAAGACGATAAGGTCGGACAGAGTCGTTGCCGTCCTGCAGCCAGCCAACCATCGTTATTGATGAATGAGAGGGGCGGTCCTTATAAGATCTCGTAATTACGAGATCCTGAGTGTGCTAACGGCTACATTAGCTGTGAAACTTTTTTTTATTTGGTGAATGCTCAGCGCCACCGTACCATGGTGCCCCAGGCAAAGGCAATAAGAAACAGTAGACAATTGAGTTTGGGAGGATGAAGAGTGTCAGGAAACATGTAACTGACGGACAGGCAGGTACATTTTTGCACACCATATGTGTCTGGGAAACACACAAACATCTCTCTGTTTTGCTCTTTGCTGCTTTTTCCTTTTGGCTGCCCTGTTAGGCCACACCCTCTAATGGTCAGCCAAAGCTCCACTACTCCCCGCTGCACACTAAGGCCCAGGACACACATCCTACGTCCACTGTGCGTCTGCGTCTAACTTTTTATTTTGGCAACCCTGGTAACACACTACAGCGGCCACACATCCAACCTCCGATGCACTGCTCACGCCTGTTGGACTCGCGTCTGCAGCAGCGCCGTCGTATGGGGGGGGGGGGGGGGGTAAGTTATGACGATTATAAGGGCCTTCAGCCCGCAAGGGCCACACAAACCCCCCAGTAGCCTCTATGACAAAATGATTATGCATACACTGAACTATTATATATTCATACGAATGAATCCGAATCAAAACAAAGCCACAAGTCATACAATATTCTAATTTCAATAATTTCAATAACCCCCTTGGCCCCTTCTTAAAAAATGGTTTGGTCCACCCGCAGAGACCCTCGCGTCTCTGAAGAATCTGCCAGCTCCTCGCTGCGCTGTCTGTCTGTGTGTCTCAGCGCCGGTGCACAATTACACAAACACAAGGAGGACGAACGTTTCGGTAAAATACGCTAATAACGTTCGGACTAGAATTTACGTGAATTACTGGCTGGTTGTTACTGCAAGTAAGTGAAATAAAACATAAGTTATAAAGCCCAACATTGTGATACTTTAATATGTTCTGTCGGTCCAGAGACCGCAAGCTCAGCAGTTAACTAGCTAAACAAATTAAGCTGTCTGTCTTCTAATCGTTCAGCTTAGTTTGCCACGAATCATAAAATAATGCATATAGCGCTGCTGACTGAGACTAGTGTAGCAGATCCTCCTCCCTATAGTAGTGACAGCCTACAGACAGAGAGGAGAGGAGAAATAGGCCTACTGTCACTGAACCATGTTTTTAATTTTTTTTTAAACTTTCCTCAGTATTTTGATGTCATAAACAGACTATGATTTTATCTATTTGGACATTATTGAGTTTATTTAAAAATATTTGGAAAAAATGCCCTTAGTTGCTCATGCACTGTGTATATTCTATAGCCTATTTCACCCTCATCTGTGAAAAAAAAGAAAGCTGGACAACAGAGTTCTTCATGTAAAGTTAAGTGGTTTCTTTAAAGAAAAGAAAATACTATAGAAAGATTACAACTTTGTGGATGTTTATTTGCATAATACTCTATTTTATATTAATATTGTTATGGTAAATACGTGTGTCTTTCTTCAATAGCTTCATTTCATTCATCTGACTCAGTGTCTCCAAATTATCCCAAAAATAAGTAGGCCTAGTACACAGAAAAAAGTTGTTCACACAAAATTCCTCAGATTTTGCCTCATAATTTTCCTCTCAAAGTGCACCAGATTCATGCATTTCACTTTAAAAAGGTAAAAAAAAATCTACCGGGGGGGCATACCCCCGGACCCCCCTAGGAGGGTCACGATCTCTGCTGACTACTATTTCTACCCAGCTGCACATTGGAGGCACTAGCGGAAAACACTGCTGCTCCCTTCACTGCATGTCTGATACCCGTTGGAGTGCCCGCATAGTGGCTGTTAAAACAGTTGCAAATCACTTACCATCACTCCTAGACATAAGACAGCTGATAATACATAATTTACATAATAATACTCTGACTTGTTAAGTCGTTAATTGCGAAAAAGGAAACAAATTCGGTGTACCAGGCACCGTCAAGAACACTGAAAAAACAAGAAAATTGAAGATTGAAGACACACACACACACACACGCACACGCACACGCAAGCACATGCCCTCAACCCCTTTGTGTTGAATAACAAAAAAATAACTCCTTGTAAATATAAAGGGGAATAAGAGAGAGAGATGGGAAACGGAGAGTGTGGGCGAGAGGGTTACGAAGAGTGAGAAGTCAGGGACTGGTAAAAAGATGAAGACCTTGAAAAGGATAATTCAGCTTAAATCTGTGAACATATGTAGTTTGAAAGGACTGTGATATATGCAGGCCCTCAACAATCGCATTATACACTCATGCACTGACAATGCACACAGTCAATACAATACTGACTGCTCTGTGTCCACCTTTTACAAAAAAAACATATCAGGTAGCACTGCTATATATTTATATTTAAGTCTGTAACCTTTAATGTCAGTTTCTATGCTTCAAGCATCCATGTACATGATGAGTGGACTTAAACATATTGGTTTGTCTCAATAAAGGACTTAAAGCGACATTTTGTAGCAGCATGTTTCATTCAACGCCAAAGCTCTACTGTTATGCAAATATACCCAAGTGGATTTGGAAATGTTACATAACTGGTGAAGAATCAGTATTACAGGATACATACAGAAAGAGTACAACTCAGATCAGCTGCTACAGGGATGAAAAAAGGCTGTTGCCTATCTTGAAGCATACATGTTCCGCTTGAGGAATATGCTATTATATCCAGGGCCGCCGGGTTACCGCACACCTCCTATTGTTCTTATTTTTTGGCTTAGCTTCCTGTCTGAGCAGAGGCATTCTTGGTGAGCAGCAACGCGACACAGATGTTGTGTTTAAAGGAGAAGAAAGCAGGTTTCGAAAAAGTAATTCTTTATTCACAAATACATAAATAAATCTCTTGACCTCACATCATCAGAGCTCTTACTTCAAACACACTTAATCTGTCCAGACAATTGTTCAAAAACAATATTCAACCTTATTATTATATATGTGGTTTTAATATGTTATCTATATCTAACAAATGCGCACTGCTGAGGCCATTGTTGAAGCTTCACTTTTTACAAGTTGTGCATGCAGCTCTAACAGTATTGCTTCAGTCTGTTAAGGAGTTTAGTTCACTGTGTGTGGGGAATATGAAATACCAATACTGAATAACTAAAGTACTGTGGCCAATCTGCTGCATATTGATGGATAGTAAAATAAAAAGGAGAAAAGGGTCAGCTCAATAAAATGTAACGTAATGTAATATAAAGGTTGCTTGGATCTTTGCAGCGACAGCCATTGCTGTGCCTTTCATATATTTATAAGCATAAGTCATTAGAGGCATTTACCGTATCTTTATCTTCAAGTCAGAAAAGACTGGTCTTCTATTATTCTTCACCATAACTACTTTAATAGCATTGCTGCTATTGTTACCTGTTTTTGAGGTCTGGTGTTCATTCATCATTATCATTGTGATAAATATTCCTCTGCACATGGAAGTAAAAGAAAATATCCTAACAGATATGAGCAAACAGGTTGATTTGCATCATACCTCCACTGGAATACATCATATAAAATAATGCATAGACATGGTGTCCATAGATCAGGGGTTCTCAAACTTTTGATAGCTGAGGGCCAATTTAGGAACCCAACATTGGACCGAGGGCCGCCGAAGGAAAAAAAATTATAAAACTGAAATAATTTCAATGGCCAGCGTCTTTGCGTCTTTACAGTTTACATGTATTGGTCAGCATCCAATACTGTGTAATTATCACATTTAAAGTAATAAATGAAGGGCTAGGTCTCATTTCAACATTGGGGAACACACATTAAAAGCGGGGGTCTGGGGCTTGTCCCCCAGAAAAATTTGAGGTTCGAACACTTCATTTTGTGCATTTTTGTTAATTTTTATGCAGTAATTTGTGTCTTCTGTATTTATTTATGGTGGAAATGTTAAGGAAAAGACAACTCGCTCCCATTGACACACATCTAATGGAATATAAATCAAGGCACTGAGGCATTCTGTATTGCATTCAAATATTTATTCTACTTTATTGTTCAAAACTTTCTACACATTGTAAACGTATCACCTTTTGGAGTGTTTTTTTGTAGGACTCACTACTCATGATGCAGCAGCAGTGTTAACTATTATGACACTATACATTGGAAATAAACAGGGTGGGCTATCAGCAGTCAACTAGGCAGATAGTTCCATGGCTATCAGCAGCTAGCTAACGTTAGTTTGTTAGCTAAACTTTAGGCAAAAGAGTTAGAAACCAGATAATGTTAGCATCCATCCTTAGACACTTGACCTAATCTAATTCACCTTGAATGTGAGAAAGTGCATCGTATTGGGCTTGACAAGCTCACTATCTAACAACTTACATTGGGACCACTACACTGCCTGCTGCACTGCGGGAGGCTGACCAGCCGTCTGCAACGAGAGGCAGAGGCCAGCCGAACTTAGCAAGTTTAATAAGTGGGGAATGAATACAAACAATTAGGAGGGATATTTAAGTGTTTCGACCCCTGTACTGTTTTTACTGTTACGGGGGACGCATCCCCTCCGTGCGTTTCAATAATTAAAAAAAATAAAAAAAATAATAATAATAATAATAATAATTCATAATTCAATGCGGGCCGCGGGCCGCCAGATATGCTTGGCCCGCGGGCCGCACTTTGAGAACCACTGCCATAGATAGAATACAATACAATAGTGAGGCTGATTAAGCAATCCTGAACACATAAACACAAACAGGCCATCCATCTAGACTCTAGAGCCCATATGCTGGACTAGATTGTATGGAAACAAACAACGACTGGTAATGTTACCTGTCATCTGGCAGAACACGCAACCCGGTCCAAAACTCAACTCTGGTGCACAGTTAATCAACAATCTAACTTAACACTGAAGGTAATATACAGCTGCACGTATGAAATAGGAGATACGTAAGTAATAGAAAAATTGCAAACCCAATTTATGAAGACCTGAACACTTGTCGAGTAAAAAAAAGAAAAAAAAAATCTGTTAACAAATGGTCTTCTAATACTGTGTGCCATTTACATTCATGTCTTACAATTATTTCACTGTAGTCAATCGTTCAAGAGCATCTTAGAATGGGACATTTAAAAAGACAGATTTCCTCAAAACATCAACTATATTTGTATATTACCAGTTGACAAATATTGAGCATCAAGCCATGGCCATTATGAGGGTATTACCATAAACTGATTTCAGATGCTGATGTTTGTTTACTCCAATTTTTTTTTCACATGCACTCTGTTTTTCTATCTGAAGGGCACAATAAAACAGCATCTGATCGATACTAGCCTGCTGCCACTGCTCAATGTGACATTGTTTTTCCTCTGAAACAGTAAATTCATCCCTGACCCTCAGTTTAAACCCTTGCAATAAAGCCACACACTAGTCTCCTCTTACACACGTTCAAATGCTCTCTCTCGCATTTTCCCATGCACACAAACACACACACACACACACACACACACACACACACACACACACACACACACACACATCACAAATGTTTGTACAGCTATACTTGTAAGGACATTCATTGATGCATTCCCTAGCCCCTCAGCCTAAGCATAAACTAAATTACTAACCCTAACCCTTACCTAAACCTAATTTATACATGAACCTTAAAACCTAGTCTTAACCCACAAACAACGCTTTTAAGGCCTGTTCCAAAGTGAGAACTGGCAAAAATGTTGTGCACTTTCCAAAAATGTCCTCACTCTTAAGGCCTTAAACTCAATTTGGTTCTCACCAAAACAGACACACACACACACACACACACACACACACACACACACACACACACACACACACACACACACACACACACACACACACACACAAGAATAAAAACTAACCTGCTAGAAAAAAAATCACTCCCCTCAGTGTTGTCATGGAGATATTAGCTAAACATACAGACTAGAATGGTTTTGTGGACCAGCCCGTAAATAGGTGTAATAAGACTGTGAAAGTGGCCTGTTTAACAAGTGAGTCAACGAAAAATTGCTCACTTTTGGTACCACCCCCTAGTGGCCACCGGAAGGTACTGTAATGTTTGTCACTTCCTCAGTGGAGGCTGGTAGAAATCGCTGTGGTTGGGGCTTGTTACCCGGCAGACCTCTCCTTGCAAATATTTACCAGATCCCTAAAAAGCTGACAAAATAAAACATAAGCGGGGAATAAAGTAAGAAGAGTGGGCTAAGCGTTTTCTCCATGTGGGAAACACAAACAACTGCATCTGCAGGGAAAACCTAAAAAGTTACTTACCTTAATGTCTAACTGAACAAACAAAAAAAGTTTTGTTTTGTTTTTTTTTATTTGGGAAGAATCAATCCACTTAAGGAAAAGTGTCTGACACCAGAGTCATAGACAATTGCCATGGGGGACATGAGACATGAAGCGAATGAAGGGAAACAGAGTTTGATGTGGCATCTGACAGGCTAATTCTGCAGCAGAGATGCTGACATGGCAAGACAGTTTGACATTTCACATGTGAGAGTTTGAACAAAAGAGAGCTTTACCTGAAATGATCTGATTGTTATTGTTGAGAGTCGTGAGCACCGTGCGATCAATCAACTGGTCTTGAGTAGAGGAAAATAGGGATGACAGAAAAATAGTAAAGGTCACTGAGAGTGGATGAAAACATTTCAACTTTATGCTTTGGGAGGCTGACCGCTGGAGGTAAGGTTTTTTGATTATTCATCCATATCAAGAATCATATACTGACCAAGCCTCTGCTTTGCTCCACCTCCACTCTGCTTTGAGAAAGAAGAAAGAGCAGGTTTCGTTCGGATGGGAATAAGCAGTTACTGAATTGCTGAACTGGCCGGGTGCAATAATGGCTCAGCAGTAGTGCACTACACATCCACACACAGAACAAGCAACAATGGGCTGAAGGCTTTTGTCCAATTTCAGGTCATTCCAGTTACTTTGCAGTTTTACCTGTCATTCTCTACACCCTGAAACGGAGCACCTGCAATTACAGCTATCCCCAGCTCATAATTTGCAGAGTAAAATTTCACATAGTTATATGATCATGATGCACTCTGCTCCAAAATAATTAATGCTTTTGCCCCTTTCATTACCGTTCATGAATGGACCCCAGCACATCCATTAAAGTACTTTATGCTGATTACTCTATCGAAAGCAAATTTTTGCTACTTTTGTTTTTCCCGCTGCTGTTCAATAGTTTGAGAACTCGACAAAATAGAGGAGAAGAGTAAATGCAGAAGCTTGAATGTCATTTGCAAAAATAAAGAAATACAACGGCATATTCATGTCAACATATCTGATATTATCACAGATTGAATAAGTTAAGGAGCATCCCATTTATTATCCAACAAAAATGCTTGACAAATGGTTCAATAGCATCAACAACTCCCTGCCCCCATTCATTTTTTACATCAGAAAAAAAGGGGTTGTGTTCGACAACTTCTGTATCTTTCAAAACACTGATATTGCGACATTCATGCCGACCTCATGCCATGATGGGCCAATAAAGTGGGCAGGGTTTGAACTCCCCTCTTGAGCTCTCTCTTTCAATATTAATAGAACTACTTCTGTCACTTTGGGTATGTACTAAAAGGTTTAACACCATGAATTTGTTCCGGTAAAGATTGAAAATAAAAGTGTATGTCTTAATCCGCATCTGTTCATATCTTCCCTGTCTGTGATGGCTGTCATTTCACTCGCTTTCTGTGTGGACATTCAGAACAGCAATTTTAGTTTCTTTCAAATTTGTCCTCACCTTTAGACCTGTCCATATATCCTACAAACCCCTTTTTGTAATGGGTTTTCCTTCTTTTTTTGTTGTTTTATAATACATTGTTCAATCTGAAGACATATGTATATGCCCAGAAACATAGGTTTAGTTGTTTTTGGAAGAAATGCCAGAAATGCAGAGTAAAGGTAATAGCCAACTCTTAGCAGCAACTAAAGACTACGTTTTACGTTCTCAAACATAGAACCTTTCTCACACAGTCTTGACAGTAATAAAACATTACAAGTGTTACACAGTTAGTAGTTATTTCAAGGATATTGGATTGGATTGCAGTACTTTGCAGGTGCATCTGTTATCCTAGTGAAAGATGTTGCAGTGGTTAAGGACGCCACCTGGAGACGTGGGATGTAATCCCGGTGCTGGAAACCTTAGTTTTCCCTGGTGGAGACGAGACGGTGTGGATCCTCTGGCAGCATCTGAAGTCTTCCTGCATCCACACTATTCGCACTTTACTTAGTATTACCATGTAATCACCTGGTCAATGATCAAATTCCTTCATGATTTTCTCGACTTATGACATCTATTGCAGTATGTCCGTCCTGGGAGAGGGATCCCTTACTCTGTCGACTCTCCCTGAGATTTCTTCAATTTTTTTATTCCCGGTAAAGGGTTTTTACTGGGAGTTTTTTCTCAGCCGAGCTAAGGATGTAAGGGCAGGGTGTCATATTGTATCATATTGTATCATATATCATATTGTATGAAATATAAAGCCCACTGAGACGAATGTAATTGTGATTTTGGGCTATACAAATAAAACTGATTTGATTTGATTTGATTTATCATGTCCATGCATTTAAGGATGATTTCAACATGTTAAGACTGAGCTTCTTAAGCAGTTTCCTTCCTTTTTGCTTAAGGCTAAATATGTCCACTGTGTATAGACCATGAGAAATGGACAGGTAGTGCCACTTGTTTTGACCCGATGTCAGGTTATATATCACTATTACAAAGCCTTGAGAGTCCAGCGGTGTGAGATAACTCAAGGCGTTGGCCACAGCTCTGCGTTGTCACTGGGAAAACAAAGTAAGGTTTCTCTGAAATTGTTGTGTTAAAGTGTACCTAGCTTTTAGATCAAATTGTGGATAAAATAATGATGAAAGAGAGTGAAAGGGGGAAGGAGCAAAATAGCAGAAATTGATAGTCATGGTTTTTCCGGTCGGCGACCTCTGCATACGACGTGTGGACCCTACAACCTTTTACCTACTGTATATCATAATGTCATAATCATGACAACCTTTCATGCATTGGCTGTGTCCCCTGAAGTCTGTGTGAATCACAAATGTTTTATTGCGCCACGATTCTCCTGATAGAAGGACACATATTGATAGATGTCAGTCCCTCTAGTGACATCGAAACCTAGTTAACATATAATTTTACACATGTGCTCAGTACTGTGTTAATGGCTAATTAACACTGACATAATGTTAACATATATGCACACCTCCCAAAAGTGTGTGCCTGTTAATCAGTAAACACATACATGTTAAGCATGCCTATGTGGGGTTGTTTCGAGGTGTGCAGGTTGCACATTCTCGATGATAGGCTGGTCTCTCTTGCACAGCATCACTATGTCCTTGCTAACCTACAGGCTGCTACGGTGCAGGCTCTGTGCTGCTGCCAGTTCATATTCGGTCAGCATTGGAGCACGAGAAAGCAAAGAGAGCTGTAATATCATATGCTTTGTATGGTACACAAGGGACAAATACCCTTATCACCAAGGTCCACAGCGCATTAGACTCCATGCTTTCACATAGATAAGGTGGTTTAGCTGCAGGCCTCTTATTTCATTCCTTAATAGCTATACTTGGTTGTCTAGGTGGCTTTACAGTTACACTGTTGTTTATACTGTATTGTCTTGTAAGAGCTGTGGGATTGAGTGGTGTTAACATAAAATATGTAAACAGTGCTCACTCTCAGTTACTGGCTGCGCTCATTTTTAGATCCTGCATGAGCTGCAATGTGCCTAACAACCTGCTGTATATCCTAAACGTTTTCAGTCATGCCGTTGGCCATGTAGAACAATATTTCCATGTTATCTAAAACACTTCAAAAATATTCTGTGATAGACGATTGAAGTGCGAGGAAAAGGGTTTGAGGTATGCGCCAATTATTTTCTACCCTGACAAACAACAGTGAATTTGCCATTTGTATCATGAAAGATGGTGGGCATATTCCAGGAAAATGCCTTTAGTGTGGGGTGTTACTCCATCACTGTCTTAACCATGAACAGAAAAACGATTCAATCTGTCAGTCAGACTGAAAGCTCTTTGTCACCACTGCTGAATGAACTGTTTGAACGCTGATGTAATGTAAGACTAGGTTCCCATGCCTTTATTCCTGTGCATCCTTGTGGTTGCACAACATACAACCACTTTGTGTATTCAGTGTTTTTTAGAAGTTTTTTATGCAAGATATATTTTCGTAATGCCAAATAAATGAAAAGCAATGACAGGTGTAACATGCTGCATTATGCAAGACAACTTTTTGTGTGTGTGTGTGTGTGTGTGTGTGTGTGTGTGTGTGTGTGTGTGTGTGTGTGTGTGTGTGTGTGTGTGTGTGTGTGTGTGTGTGTGTGTGTGTGTGTGTGTGTGTGTGTGTGTGTGTGTGTGTGTGTGTGTGTGTAGGGGGGGGGGGGGGTCACAACAATAGAAAGGAAGCATATAGGTCCTTCCACAAAAACATTATGCAATTTAATATATATGTATTTATTCGATATTCAAAGTTTTTTAATTAAGTAATATGTAATATGTATAAAGATAATTATTGTATAAATAATGAATAAAAGTCTAAAATGTTCATCTTATTTCTCTTTCTGTTATGGCTATTTACTTGGACTTCAACTCAATTGCTGCTTGTCCATGCCGAACAGAATATGGTTAATTAAGTCCACAAAAATAATTATGTTTAAAAAGTTATTCAAGAAATACCTTTTCAAGTACATGTGGCCCTGCTCCTTAACACACATCCATCATAAAGATACTTCATTTTATTTGGTCCACATTCATTTGTGCACACTGTTAAACCAAACCAATAGTAAAAGCTTGCTCAGTGACAGCGGTGTCTGATCACTGATCGGTTCACAGTGGTCTTCCCAAATCTGTATTCCACTTGTTTTCTCTCATGTAACCTGGAAAGACATTATTTCTCTCTTTGACACCTGCCTACAGTGGTCGGTTTTTAAGACAGGACAAGTAGCCCAAACAACAAAGAGCTGTCAGCAAAGTTAAGGAAATACAAGTTTGACAGTAGCGTGAACTTTCATATTAAATGTACACTCCAGTCACAATGTCAAAAGTCCTGCCTTATGGCTCACTTTTAATTTTCATATAAAAAATCTTGTTTGTCGTCTACGACAAAAAATTGGCTATTTTTATAGGAACAAAACCACCTGACCTTCCCTTTATTTAGTAGGAAAAGGATTATTGAGGCAGTTTTCATGTCTGTCCTTGATTACGGTGATTTGGTTTACCGGCATGCATCACATTCATGTCTTAAACTCCTGGACTCTGTTTTTCACTCTGCTTTAAGGTTCATTACAGGAGATGCTTATGACAAACACCATTGTCTTTTATATGAAAAGGTTGGGTGGTCCTCCCTTGAAGAGAGACGTGACGCACATTGGCACATTAAGTACGGGCCGGGCCTGTAATTATTACTCTCCACCATACTTCTTCTTACTTCTTCTTCTTCTTCTTCTTCTTCTTCTTCTTCTTCTTCTTCTTCTTCCTCAAAAGTTTAAGCTGCTACTCCTCCCACACCGTTGCACGTAGAAACGCCAAAATTTCACACAACGTGCGTCCCCACCCCGAATCGTGTGCTATTATACAGTTTTTTGAATTTCCGCTAGGGGGCGCTGTTATGAAGTCCCGACTGAAAGAACTTTGCGAGGCCACGCCCCGCACACCGTAACTCCGATTGACTTGAAATTTCTCGCACAGGTGTATGTTAGGGTGCTCTACAAAAAAGCCTCTGGGACCATAAAAAGTCTTCAGGGAATATTTTTCCCGTTATCCACAACTTTCTGCATTTTCACTGTATCAACACCAAATTTCTCGTGAAGCCCCGGGGGACTACAATAAACATACCCGTAAAAGATTATTAGGACAACTTGAAAAACATGGCCGCCATTGACCAAAACGTTTACGCAGGGGCGGGGCTTAATAACACGTTGGCCATAACTCCTTAACCATAGGTCCTATCATCATGAAACTTGCTGGGTATGTGCGGAAGTCATGTGGTAGCATGTCCATAGAAGCTTATCGCGATTTACCCATAGGGGGCGCCACAGGGGCGGGGCCTATCCACAAATTGGCTATAACTCCTTAACCATAGGTCCTATCATCATCAAACTTGCTGGGTATGTGCAGAAGTCATGTGGTAGCCTGTCCCTCGAAGCTTATCGCGATTAACCCATAGGGGGCGCCACAGGGACAGGGCCTATCCACAAATTGGCCATAACTCCTTAACCATAGGTCCTATCATCATCAAACTTGCTGGGTATGTGCAGAAGTCATGTGGTAGCATGTCCCTCGAAGCTTATCGCGATTAACCCATAGGGGGCGCCACAAAAGTCACCCGACTCCGATTGACTTGAAATTGATTACACATGTACAGCTCATGGTGCTCTACAATTTAGCCTCTCGGAATTTTTTTTAAATTTCCGCTAGGGGGCGCTGTTATTAATCCCCGACTGAAGAAAGTTTGAGAGGCCGCGCCCCGCACACCGTAAGTCCGATTGACTTGAAATTTCTCACACTGGTGTATTTTAGGGTGCTCTACAAAAAAGCCTCTTGGACCATAAGGGTCAACCTGGAAGTACTTTCGGCTAATTAGCATAAACTGAAAAACAGGGTTTTATCCACACCAAATGTCTCACGAAGCCCCGGGGGACTATGACGCACGTCTCCGAAAAATATTAGTAGGATAGCTTCAAAAACATGGCCGCCATTGACTAAAACGTTTACGCAGGGACGGGGCTTAATAACACGTTGGCCATAACTCATTGACCGTAGGTCCTATCGTCATGAAACTTGCAGGATACGTGCAAAAGACATGTGGTAGCGTGTCCCTCTAAGCTTGTCGAGGTTAACCCGTAGGGGGCGCCACAAATGCGAAAAACGTCATTCACCGATGCAATGTTTGCCAGGCCACGCCCCTTTCCCCCTGACTCCGATAGACTTATCATTTGTCAGACATGTACAGCTCGTGGTAAAGCCTCTCGGACCACGGGGGTCGGCCGTGATTTTTTTTCTTCCCCGATTTACACGGGCGGCCCGTACTTTCAAAATCTCCGCGGGATTTCTAGTTTTTATTTACAAAGCCTTGACCGGGAAGCTTCCTCGTTATTTAACAGAAATGCTGCAAATTTCAGATGGGCTTTATCAGACCCGCTCCACTGACATGCTTATGCTTTATGTCCCACAAGCCCGGTCTGAGCTGGGAAAGACAGCTTTTAGCTTCAGTGCCCCTGACTCCTGGAACAACTTACAGCAACAAATTAAACTAAATAACTTCATATCCTTTAACCAATTTAAACAAACTATCTTATATCTGCCAAACTCTACCTGTAACTGTTTTAATTAGGCTATATTGTACTTTCACCCAATTGTTTTTCTCTTCACCTGTTGTTGTGTATTTGATGTATTTGCATTGAATATTGTTTATGTATTGTTGTTTTTCCTTTGAATTTGTTTGATCTCGACGTCATTGTAAATGAGGGTCACCCCTCAATTGGTCTCTCGAGGATAAATAAAAGTAAAAAAAAAAGTACACAAACATTTGATTTACTATGTCATCATTATGTTGGTTGATCAGTCTGGGTAAATAAATTGATTTTAATTACTCTGCAAAATCACAAGTTCATTCAATCAGTTAGTGTGATTGGTTGTACCAGTACTCTATTTCAAGCCCCATTACCAACAGCAGTGCGTAGTGGTACAGAGATTTAGACCTCAGTGCTGGTCAGCAAAGGGACAGATATAGGTTGTTGATTTTTTCGTAGACGATAACACGTAATGTTCTTATTTCCTAAATCAGTTTGTACTATCTTATATCTGATTTCTGTGTATATTTTTAAACACATAATCTAACTTGTTTTCACTGCCAAGCATTTATTATAATATGTTATCATAGCAGTTGGATTCATCTGAAGACATATCAAGCATTGGAAATCTTTAATCTTATCCATTGTGTCTGCTTTCAGGATACTACATTTTAATTAAGAATTTCGGAAATTTCAGTCTGAAATGGGAAATTAATGTTAAATCCTTTGTTAAAAACATGTTTAAATAAGTAGCATTATTTAGTGAAAGCAGAGATTTCATTTTGTTTGGGTTTATAGTACTGACCTGCCACCGCCCCAGCTAACACACAACAGACCCAATGCCTGTCGAGACCTGAGCAAGTGGCTTAACTGAACTAGAAGGATGTAAAGTGATCAATAAATGTGATCAACAAAGTAAATGGCTGGTTGAGTGGACCATTTCATGCTCTATTAACTTCACTGATGGTGTGTGGAAAGCCAAGCCCCCCTTCTCCAGAAACTCAGATTTTACAACCATTCCATCTTTCTGTTAATCTGAATAGGCATCCATCCTCCTGTCTACACTTCTATACCATTGTATATCTGTTTCACAATACTCCACACAATATGGAATAAATTATCTTGGGTGAAGCAAGAAAAATATATTAATGAAGCAATATATTATAAATCTCCTCTATGAAATTATTGTTATTGTTAAGTAAAAGTTGCACTGTGGTTCTTAAAATGAAGTTTAAACTGCCAAATGATGTAATAAATTATCAGAGGTCACTGGCACTATAGGAAATTGCTGAGTACAAAGGATAGTTTTTCACCTCATTGACATTTATACTAATTTGCCATTGTTAGGGGTGTCATTATTTTATTACTGCATTTTTGGTTGAATTGTTACAATCAACCTAGTTGAAAAAGGTTCCCTGACCTTGCAGCATTCTAAAGATCAGTAATTATTGATGTAGCAAATGGCTGCTAGTAAGGAATATGGAGCAGTTCTTATGATCCACTCAGTTTTGAACCACTGTGCTAGGGGAAAACAGGCTTGGATAAGGAGAGGAGAGCAAATATGATTGGAGATGAAGGAAAGAGTAAAAAGGAAAAAGGTAAACAACCATGAAACAAGGGTGAATAGATTCACAGTAATGAATAAGTAAAGGATTACAAACAAGTAGGTATGTGTCCAACTTCTGAAGAACAAAGTGGAGACAAGAAACCACAGGAAGCGAAGTGCTTTTTTGGCCGTAAGACTATCCTAAAACAAGAAAGAGATGTGACACAGGACAGAGGTAGTATGATCATTTCTGTCATTTCAAATTTAAAACATTTACATGCTTAATTTTTTAAAACCTAAAGCACACACAATAAGATCTGAGGAGCATGCAACAGCTTCAATGGACATACTGTAGTCCGGCAAACTTAAACCACTGTTGACAACTAATAAACTGTGTCCACACATGTGGATAATATGTCCCTCTAAGAGTGCTCAGAGCGGGTTCAGTGACAGTCATGTATAATAATACATTATCTGCATATGAGGATATCTCAAATTTGATTCCTGTATTATCATTGTATTTAAAACCAAAGTATACTTTGGTAGGTTTTAGTTGGTTATTGGTTGGCATTTAACAAGTGGGGAATACACTGAAACTGATGTTTCCTTTATACATTTTGAAGTGTTTGCCGTAGCCACAGATGAATTCCACCCCAGGCTTTCTATAGGTTTATGAAGGTACTATGATTAGAAAATCATCAACCTCATACCAAGCCACTATCAGATTTTTGGGCGATTTTCCAAGAAGCCCCAATTATTTCACAGTAAGACATGGAGAAGCTGTTATAGAGAGATAGCCATGCCCCTTTAAAAAAACAGGGACTACATTTTGAAACTAGGAAGAGTTATAATGAGCATATGCTAAAAATCAGCGCAAAAGCTTACCCTAAGTTGAAGTGACAATATGTCAATAAACCTAGATCCTGTCATACACAATTATTTAACACATGTATGAGGAAATAGTGAATGTTGGAAAAGCATAATGTACACCCTTACCTACTGAGCCTATTCAAATGAATGTCTTTTCCACTAAGTCTAATTAGTGGCCCATATGAAAAAGGCCATAGTTAAACATTTATTTTCATAAATGTTTTCACTTGTAAATTCTATAAGGGATAAGGGAGATAACGCTTACATAGACATGTGCTTGTCTCCAGGAAAGACAATACTTGTATGTGCATATGTGCCTGTTCACATGTTGACTGTGCAGACTGTGTGTGTGTGTGTGTGTGTGTGTGTATGCTAATGAAGTACTTATCTCCTTGTAGCTTGTAATGGTTCCTTCTTGACCCCTATCTATAATCCACAGCTGCTGAATTCCTGCCTTCCTTTCCTCTTTGACTGTCTCTCTTTTCCTCATCTGTAGGCAGCTGCTTGTCTGTGGGTACTGACAAGGTAATGGAGGGACGGGATGCACGCTGACTACTGAAGAAATGGCTGCATCTGGGAATACACTTCGCAAAAGAGATGAAAAAGAAGGGAAAGAAAAAATAAAACAGGGAAAAAGAAAATAGAGTGGGAACCAAGGGGAGATGAGAAAAAGTATGTGACAGCAAAGACATTTGGAGAAAAGCAGCAGCGATGGGACAGCAACTCACGTGGGTTAAGAAAAACGGAGAATGGGGAATCTCTGGGGATGATAGACAGGCATCACCACCAAGGACAATTTCAGCATCAATAGCGAGAATCCCGTCGAGACAACTGAGTTGTTAAGAGAGTGAGGTGATTGATGCTACTAATTGCTTATTTTCAGGTTTGCTGCTTGAGCATCTGCATTTCCATACAAAGAACCTAACCAGATCTAAAAATCCAGCAAGACAAAAACAAGGGGCTGATTTTTCCTTGGGGATTTCCATTGCCGTGGATGCTGTGATTAGGTTGAAACTGTACATTATCTATGATAATTGATAGATGCTTCTGTCAGACATTGCAATCACCCAACGAAACAATGATTTTTTTTTTAAATCAATACAAGCTGCTCTGTCTGGGTCACATACAGCCTGGAACTATCACAAAAAATAAATAATAGGCTACGTTTCCTTTAGTAACTGGTTTAATCTTCCTACATTTAATATACAAGTGTTTAAATTATGTTAACCTGTATTTAGTCAGGCTCACTGGATGTAGAAAATGGATATTGGGCTTCAATGGATTCTGTCGGCAAAGCCAAGCTTCCTCTTCCATGCTGTTGCCTACCGTTTATGTACGGGAGACAACATAAAGTGTGCGCGTTTGTTTGTTCAGCTGCAGCGCCAATAGTATCTAGCTCATAGACTTTGTATAAATTGAACATGAGAGGTTTAAAGAAATGAAAACAGGCCAACCTAGTTTTCCTCCAATCTCCCAAATCATACAGCGTGCTTCCAGACCATACTACAAGCTGTGGTTTGGTCTGGCTGTGCGAGACTACCCTCTATTGAATATTTATCAAACCCTGTGCTAATATATAACCCAATGCAATCCCAAAAAATTGATTCTGTTTTTTCTCTGAAGTATTTGACTTCTCTGTTTCCCTTCACATGTACTGTTATAGAACTAAATGGTGCTGCTGGTTAATTTAGACCAAAGCTTCTAAACAATTGTCAAATCCTTGATCTCATGTTAAGTCTAATTGAATGGCTAAGTAAGACATCCAATATGTCAATGAGCTTTACAGGCCCACTGTAACATTGGACACATTGCCATGTTTCTTTTATGAGAGAGTCCATGCTTGATCCCTAACTTTAATTAACTTGATATTGTGGTTTCTGGACAACCACAGTTCATTTCTGGAATCAACAAAGTATTGATGATTAAATGGAGGTTTAAAACTGCAACGCCCTTAACGTGCAGTGCACCCCTCAAAGCGGCCACATTTTACCAAAAGTAGCTCTGCTTGTGTGCAAAACCACATTTTCATAGCAATAGCTTAATTTAAACTGCTGACTGTTGTGTGGTGGAAAATAAGGAATTTCTGGGGACCCCCAGAGCAAACTCACTGTAAACAACCTACGAGATGTCTAATGGCGGCCGTGACTTGCCAAGCAATGTCTTTGTTTTAATATCCGATAGTGGCCGCGTTTCCCAGAATCGATCGTTCTTTGGGGCCAAAGAAGGCAACAAGTGTATCCAAGTAGTAATCAAGCCCATTAGCGTGTGCCTACCCCGTGGATAGGCACACACATGTGAGAGTGGAAGAAAGCGGCAGCAAAAGAAACAAGCGGGCACCGTCGTTTACCGCGGAGGAGATGGGCGTCTTAGTGGACGAGGTCTGGCAGCACCGGGCAGTTTTATTCGGGGGAACAAGGGGCAAAAAGAACATCACGGTGAAGAACTGTGAGGAAGAAGTGGCAGGAGTTCCAGAACCAAACAAAAAGGAAGAGTGCGAAGGTTTCACTAATCAATCTCCCTTCGTTGCAGGTGATGCAGACGCCCAGTAACCCCTCCCCCATATGGTTTCAATAAACTACTTTGGTTTCCTTTTCAACCATGTATTGTGTGGATAATTTTGCATTGAAATGAGAGTGTCAAACCTATAGCAACAAAAAGTCCCAGGCAATTTGTAATTTATCTAAGCGTAGGTTAATGACGTGTGCGTATAGTGCGCCCTTTCAACAGCATTCCAGTGCCAGACTTTCAGGTAAAGCACCCGGACACTGCAGCAAATCAAATCAAATCAAATCAGTTTTATTTATATAGCCCAAAATTACAAATAAATTTGTCTCGGTGGACTTTACATTTCATACAATATGATATATGATACAATATGATACAATATGATACAATATGACACCCTGCCCTTACACCCTTAGCTCGGCTGAGAAAAAACTCCCAGTAAAAACCCTTTACCGGGAATAAAAAAAATTGAAGAAATCTCAGGGAGAGTCGACAGAGTAAGGGATCCCTCTCCCAGGACGGACATACTGCAATAGATGTCATAAGTAGAGAAAATCACGAAGGAATTTGATCATTGACCAGGTGATTACATGGTAATACTAAGTAAAGTGCGAATAGTGTGGATGCAGGAAGACTTCAGATGCAGCCAGAGGATCCACACCGTCTCGTCTCCACCAGGGAAAAGTAAGGTTTCCATCGCCGGGATTACATCCCACGTCTCCAGGTGGCGCCCTTGACCACTGCACATCATTCGCGTTGATGGTCCAATTCTCAGATAAAACCGGAGGGGGGACCAGATCCACACCGTCTCGTCACGACCAAGGGAAACTGGAAGAGGACAGACAGGCAACCAATGAGCAATACTCATAGTGTGCAGGACGTTACATGTAGCCTACATCTGCTGGTTCTGTTTATTTATTTCAGCCTTCAGGCCTGAGAGTTGATATGGGTGATGTGGTGGTTGTGGGTTTATGGTTTAGTGGTCAGTGCTTGGTGACTGGTGGTAAAGGGGTAGGGGCTGGGGGTTGTTGGACCTCAGAAGAGGTTGATATGTTCTTAAAAACGCAGCGCAGCCAGAAGCTGCATCTCCGGGCTGAAGGAAAAATTGCATGTGTGTGGAGACACCAGAGTGATCAGCCGTTGGATCTCCGCACGGCCGGGGCAGTCGGTACTTTGCCTGGACGGCCCGGTCTGATAGCACGTCCAGTGGGGAGAAGTGCCGACGCACGTATGCATTTATGTAAACCGTCTGGCTTCGTGCACGGCGAGGCTGTTGTATTGCAGCCATGGTTTCTCACACGCGCGGACTTTGGCAACGCCATTATAGCAGGTGGAGCCGCTCTGGATGAGGTTCAGCTGAGTTCAATTAAATCTGTTTCCTTGATATCTGTCAAATGCCACAGGGTTGTGGATGTTTTTTTATGTGTAGTACTATAAACTCACATGTGTGTGGAAAACGTAAACGTGTAATTCGTTAAAACATTTTTTTCTCTACTATTAGTTTATGTTTATTGCGCCAGGTCCGCATTGAACATTGTTTTATTATTTCGAAAAGTGGAGGAAATAAATTTCCCTGATGTGGCATGATCACTGACGATTTGGTCGCTAAGAAGGTTGAAAGAGTGGGTCAGCGCCGTCGTACAGTTCCATCTTAGTGAAAGTACTACTTTCGCTAAGAAGGAATCTGGGAAACGCATTCTTCTTTCACAGCGTTCTTAAGAGCGCTCCAAAGAAGTACTTAGCCCAAAGAGGCTCTTAACGATTCTGGGAAACGCGGCCAGTGTCTGTAGTGCAGAAGCTGTTTTTTTTTCTGCTTCTACAATGAGGTTCTCTTCCTCCTAATCGTGACAGCTACCAGGGCTCTAGAGAGATCATGCGATCACCTGACAAGAGCAGAAGTCATGGTCCAATAACTAGGATGTGCCAAGCCGGAAAGCCCGTCTCAAAAAATTTCTGCAATTATGGGGTTGCTTTCTTAGTACATGTCGAAGGGCATCAGTGTGTTTTGGACTGAAGTTTGACTTTCTATTGGAAACTTGCTCCCCATTAGAAAAAAGTTAACGGGATATTTAAATGTTTTGAATTGAGCTTCAATGTGTAAATGGAAACCTTCATATCTTGCAAAGACATACTGTAATTTAAGTATAGCACATAATGGAAATCAATAAGAAAAAAAAATAACTCAATTCTGATGAAATTATGTGGAAGAATTTACATTTGCACACAATGCAAACCTCAGGGACGATTTTTTTATTCACATCATATATCCGTTCAGAAGCAAGAACCTGCCAATGCTGCTGCGTCTTACAAGCTAAATTATTTAACCCAGGAGGAGCAGTCCTTTAGCACCTAACAATGTCCTTGTCCCAAACTATACATTTCAAAATCCCACTTGGATAACAGAGCACAGAAGCAGAACAGGCAGGCAAAACCACTTCAACGAAATACAAAACACAAGATTCAAAAACTTTGAAAACCTATAAAAGAAGTGGTATAAACTGTATTGTGGTAAAGTCTTGGGTCTTACTTTAAAACAATAAAATAAAAATCTTAATAGATAAAGATTGTGAATGACAGTAAGGCTGAAAAATTGGAAATCCTTCAAATCCAGTGTGTCTTGCTGCTGGCATTTCTGTGCTCATTTCGTTCTCATAATTTTGATCCTGTTCTACTCTGATTCAGATTCTAGCTTACTGAATTACATTAATTAGCTCACACCTGTCACCACCTTGTGGGGAGAGCCAGAACCTGAAGAGAAGCAAGTGGCTATGGTTTGATGTTACATTGTCACGACACTTTTTCGCATGCATGCAACTCATCACAAACATGAAGAAAGTACTCTATTCTGGGGCTGTGCTCAGAGAGCTATTAATAGGAATTTCATATACAGAGTCCTTTTAGCAGTGTAACCTGGGTATATGAAGATAAACGGTTTAGTGGTTGACTCATTAGTGAAGACAAGCTCATTTCAATTCAAATGATCAATGCCTCTCAAACCATGAAATCTACCGTCTGCGTGTGTGTGTGTGTGTGTGTGTGTGTGTGTGTGTGTGTGTGTGTGTGTGTGTGTGTGTGTGTGTGTGTGTGTGTGTGTGCGTGCGTGTGCGCATCTGTTCTAAAACCAAATGTTTGGTAATTATGTGGGCATTTTTATTTGGTATTTTATGGCCAGGGCATTTATTTAGAGCTAAGGTTAAGGTTTGCCTCACTCCACATAAATCCAATAGTCATTTGTAGAATCCGGGCCAAGACTCATACTGGCATAAAACAGGTGAAGCAGGCAACAAAAAGCATTTGGCCCTGGTCCTGAAAGTATGTCATCTACCAGACAGACAGAACAATGAATATGAAATTGTTGACAGAGGTCAAACCAGACCTCCAGAGGGTGATAGTATTTTCAATCATCGCTCCAAACGTGCCTCAGCTCTGTCTGAATGCTTTTCAATGATAGAGCCACACTCTGGCCATAGTTCATTTGTTAATGTATTTATTGGTTTAGCCCAAGGACGGCACAACTGTTACATTCACTTGCAATGTTGACCCAATACAACACATTGATGGTACAGGTACCTTACCATTTTACCAACTTTACTGATCAACCCACAGGCTTTTCTGTGCCCTGTGCTTGGTCATATAATGCACATATGTGTATCCTACATGAAAGTAAGTTTTTATTATCAATCAGCCTTTTGAAAAGGTTTGAAAGAACCACAATGTCCTTTATCATGAAGTGTTGGCTCTGACTGCACGCCAGCTGAATAGGAAACCTATAATTAATGAAATGCGTCTGCGGCTGTCATAACTTTTATTGCAGCGGCTAGGTGTCCACTGGACTATTAATCATGCATGGTCCCCGTGCTATAGCGTCTGCAAGCCTTAAACACAGACATACAGTAGCTGTCACAGTTTTTCAGTTTTAAAATTTTACAAAAGCTCATTTTGGGTTATTTTTATTTTATGACCCACTCTTAATAAAAGTGTTTACGTTACACTAGTTGGAGCTAAATAAGGTAAAATCTTGTAAAATTGATGTAATGCCAAAGGTGATGTGGAAGAGCTTGGATGGCGGCAGCAGGAAACAAAAAAAAAAATTGTAATTCCTGAAACCCAAATTCATTATTTCAGTCTGATCCCAGGGAGTGGGCTCATTTAAACATTAACTATAAAATTTTAATTATTCCAGGACGGATTAGAAGAAAACATGTGACCCAGTCTTTTGTCTGATTGAAAAATAGCTTGACTTCTCTGAGAAGGGCATGGATTAGAATGGTGAAATTAATTATATGGGAAACTAAAAGTACATTGCTTTATACAGTATACTGTATGTGCCACACAGTAGATTATCCCTGTGGTTATAGACCGCATTTGCATACCCCTCTATTTCATGCCTACATACAGTATGTCTGGTTTGGCTATCTTGTCCCAACTAGATCTTTATGCTGTTGGTGTGGGGCTCTTTGGCAGGATTCTGATTATACTCTGTACACTGTAAGATCACTACTAGATTCAAAAACCAGATACCAGGACATATTGTCTCTTAATCTTTCTACGATCTGCTTGGCTCCAAAGGAAGACAGTCCACATACTCTTCTACGCCAAGTCTCAAGAGGCACCTCACGCTCCCCGGTTCATACTGTATTGCTGAATTTCACAGATAGCACACAGAGTGCTAAAATGGGTGGCAAAGGGTAGACAACTACCACTTGTAGTTGCAGATGGCTGCTGATTTCCAAGTTGTGCTGAAATAGAGATTATTTTTTTCTTGGTAGCAGACCTAATGAAACTATTCGTGCTGCTGGTCACTGTAATGGCATGCTCATGGAAACTGAGCACAGGAGAAGGTTTAACCTGTCATCGTTAAACTTTAAGATGGCTATCTTATTAAAAACAAATAAGAAAAAGGGCCCGCATTTTCTTCACCTATGGCTTTCTCCATTTGCAACTTTTATGCTCTACTGCCCTTAGCTCCAACGCAAAACAGCTATATACCACGTAGACTCACCAGACAATGTAAAATTACTGCTTTCTCTTCTGTATAGAATTTCCGTTTCATGGCCATAGCGTGCCAACAAAGGCGACAAATTGTAGTCTCATGAGAAATCAGTCAGCAGCACTATGTGTGATTAGATAATAGCCTCTGAATGAAACCCCTTATAACAGAGATGACAGTAATTACTGTCTCCTTTGTTGCAATGTGTTTCAGCACATTGCAACATATGGTAAAGCATGGAGTGGCCTCATATGTATATTTTTTTTAAGAAAGGGGAGCAGAGTGAGGGGTGGGGAATGTATCCCTGAAAATGAACTATCCTGGCCCTCTGTGCCAGCCTGAAAAGCTTGGATCGGCTTCAGAAAGGGCAGCAGCTGTAGCTGTGTTCTCTTGATGTATCCAGTGAGAACAAGTTAGTGTAGAGGGGGAATAAGTACTGAACTGCTGCTACATAGTTAAAGAGTTCAGAGAATGTGTTAGTGTAGCAGAGTGCATTGCCTAGCCCTAGAGACATGTTGAATTGAGATAACAGATATAAATGAAACACCTTATTAAGATACCTGGGACACGCAATGGAAAGGAATGGGGATACAAATTAAATAAAAAGCAGGAATTGAGCTTTGGTGCTTTTTTTAAAGCTAAAAAACTGCAAACATGCTAGGCTAAATAGCTCCAGTGTCATGGTCTGTCTTTGTCCTGTCTTGTTTTGGTGTTTCCTGTTTTATTTTGGTATGTCTGTCTTGTTCCTCCCCATGTCCTGTCAAGTTTCCCTCCTGTTTGATTACTGCTCCCTCCCCTAATGTGTTACACCTGTGTCTCGTTGTGTCCAGTATATGCTCCTTGTGTTCCTTTGTTCCTTGTCTGTGTATTATGGTTTGTTTCGTGTCAGTGTCGGTGAGTCCTTGTCCTTTGTGTTCCCTGCGTAGTTGTGTTTCCTTGTGCTCCTGGTCCTGGACCTTTTTTGCCTGTTGGCTTTTTTTTGTTGACTTTTTTGAGCTTAATTAATTATTCTTTTGCTACGACGTCTTGCGTTTGGGTCCTGCTTGCCTGCCTGTCTGCCACACCGTAACACCCAGATCATTTCCAAACCACTAGGGAATATTTATTAAAATCTAGGTGGTACCTTGAAACCACATGATGTAGCAGTGTGCTGTCTACTGTGTCACACTGTTAAGTGAGATCAAAACAATCAAATACAGCCTAGGTGCAAGGGAAGCTCTGTTTAAAGCAAACATGAATATAGTGATTAGGTGTTTTTTTTTAGTATTGAGTAATTTTTCTGCATAAGCATCATGTTTAGCACATTTTGCCCTATATCTTGCAATCAGGGACGACACACGGATGAAGTTAGAACGATTCTAAGGGCCTTTGACTGACAGGTGCCCTGAAAACCAGTAGGTCATCAAACAAATTATAATAATTCAGTTACAACTAGACTGCGTGTCTGCACAGTCTTGTATTTTCAAAGCTCACTGTCAGTAAATGGTGTGCATTAAGCAAAAATTTGAGACAGTTGCAAGCTAGCAAAGTTATTTAAAGTTTTGAATGGGTCGACTGGGTGATGGTTGTATGGCAGCAATTATGCAGGGTTGGCTTGGTGGTGGGTGATGTCTTTGCATGGGGCCCAAAATCACAGTTGTTGCAACTGCATTCATATACATAGTAAAAACTCACAAGTCAGCATCCAGTCCCTCACCACCAGGCTTTGGGACACATTTATCCCACATAAGACTGAACTCTTGGCCTCTCAAGCTGTTCACTATAGGTCCCTTTACTTTCGCCATCCTGGTACACTTTAGTTATGTTAAAGTGTTCAGATATATTCATATATTTATACTACCTCATATAGTTAAACCCTGCACACGTCGCAGTTTATATATATTTAATTCAAATCCAGCTAATTCACTAATGCCTAAACAGTCCATTCAGCAGTGTATATTCTTTATTTTATATATGCTATTTATTATTTATTGATATTTATTATTGGTGATGAAGTTGACAGTTTTCAGTCTTTTTTCCAAGGCCTTCCAAGCCTTTTTTGAGGGAAGAAAAGCTGCATTCGTTATTTTCTCCTGAAAAATGTACCATATACGAATGACTAACACAGTATTTGTGCATTTGGTTGAATTAACCATCAACAATTAAAGGCGTCTTACAGTCCTATTAAGCCTCCAAAGAATAATAATGTATGTATTAGTCATGTGTTTATTATTAGATACACTAATCTTAGATCATCTTTGTAGCAATGGCATTGAGAAAGAGTGAAAAAATAATCTGATACATACTGTATATATACACACAGAAAAAGCACATTTGGCATTCATGCAAAAAACGCTAGCATTGTTTTTGCCATTCTTTCTGAGAAGAAGAAAAAAGTTTAGTATTCCCACGCTCTACTAAAACAAATTGAACTTTTAAAAAAAGGCCTTAGGGGCCACTCACACTAGGGCCGCGGCCCCGTGTCCGAGCTCATTTGCATACTAAAGTCTAGAACGTTTGGCTAGTGTGACCACGCCATCCGTATTCCAGCACGGAACAGCCCTTGGGAGAGGTGTGCCAAAGTACAGATGCTAATGAGATGACACGCGCACAAGCAAGCGCACAGGCGGTGTTCCTGACGTGAATTTATTAAGGATGCATAGTCCGTTAACGTCCGCTGCATTACTAGTCGGCACCAGAATTGCCCACCACTTGGACTTGTAGCTACATAAAATGTGTGAGAATTAACGTGTGTGTAGGCCTAGGTGTGGGCTAATAAAAGGGAGAGAGAGAGAGCTAAATAGGTGAGCGCAGAAAGCTAAGCAAAAAGGTTTTCGTGTTTACTCACGTTCGTCTGATGATTTTTTTCTTTTTCCACATGGTGACGTAGGCAAGGTGCAATCGTGCCCAGGCCACGAGCAGTGTGACCACTGCCAGCGGGGGGAGTTGGGAGGGGTTGAATCGTGCTGAATCTTCCTGCAGCACGAAACAGGCAAACTTGCCTAGTGTGAGTGCGCCCTTAATTAAAAAAAGCTAAATTTCAGAACAACTCTTAAAAGTATGTGCATGACCATCTGTGGGGTGAATTTGTGGAATTGTTTAACGATACCGGGATGAGTGTTAGAGTCCTTTTCGAACAAAGACATAACATTTATATTTATAAATATTGTTTATGATACTTTATAATTCTTGGTTTTTGTGTTATATGTATTTGTATGATATGTCATACTTGCTTTGTTATTTATTTATTTTATTTATTTTTTGTTCTAAATAAAGACGAAATGAATGAATATCTCTTGTTTTTTTTGTTTTGTTTTTGCATGTAAAAATAAGACAAATAACACTATGAATACTGACCGCAGATGAAGAATGTAGCAAGGGCTTGAACACAAATGGCAGCCATTCCTTCAACTACTCCCGCGCAGAGCTTTCAATTTAAGCTCTACCTTATCTTGGAAATTAATTCTCATGCATGCAAGAGTTGTAATGACATGGGGAGAGGTTCATGATTTCACTTCAACTGAGGCCATGGCTGAAACTCACCAATGTTTTTCCCTCTCTACTATCTTTTAACCCGTTTCCTGCACTGACTCTATTCCCTCTTTTCCTCTTTCTAATAACATGCTTGTCTTTATTTCTCTACTCCTTTTACCCACCTTATCTCTCTCTTTCTCTCACTCCTTCCTGTTCGCTCTTGCTCGTTCAAATGTCACAGTTTCATTTTAAGTTGGATCGTTTTGTCTGCCTGAGGGGGTGTGAGGGAGAAGAGGAGGAAAACATGTATAAATGAGAGGGAGAGGCAGAATATAGCGACTGTAAATGTAGCAGTTCACACCTAAATTACAGGGGGAATACAGAGAGGAGAGGGGGACTGGTGATTTGATGCCATAAATGAGCTATATTAGAGAACAAGGCATGGCTATGGTGGGAAACAGTCTTCCCTTAGCTCACACAATGTTAAAGCTGAAACCTAACACACACAGCAAAGTTAAGGTGGGTAACACTTTACAATAAGGGTACATTAATAAACTGTTAGTTAATGTTAAGTTGATGCTGTTATGTGTTAATGAATGCTTATTTAGTATTCAATAACTGTAAATGCTTAGTTAGGCATAAACTATGCTAAATAACTAATGCTAAGTTAAGCGGTAACACTTTACAATAAGGTACACAAAATTGTAGTAGCCACTACATACCTACTACATAGATATGTGTTACCTACTACATAGGTTTTTTTTGTGTTATAGGGTTTTTTTTTGTGCTACCTAAGGGCCCGTGTCCACCTAACGCCTTTTTCCAGCGTTAAACGCTGGCTGTGCGCTCGGGAGTGTGTCTACTGAGCGTTTTTTTCGACCGCTTTTTATGAGCTGGGAGAGAGAGCGCTGTGATCGGGGGAGAAAAAATGCTGATCGTCACCAGACCTATCAACACTGGTTTAACTGTTTAGGCTTGCTGTTTTCTATTTAAATCGTTACATTGTAATATGAGTAGTCTTATGAAACAGAGAATACTTTCCACCATCCTCTGTTTGGATGAGGAGTTATCGAGGCTCCTGCAAACACACACGGAGCAAGTTGTAGGCTGATGTGTGCGCATGAAACGATCAGTAGGAGATAAAAAATACAGAGAATCAAGTGTTCGCCTAATCTGCTCCCACAAACGGGCTCTCCTCCCTCTGTTCTGGTCATTTTAAGTCACTATTTTCGTACAGTTTCGGGTAAACAGTGACGGAAAAAGCAGTTTCTCTTCCGTCTTCTTTGTTGCCAAGGCGACGAGTCCCGACGATCTACTATCTGATTGGCCCTTTGAAAAAAGCGGCGGTGACGTCCCCGCCGCCTTTCTGAAAAGTTGAACTTTTTTCAACTTGCAAATCTCGAAGCGGCCGCACAAAAAGGCAAAAACGCCTTTTCCCGAGGCGGCCGCTTCTCATTGGGAATCAATTGAAAAAAGGCGCTTGCGGTGGGAAAAAGGCGGTAGGTGGACACGGGCCCTTACACATAGGTTTTTTTTTGTGTGTTACCTACTACATAGGTTTTTTTTGTGCTCCCCAACACATAGGTTTTTTTTTTGTGCTACCTAACACATAGGGGTTTTTTTTTTTGTGTTACCTACTACATAGGGTTTTTTTTGTGCTACCTAACACATAGGTTTTTTTTTGTGTTACCTACTACATAGGGTTTTTTTGTGCTACGTAACACAGGGTTTTTTTTTGTGCTACCTATGTAGTAGGTAACACAAAAAAAACCTATGTGTTAGGTAGCACAAAAAAAACCCCATGTAGTAGGTAACACATATCTATGTAGTAGGTATGTAGTAGCTACTACAATTGTGTGTACCTTATTGTAAAGTGTTACCATGCTTAGTTGATTAAAGCATTACATAAGCAATCATTAACAGTTGATTAATGTACACTTATTGTAAAGTGTTACCGTAAGGGGCCACAGTCAATAATATGCTGGACTATTGAACACAAAGTATACAGTATGTGAACATAATGTGTTCTGGAGCATGGTGTTATCTCTCCATAGAGACAGTGCATGAAATAGGCCACGCCCATCGTGGGGGAAACCGTTGAACACCGTTCCATTCACTTTGTATTGAAGGAGACCTGTCTTCTGCAAACAAACTTAATTAAAACTTAATCAAACATCCATTTAAATAGAAAACTTTACTTTCTTTAAAGCCACAACTCTTGTCTGTCTATACGAGCTGTTTTTGTGAAAAATTATTGAGTAATTTTCAATATTGAGGTGTTTTTTCCCGTCCGACCTGGCGAGGATGGAGTATACTTGAGGGTTAACCTACAGCAGAAGGCTAACATTAGCATACATTAGTTAAGAGTTTTGTCTCGATATTGAAAATTACTCAATAATTTTTCACAAAAACAGCAAGTGACGTGTATTTGTGAAAGGCATGTCGTATTAAGCTTTTATTAAGTTTGTTTGCAGAAAACAGGTGTCATTCAATACAAAGTGAATGGAGCGCTATGAATTGTTTTCCCCCACGATGGGCGTGGCCTCAGATTATGACGCGTTCTGCTCTGTCTCTATTCTTAGCCTATAGGTCAGCATCCCTAATGTATCTCTTTTAAGATGAATCTTTAATGATCCCTGTGGGGAAACTGGGTCATGGCAGCGGCAACAAAATAAGAAATACAGTGCTGTCTGTATAAAATACAGCAGAAAGTATATACTGTTCAGGAAAAGAGTTTGAATTAAATTCAGGGTTCGGGGAGCAGGGAGCACACCAAAGCGCCAGAATGAGAAATGCATGAGTCCTTGGATATCGTTAACAGACAGACTGCAGCTGCTCTATATTTATATTTGAGTATATATTTAAATGCAAGGTAGGTCGTCGATTAAAGGAACAGTTCAACATCTTGGGAAATGTGCTCTGTCAGAGTGAGAAGAGGGAGTTGATAAGCTACCTCCGTAAAAAATAAATGCTTCAAACCCCTCAAATTGCAAATAGTTGTTTCTACATTTCTATTCATCATAACTGTGTTGGAGCATTGAAGAGGTTTGCTATCCATGGATTCCAGTTGTTGCAGATTGATGTTGTTGAGAAATATATAATGAAAAACGTCACACCATAGGAATAACAAATGTCAATAATTGTCTAGGGTGGAATAATTTACATAACTTAAAGCCTGTAACAGATGCCTATGCCCTATGCAACGCTTTCTTTATATTTGTGTGTGCCTTTGTATATTTCTTTGTCAAACAGTGTGTCTTGGTACAGAAAGAAAAGTAGAGTGGAACCAACCAATCTAAAGATTCCGAGTTCACCCATCACCATTTCATTGTGCCTCCTTGCGTGTTTGCCTCTATGTTTTTTTAGGTGTCTGACCACACCAGGGGCCTGCATGTTTGCACACCTCAGAGCCTGTCTGCCAAACCTATCTGTCTGTCTGACTGTACACACGTCTAGCACTCCTGCTCTCCTTGCTCACTTTGTACAATTTCCTGCCTTTCCTGAGCATCTGCTTATTTGCCAATCTGAGTAGAATCTGACCATTTGCATGTCTATCTGCCTACTCGTCTCAGACCTCTTACATCTGTATCCATTTGAATGATTGCCTACTGTCTTTGTCTTTGGAACTTAAGGCTCTTTTTCTACCGTTGCAGTCAATTTAAAATCCTGCAGCAATGTGTCTAGATTGCCTGAAAAAAGGAAATAGTTTTTCCGACACTTCCATGTTTCTCTGTCAGCCTGCACTCGTTATGTTCTATTCTCCGTGTCTATAATGTGTCCGTAACTGCTTGTAACTGTATTTCACTCTGTATTTCTGCCAGTCTCACTACTTGCCTGCGTTTAACTTTGTTGATCCTGGTTATCCTATCAATTTCCCTGTCAGTTTCCGCACAGCTTGATTTTTTGTGTCGGCTCCTTCTCTCACTTCATCAGTAATCACTTCACTTCTTCCCTTTTCTCTACCGATGGCCTTTCTCTTCCCTCTGCCTCCATCTCTCACTCATCCTCCCAGCTCAGCTGTTATATGAAATATCATTCTTCCTTCTAAGGCAGAATAATTTCCTCAGCACAGCGCCGGAGGCGAGAGGGAGGGACAAAGGTCTAAAAGAGCAGCTGCTAATCAGGAAGCATGGGAGGGAAGGATAATATGTAGACGGGAGTGGCAAAGAGCAGCTTCTTAAGTTGGGTGAGTTTCACCTGAATCTTGCAGGGAAGGAAGGATTGGGGGGAGACAGATAGGGTGAGGGAGGAAAGAGAGAAGTAGGAAGGGGAGGCTATGTGGATAAGAATAAAGGGCAGAAGGAAAGAGATAAATCATCAAAGAAGTTGAGGGAAAAAGATGTAGCACAGGAAAGAGAGAGGGAAACTGATGCAGAGGCTAAAAAAAACTTAGTGTACTATTAGATATCAAATAAGCTGACAGTGGACTTAGCTGTCTGACAGGCCCACTTAGAGATCTCAATCTACCATCAGTCCTTGTGGACTACAATACAACTTCAGTCAGAATAGATGCAACATTCGTTCGGGCCCTTCATAATAAGAATGTGCTTGAGTTTTATCATTCACTTTATTTTAAGAAACCATGCTTGCCCGAAGCTCTGTACCTCAGCTTATTGTGCGTATCATGAATCTCATTGTACAACCTTTATTTTCAGCATGCTGGAACAATTTCCCATCACACCATTGCTAAAGGTTTGGCATAACAATCAATTTCTCATTGTAATAGCGCATGAGGGTGTGTATTGGCTAATGAGCATGATCTCATAAGCCAGTAATATTTGGGTACTGCCACCAAAAATGTACCTCAAAGCTGGCAACGGGTAGTATGACCACATTTCTTGACCTTTCAAGAACACACACACACTCAAGATGCTAATGTATCCAATAGATGGATTTCTCTTAATGCAGGAGCCTGTAAATTATTTAATTCTGTAACTTTGACTGTATTTTTAAGCATTATGTCACCTATGCACCTTAAGCTTTATGACAAGTCTATAATCCCCAATGCAGAATTACACAAAGTCTATACGATTCATTTCATCAGTCATATGGACCGTGGTAAGTCACCTTATTAATGTTTAAGAGGATAAACCCAGGTCTTCTAAACTAAATTCATTTATTGGTTAAGTCATGTTATTTTTTTCTTGTGTTTGCCTTTTTTCGTAATGGAAATGTTATTGTAATTTTGTAGTGACCAGAAGAAAATCTTTGTTGTTCCTGTATTCACCTTTTGACCCTCAAAGGTGGTGTCAGCAATACTGGAGAATGCTTGTTGTAAGAATCAGTAAATCATTTTGGGATAAAAGGTCTATTGCAAGTGTGGTTAATTGCAACCATGACCTTGGGGGCAGGGGGAATTTTCAAAACCTCTTTCTTCCCAGCTAGTGTTCTTGCAATAAAGAGCACAATTTAACCTCTCTCTTTGTTGGGTCATTATCACAAGTGTCTTATCCAGACCTTACACATATTACATACATTTTTTGAGATGCACAAGTTAACCATCTGGAATGGTTGTGTTGTTTCAGTACCTAACACATGTGCATGTGTCTGTCCCAGAGACATACACTGGTCTGTGGTGTGCTGCCGGCATATCTTCTTTGGTAAATTATTGAACCGCAGTCAGCATATCCTGAATTTCTGTGCCTACTACCAGTCAGAGACTGCAGTAAGCAGTCCCCTCCCTCGTCCCTTCATCACCATATGAACGTGCAGCAGTCTTTGCCAGATAGTGCGGCGATGGAGAGCAGCGAGGCATCTAGCGTCACACTGGTAGTTTGGAAATGAGGCCCCAAGCCCCTCAAAAACACTTTCCGCATTGTGCGTCTGCGGGCGTCCGGAAAGAAAAAAATCAACGTGGCTTGGCATGGCTGGGGGTCATCCCTGGAATACACTGGTTATTAAATGGATCTAAATTCAGGAGTGGTTATTTTGGTTGCTCTAGGAAAAGCCTGCTCTGTTGTGGACTGAATGAAGTTCAGGGGTGGAAATGATCAAATTTCTCTTTGGGAAAGGTTTCTGAAAGTATTTGGTGAGTTCCAAAATTAGAGCACTGTTAAAGTCCTTCCTGTGAATCATCTGCAGGGTAAATGATTGGTTCTGGTCCGCGTAGATAGGATTTTGGGATCAGGTTTCTGAAATTTAGGTTGATCAATATGTGCTTGAGATACGTTTAATGGGGTTGTCATACTCTTTGTAAGATTGGGTTAAAACAAATTCTAAATTTTGGGCAGAACACACCCTCATCGCATCCTTGATTACTTCTGATTCTGACTATTCAGAGTCCATTCTTGTTGCATTAGGTTGTGGAATAGGGGCTTGTCACGAACTTCCTCAGATCACCCCAGGCTGGAGAAAGTTCCTGGGCAGAATTTACAGTGGCAATATATGAAATCATTCAGTTTATTGCCAAGAGGTCTTATCTCCTTCTCTAAAGCTTTGTGGGACTGCTGCAGCTCTGCAGAATACTTTCATCGTTTTAACCCCCTAACGGCTCCCCACTACCTCGCCTTTCATGAAGGACATCTCTTCTCAAAACCATTTGAATTTCATCCTCTAACAGGCCACAGATCACAAAAATCTTTCTATCAATTTGTGATCTGAGTAGAATGAGTGATTGATTTGGTTAGAAGTCCCATCATTAATCCAGCTTAATGGTCTTCAGAGTTGCAAAGTAATAGCAGGTTGAGTCTGAAGCCCCAAATTCTTTTTATCCACTGTATGGATTTGATCTGCTTAAGAACCTTCCATGACATACAGTACATACATTCTGTGTTTATCACCTAAATGGGCTGTGTCCCCTTATACTGGACATAGATTGGTTTGTATATGTGCGTGAATATGAATACTACGTTTCTATTCAGTGGTAGAGCCTTCATCAGATTGAATGAATGAAGAAAAATGTATAAACAGATCAATTTCCCGCAGCGCTGTAATGTTCAGTCAGCCTCCCAGACACTGCACACACCCCGCTTAGATAGAGTTGTATAAAACAACAGACATTTGTAAAACGTGCCCCCCACCCCAGCTCCTAATGTTCACCAATCAGAGGCTCATTTCTCCTCTTTGTGGCTGGCGAAAGCCGTGCAGGACTTCCTTTAATTGGTCCGAAGGTCCGAACCAAAAACTGCCCTCACACTGCACACAAACCGATCAATGGCTCAGTGTAATCAGGCCCAAGGCCGGCTCTAAAACGAATCAAAAATGTGTGATTAGCCAATGGCAGATATAAGATATTGTATTTTTTATATGCAGAATCAATAACGTTAAACTGTAGGAGAGTTAAAACTCGATCAACATGTTTATATTTGTCTGTCCTAGTTTTCATGACCCACTTCAAAGCCGGATCTTCTGTATTAATGAACCAACTCCAATTACACTTGAGTCGAGTCAAAAATCACAGTTCAATTATGATTATGGTTTAATTAAAAGATGAGACAAACTAACCAGTACTTGGAAGAAAGAGAGACGAGAAAGACTGAAGAAAAGTACAGCCATGGCAGATAATAGTGTGTTAGACATTTTAGTGTCTGGTGAAAGAGAGACGTAGGGAGAGAAGAGGATGAATAGACAGGGGATTAGGGTCTGTAAAGGAAGACAGCTTCTCTTAGGATGCTTTCTCTCTCAAATGCAAGCAGGAGGAAGTGAGTTGAGGGCCTGTGGTCAGACAGAAAGAGAAAGTATAAAAAAAAAATCTGAAATGGAGAAAGAAAGGATAACTGAGAGAACTCTCCGGCACTCAGCAGTGTGTTATTTCTAAAAACAACCCCAGGCTGTCATGATGGAGTGACGCAAATCTGGCTCCCTTGGCTATGCCGACAAATATGCATTAGTGCAGGGAAAACAAAACACATGCATCTACTTTCACTTCACAAAACCAACTTCAATAAACTTGCACATTTACTGTGAGCAGAGCATTTAAAATTGTTTCATTTTGTTTTCAGTTTATTTAGAGCAACACACCATGTTTTAAAATCATCTAAAATATAAGTTTGTTTGTAAGTTGTTTTTGTCCATTTGTGATGGAACACAGATTACGTATAGCATATTCATTCATCCGAATACGTTAGAACTGTCAAAATCTTTCATCTTTCCTATAATCTTGTTATTGGGACATGGCCATGAAGGGCTGTGCCAACGCCAGGGTATGCCACAATGAGGCAGAACGTAGAGACAAGACAATCCAGATCATCATGTTCCCAAAAGCTAAGGGCCTCTTTTAGATTCAGTGAACTAGATGTAGAGTTATGAAGTGAGAGTTTGATATTGTTTTTGGTTTTGTTTGTATCCTCCAGCTCCCCCTTTCTTGCACTATTAACTCAGCAAGATCACTTTACGGATCTTGCGTAACATGCCAATTCAAAGAGTTTTGGGTCCATCAAAGGAGAAAGACTATGAAACTAAAGCCCCTTTTACACAGAGATTGCGGCATATTGACGGAACAACATCACTCCAATATGCCGGCTTTGCTTGCTTCTGTGTTATTTACACAGAACCAAGCAACGCCGGCCTGCTGGCGCATCAGTAGTCCCTTTTACACAGCGCTCCGGAATGAAAGAGGTGCTTGTAAACAGCGTCAGGTGTGACGTAAACATTTAGCGCCGCGCCGGTCAGCTGCTTTACAACAACAACAATGGCCGGTGAATTGAGAGCAGAAGTGCTGGAGCTTGCAGTAAGAGGGCCGTATTTTACTGTCCCCACGATGTGCCAGTTGATCTCGCTACGCGCTGAGTCCAACATCACTGGGACAGTTAACCAAACTGACTAAATCAATCCGACCGCTTCACCACTGTGTGTGTGTGTGTGTGTGTGTGTGTGTGTGTGTGTGTGTGTGTGACAGGTTGGTTGTGAGCGAGTCTCTTTGTGAGGGCAGCGATCTGCCAATCAGACATACACATGCACATACACACAGTGTGTGAAGTCACGTTACTGTAGACAGAAATAAAGTGTGGATATACGCTCAGACTTAGGATAATAATAGCGGCGGCGGAATGTGTTAGCAAAACAGTAGCTCTGTGGCTAACAGCTGAGCCGGAGCCTTCAGTCAGCTGAAGCAGACAGTCTAGCGGGGCGAGCAGACTATTCCCCCGTTACTAGGTCGACCTTCAAGCTGAACAAGAGCCCTCCGCTGCGCGTCGGGCTCCTGCTTCAGCTAGTCGGTCTTTATTTCTAGCAAGTGACCCGTTCGCTATACTTTATCCCTTACTTAGCCTAGCCTAGCTTTCCATTGTACAACTTCTCCTGGGCAGAAATAGACTCATACACTCTGCAAAATGAAGCGCGGGGGTTTGGATTGAGCAACGGACCTTATGATCAGCTAGATTATACACCGTTCCTTTTATTTTGTGATTTTTACGGGACATCAGGCCGCCGTGGTTAATGTTAAACACACGTCCTTCAACTGCTAACATGGTCGCATGTTTAGAACGTAGACTATGGAACATCAAACGCCCCCCTGTTCCGCAACAACAAGCTGGAGCATTTAAACAGAGAGGCGGAACTGATCGTGTCGGGAACCTTACTACCCCCCGAGGTAGTAAAATTCCCGGAACGATCACTCGCACCTTTCTTCCCTCGTTCCGCAACTGTCGCATTTACACAGCTGGGGGGAGGGCCGAAAGGCCGGCATATTCCCGGCTTTCACTGGCTGTGTAAAAGGGGCTTAAGGTTTAAGAAGTCTTTATTTATGTCAACTTGGCATTGCTCCTCTGGGAAGTCTCTGTTGCTGTGCTGAGTGGCATTTCAATACTCTGAAATGCCCCCTTTTACTCAAGTAGAAGGGGGCATTTCAGAGCCCTGGATTTCAGAGCCACAGGCTCTGAAATCCAGGGCAGCTGTGGCTACTCTCGTAGTTTACCACCACCGGTATGACTGTGTGTGAACGAATTGAACCAGGAACCCTGTAAAGCGTCTTTGAGTGCCTAGGCAATAAAGCGCTATATAAAACCTATCAATTATTATTATTATTATTAAGTGACACCTACAGCATTACCCAGAATGGCCTGATGTTATTTCTTACGTGAGATGGAAGGGTGAGCGAGATTAAAGATGGCCACTTCCTTTTGGTCGACCAAAACACGTTTCTTTTTCCAGCTATTTTGGACTGATGTTGGCCTCCACAACCAAACAACCTGGATGACAAAGAAGAATCATATGGATAAGGGATCCATCCACCTTTGCACAATGAACAGGACAAATGAGGACGACAAAACAAACAAGACCAAAACCATTGCGCACCGAATTCAAAGAGAATCCATCCAGCTGCTATTGGGAATATCTCCATCAAACCCTTTCAAAAAATATCATTAAGCTTGAGCGACTGCTCCATTGACTTGTTGTCATATTGCCAATGATCAAAGTATTGCGCAAATATTTCCAGGCATTACGTGACTAGCCTGGACTTTAGTCTGGCACAGACAGAGCAACTCACCAGGGAAAATAAGACACAAAACACAACATTTCATCAGCAGTAGGGACAATCTAAACTCTTCTGGCATGTTTCACCCTGACGTCTCTTTGTCCCTGGGGCCCAACCAGAGATGTGCACTCACATACACCTACTTATGCTGGTAGAAGAATGAGGAAATGTATTCAATTTTACTCAGGCCCCCTCCAAATGCTTAGGCTGATCTGTATTTCTATCCTTTTTCATTGTTGTTGTTTCCGTTTGTCATTTCTCATGTGTGTCTTCCTGTAGATCTCTTGTCTTGTACAGTATACAAACGAAAATAAGTTAAAGTAATTTGTGGTCACCCAGCTTGAAGTAAGATCTGTAGCATACATGTCAAAAACAACTTAAAGGGACAGGCTATGGACTCGATTATAATCATTCGTGGGAGATACTCATTTAATTTAGTTTTACATTTCATATTTTATTTCAAAGTGTTTTGATTACCCCCACCACCAACCAATACACACAAACAATGTATCACTCACACACACTCACACACACACACACACACACACACACACACACACACACACACACACACACACACACACACACACACACACACACACACACACACACACCAGTTACCAGGGCAGAGAAAACAGGAATACTAAATCAACTGATTGCATGCAGGCATGTCAGTCAAACCTATTGCTCTCCTGCTCTTTACAATCCAAAACAAGGAGGTATGTTTATCCTGTTCAACAAAAATATCTAATTTCAGATTCTGAAGGGAGATTTATTATGAATACAGTATCTTAATCAATAAAAACAAAGTAACCATTAGACATATTTACGGCCACACTGACAACCAATCTTCTTTTTTAACAACTTCCTTTTCAGCATTTCTGATTGCCCAATAATAATTGCTTATGACTTTCATACTGTCGGTGATCCATCAACAAACAGAATAAACAACCCAAGCAGAAAGTAAATGGCCTGGTAAGCCACATGATTCAGTTCACGAGTACAGCCGCCCCCACCTCAAAAGGACATTAATTTCGCATTGATCGGTGTCGAGCAGTGCGACGGACAGATGTGTATTATATTGTAAGATGATAAACTCTCCAAACTGAGGGCCTGTTTACACTGTAACAATTCTGACATTAAAGCAAAAGCATTTTTACGATTGAGGCCGTTCGTTTACATAGTTACAGCGTTTGCAGTCTTGAAAACGTAAACGTTTGAAAGTGGAGTCTTTTCAAAACGCAACTCCAGCGTCACCATGTGAATAGCAATGCTCCTCCCTGTGATAGTGATGACATCACAGCTCCGCTCCACGTGCGAGGTCTATTTCATTAGCTGTCAAATAGCCACACGCTATTTAGAAGTTAGAAGTGTCACAGTGTCTCCGCTGCACCATCACTGTGATCAGCGGAGAGTCTCGTGCAGGGCTCAAATAAACGTTGAGTAGTAAGTTATTGAGGCCACCCCCCACTTTGGCTGGTAAAAGGTGTGTGCTCTGCCAGCTTTTCGATATGAGTTGTATCATAATTGTCTAGCTGGGCCAAAAGGTTGTCCATTATAAGTGTGAACACCAGCGGGGGAAAACGTAGGCTGTGTCAGACAGTTCAACCTTGCTTTTTGTCCCGTCACTCCCAGTGTGTCGCCTTCAAAGAATTCACGGACTATTGGAGACATCATCCTTGCACCTGCTTTTAAAACCGTCCATATCGACAGCGAAAGACCAGACACATATTTTTTCTGTGAACGGACAAGGTCTACAGGGCTACAAAGGTCATATTCAATTGCGTTGCAGTACAGCCATCGCTCCAATCTTTGAGAGACCATTTTCACAAGCTACCCAGGAATTCATTTTCAGTCCATTCCTCGTTGTGTGTAGTTACGTTTTGGTTCATATCGAAATAAACCCTGCCGATGGAACAGTTCAGGGAGAGAGAGTGAGCAAGAGAGTGCTCTTGTATGTGCAGACCATCTTGTGTCAAACAGAGCAATTTTTCCCTGAGTCCTGTCACTACATGACAGTCTGCCAGAATGGAGTGGGGTCAGACAGAACATTAAAGGTGACTGGGCAAAACAAATGAAAACTCTGTGGTCTCCAGCAGTTTAGACTATCAACCCGAACCACATGAAGTGTAATGGACTGCACAATGTACCCTCACAGTTATGTTGGAACTTAGACTCAAATTGACGTATCATTGGAGGAGGGGGGTGTATGAAAAAGGACACACATAGAGTTAAGTGTGGGACACACCTACTTGAAAACTTGAATATTGTGTCAACTGGTATTTAATTGCCAACTCTCATCTACACTTGAATTTGGTGAAAGAGACTTCAGTCGGAACAGACACAGATGTGATCAGCCAACATCGTATCTAATACTGTAGGCTAATATTTCATCTTGATGTATTTTCTTTTTTTTTACTATTTCTTAAATGCAATTTCTAATGTCCAATCTTGATGTTTTTATGCCCTTGTGCTATATAAATAAACTTGCCTTGCCTTAACTTGAGTAATACATTTCACTTTGTAATCTCTGTTCATTGTAAAGTAGTTATACTGAGTCAAAAATAGGGTTTGCAACATAGTAGGCTTCAAAAGAGTCAACTTGTGAAGCTTATGCAGGCCTTTGTAACTGGATTGTATTACATTGTGTTCCGAAAGTTTCCGGCGCCCTCTGTATCAGTAGCAATACATCTCCACAACGGAGGTTATCACAGTGAGATTTATAGAGAGGCAGGGAGAGGGGAGTCACAGGACGAGCAATTCATGTCTCTACAGTACAGTAGCAGTATGCGGTGGCTCTCTGCAGTGTGTGTGTGTGTGCGTGTGTGCATGCGTGCGTGCACTCTACAGTAATAAGCTTGTTGGTGCCTCCAGTTAATTTATCTGCCTTAATTCAGAGTGACCTTCAGCTACAAGGCCCACACTCAGGTGTTCTCCACAGCGTTACTTACACACACACACACACACACACACACACACACACACACACACACACACACACACACACACACACACACACACACACACTGACAAACAGGTGTACACAAGAAATGGTTGTAAAAATACAAGCAGACAAGAACACACAATCACATGCTCAAAGATGCTAATCATCTCTACCATATTTTACTCAATTAGTTTTCTGAATATATGGCATTCCCATTGTCTGCTGGAATTAATATGGATGGTAGATGTTCAGTAGATGGATGAAATGTATCTTCTTGAAGTCATTTGCTTTCTTTTTCCTTTCCTCTTTGTAAGTGAGGTAGTAGAAACTGGTATATTAGTCTTGCAACTTTGCACTGATAAATGGCCTGTTTCCCAGATGAAACATGCTTGGAGTTAGGAGACCTGATTAATGAGTTTTGCTTTGGTTAGTGACAATGTTCTTCAGCAAATGTATATTACGAGGTACCTCTACATCAGCACACTTTCACGCGCCCCAAACTTAATGGTTTTCAATCCACTTATAGTTAGGAATTGATAGAGTTACTGCCTTGTCTTACCTTGGACATAGAAGAAACCTCTCAATCATTTCAACACACTTATACGTATGCATTTTAATTAGAAAATTCTGTATTGCATTGATCTCCGTATTTGCATCAGAAGAGTATCGGCGCATTCTTACTGATAATAGATATATCTTCACGTTTTCAGTCATGTACTTACACTCTCTCCTGACAAGCTATTAGATGTGGGCATTTTAGGACCATGGAAAGATTTTCTGTGACTGGAACCATATTAAACGCTGTATCTGCAACAACAAGCGATTCCATGACACTTTATTTCATGGCTGCCTGACAAATGACTCTGGTCAATTTCTGCAAAGAAGATGCTCTGGAGAGGAAATCCTAGTACACTCTCTAAGGTTGAACTGGGCTTACTGACAGGAATACTACAGACAGAGGGGTAGAAACTACCTATAATACAAGACTCTCTATGGTCGTTTTAGGGTGTTTTCACACCTGCCTTGTTGAGTTCGGTTGAATTGAACCCTGGAGCATTAACTCTCTTAGCGCGGTTCATTTGGACAGGTGTGAACACAGCGAAGAGACACGCTGGCCACGCAGCTGCGCCATATTTCCAATTGTACTGTTTTTAAATGCAAACAATGACCTAGATCAACCTGCACAGTCGACATACAGAGAAATGTATAAAAAACAATACTCAGAGGAGCTTTAATTAGTAATACTTTGTCTTTCAAATATGACTTTATAAGTAGTACCTACTGACCATCAATTTTGAATGTGTGTTGATGGTTTGAACCTAAAATAGTTTTTTTTTCAAGTTAAAAATGTAAGGAAGTTATGAAGTGAAGTGTATGGGAATGTTTCACAGTAATAGGCTTATGCAAAAAAAGGAAAAGAATAGCGGTGACTTGCCATTTGAAGTTCTAAGTAAGCCAATAAGCCAACGCAGTTGAAATAAATAAGGCTTTGAATTCTGAAAAAATTACTTTTTGTGAATATTTGATCATGAGAATGAAACACTTGCATTGAGCTAATAAAGAACAGTGTGCAAGAAATCGCTCCATATTTTCTTTATGCATCACCTGTTAATTTTTAATAAGATTATTCCAAACGATTTGGGGCAGGGACAGCTGTCACACATTTACGAAGATTAAACATCCCTCACATCATTCATGTTGTGCATTCTGATGGAAAAGAAAATAAGCCATGGGAAAAGGTGAATGTTTGTCATTACTAACCTTAACCTTCTACAAAATGCACTGTGAACCCCTCTGCGTGTCAGGTTGAGAATGTCCCATATGTTTAGTATGATTTTAACGTCCGGGTAAGTCTAGAATTCATGGAATCTGTTTAATATGGACACTTCCATGTCATTTCATTGCAATCTTTCCCGCACTGTCTACATTAAACATTAAAAATAAAGATTCAAAAGCATATTTTTGCTGTCAGTTACCAGTTTGAATTATGTGCATTCACTGCTGGTTTATTTCCTAACTTACCCAGCACAACTCTTATTTTCTCTGTTGTCATCTTCTCTTTCTCTCTTCATTTACCCATCTATCTCTCCGCTTCTCCTGATCGTTATTTGTCTCTTTTTTTCTTTCTCCCTTTTTCACACTTGCAGGATAAACACTGCTGTGTTGATCTCTCCCTCTCTTGAGTTTGATTTCATTGCTTTATTGTCCGTTGTCTGAAAATTGTTCTTTAGGAACCAACTGTGCCTCCGGGGGAAAAAGCAACTGACAGCCGGGGAAGAAGACAGGAAGAGATGATGGGTTGACTGACAACAGAAGAAGATGGAGAGATAACCATTGACAGACAGGGGAATGTGGAGAAAGAGAGATGGAGTTAGAAGGAAAAACTGAGAAATGCTGAGAGAAAAAGAAAAAGGGGAAAGCGGACTGGCAGACAAACAAGGGGATGAGAACAGAGGTGAGAGATTACTTATGTTTTTATATAGACTTATATCTTTTTTTATCGATTCTATTCAAAGGGCCGACATCCAAAACACATTTACTGGTACTGACACTCACAGTGTGTGTTTCAATAATGCCACCAATCATTAATTGTTTCAAGAGACGACCCTTTTCCCTGAATAGTAGCAGCAGGCAGCAGCACTTGATCAGTGTAAGACTTAATGTCTGATAAGGGATTTAAGAAAAGTTTAAAGATATGCCAAGTGGACATGTTATGGCAACATCCTGTTCCCCTGTATGAATTAGCCTATACATATTTTTAAATATAACATGATTATCTAAACATGTTTTAGTTAAATCTGAGCAATGTATTAGGTCTGCTGCAGTCCCATTAAGTTGGAGGATTAAACAAAGTCAGGTTAAATAAATATTGGTCAAAATTGAGACGTTCAATCAAATTGAAGAGCCAAAGTTGTATGTTTAGTCCTAGGCTCCAACCTTGATGAGAATTAAATACTTAAATGTCTTTATACAATGTACAACAAGATTAAAATTAGATTTTCCTTTAAAGTGCATAAAAACAGACATCGACAAACAACATTCTTACCAAAGAATGATCAATAAATAAATGATCATTTTCCTCTGTGCCCTCTAGACTGGCACCCCTAACGCGTCACCAGACCTAATTCAAATGAGGAGGCTGTGTTTCTTCGTCCCGGACTAAAGTTGGTCTGAACATGGCCTTAGTTATTTCACTTTAACATGGAAAGGCTATGGTTTCCATAATTTTTTCAACAGCAAGTAAACAGTTTGTAATACTGTTTACTTAACAGTATTTTTCATTGTTTTTAGTGTATGTTGTACTTGGAGAGCAAATGGTTGCCGAAGTCAAATTCCTTGTTTGTTTACTCAAACCTGGCCAATAAAGCTGATTCTGATTCTGATATCTTTAAAAAGGCTCAGCAGTTTTAGAACATTGGCAGACGAGCTGAGGTTTGTTACATTATGTACCAATGTTCTTTCCCAGTGGATTAGAATCTAAATCAAGTGAGTACATAAATGCCTATTATGTGTAAGCGGGTCATATGTTTCCCATTTAAGAAACATCGTATTAAGGTTTTCCTAATCTTTCTTGTAACAGAAAACCATGAAATAAGTGGAACATGTACTGCATGAAAAAATCTCAAGTAAGACCACAGGAGACCTGAGCCTGATGTAAACAAAGCAGGAAATGTTGAAAGCATGTTTGCTTATACTATATATACGTAATAATTATGAAAGAGTTGCATTCAGCATGTTATATAAAGTGTATTGACACGCACCAAAACTGAGATTGGGGCTGCTGAATATTAACCAAAATCATCTAATAAAAATTTAAAAAAAGTAAAGAAGGCCTCTTGAGGCATACTTCTTTTTGAACCTTTTCCTCTGATACTTGTTAAATTATTCAAACAAGTAACTTAATGCAGTCTTATTTTCTAAAACCAGCCAAAGTGTGGTGTTGTTTGAAGAACAGAACAGGGAATACAGAAACAGATCAACAACTTTCACAAAAGACACTCATTGAAATGCGACAAAATTAAGTAGAACAAAATGGGAAAGATCAAAACTCAGCAGGCCAACAGAGAAGAACAGAAGAGAGCAAACCGAGGACAGAGCGAGGACCACTGGAGCAGAATAAAACAGAAAAGGGACACAGCAGAGGAGAGCAGGGCAACATGGTTTATCCGGTGCAGAGGCCGGAGGGTAAGTCACACCAAAGAGCTCTTGTCAATAACACCTTCAAAGTGTGTGTGTGTGTCTGTGAGAGTGTTGGATGGGAGCACACTCCTGAACCTCTGTTGTGTGTATGTGCATACTTCTGTCACATGGAACGGCTTTAGTGAACATTTGCTCTGTGTTTGGCCTTGGTGCTAAATAATCTTCGGAGTAGAACAAACACGTGAGTGCAACCTGCGTATCTGTCATTCCAGATCTGTGTTGAAACTTTTTCTGCATGAGTTTTTGTGAGATCTGGTGACAGGCATTGTCTCCCAAAATATGTTGCAGTTACCAAGATCACATGGTGCTTCTCTGGCCTATAAAGTGCCAGGGAAGTATACTTTCTTAGCACAGGAGATATGAGGCTATTGATGTAAAACGCCCTCCCCCCCCCCCCCCCCCCCCCCCCCACACACACACACACACACACACACACACACTAAAACAAAGAGATACAGCATGGTTCGTAAAAGTGCCAACATAAGTCATGTTTTGTCAGCTTTATGGATCAGATAAACAAAGTTGTTCTTCAAAGTGTGCATCAGTACCATATAGCCTATAAGAACACTTCACTGTTTCTGTCTGCACTAAGATCTTCACATTCTATAACGGTTTGTGCCGAGAAGAAGAATCTCGGCCTTTGGAAATAAGCCGATCTTCTGATTTTTAAACGGAATTGTTATATACGGGTATATATATATTAGTGCTGTCAAACGATTAAAATATTTAATCGCGATTAATCGCATTAATGTCATAGTTAACTCGCGATTAATCGCGATTAATCGCATTTTTATTTATTCTAGCCTGAATGTCTCTTAACTTCTTTTTGTCCCATTATTTTTTCTCATTTTAATGCTCTTATCACACCCATTCTAATTATGATATTAAAGAAGAAATACACTGAATTACAATGATGTCTACACCATTGTAATTCAGTGTATTTCTTCTAAAATATCATAATTTGCAATTCAGTGCAAATAACAATATAGACCCACCCCCCCACCCCTTGAACAGCATTCACAACATATTGGAACTTCTTTTTTTATTTAAAAACCAAACCATAAAACAACATATATATATATACATATATATATATATATATACATATATATATATATATATATATATATATATATATATATATATATATATATATATATATATATATATATATATATATATATATATATATATATATATATATATATATATATATATATATATAAACAATTGATTCAGGGCAGACTAACACTATATCTAATGAAAGACTAGATCTCCCCCTTAGACCCTGTTTCCACCTAGGATTAACATCTGACTTTTTGAATCTGGTTACAAGTGGACAGCTCTCAATCCGTGTGTTCCCACTTGTATTTTCAAATGTGACTTCTTTGTCTACTTGTGATCCGATTCCATTTACCCGCGCTGTATTTAAATCAACACGTACATAATTTCCGTTTGCATTGCTGTTTTTAACCGGTGGGGTTCAAACAAGTAAACATACAGGGCTGTACAGTGCCACAGTTTTAATCACATTTGCTATTAAAATGCATTACATGCGAAGATAATTACAAGTCTAGGTTGAAGAGATAGGCTACTGTCTCATTTAGACAAGGAGGAGCGATGCACAACACTGCTTAGAGGGCTCTACATTAACACTCGCCAAATGCGGGAAATATCATAGATAGTATATAAAAGTAAAAACTCTTAGGCGAGTAAGTTATTACGCCACTTTGGCTGGTGAAAGATGTGTGTTTGCCGGGCGGCTTTTCTAACGTCTGATACACTCTTGTCACCACCACCAGTACACGGCTTTATGCAGTTAAGTTACTTTACGTGCGAACAGAATATTTCCTGTGCGCCTTCACATTAAAAGCCTGTTACTAGCCAAACGCGAGTTGACTTTTATTTTTAAGCGGATAAGAACAGGAAGTCGTTGCCTTCCAGCTCTCCGTGTTTTCAGGTTTACGCAGTGAAATGAAACCAGAGGACAGAAAGCTTGTCATTTGCAATACTGGCGGATGCAACTAACGTTCATGAGGCTTCTATGAAAGCTGCATGAACGCCAGTGATGCACTTTTAACGTATTTCCGCTCAGGCAGGGGGCAGCAGTTGAGTAGGAGGTTCCTAAAGTGGACAAGAGTCACATTTGTGTTTCCACTACCAAATGAATGCGGACACATCGGACACAAGTGACGTAAACCACCTCTGAATGTGGTTTTTGTTATCCGATCTCAATGCGTCTTGAGAGTGTTTTCACCTGTAGTTAGAGCTTTATTCATGTGATCCGATTACAAAAGTCAGATGTTAATGCCAAGTGGAAACGGGGTCTTATGCCTCGTTTCCACCGAGTAGAGCGGATCGGAGCGGTTCGGTCCGGGTAGTTTGGCTTTTCATTTGCCAAAAGTTGGGTAGGGTACGGTTTAAGCGCACCTAACCGCTCTGAGCCGCTCCCGATCTCAGTACTCCTCCGTAGGGGTACTAGCCGCCTGAAAGCGGGCCGAAACGGCGGAGCCGTCATTTGATTGGTCGAAATAATCATTTCCGCCATGTGTAGTCATCTCGGCAAGAGTGAAGAGAGTCTTGTGTATTGGCGAAAATGTGAGCACAGCAATGTTTATTGTGTGGTGTTTTTCCTCGTCAATAAATTAATCAGTTGGTTACACTGTGTCCCACTAGTCACGTAGCTGCCGCTTAATCGCTGTTCTCTCACTGTCTCTATCAGTTGCAACTTGCACCGAGCCGTCTCTGTGTGTTTTCGCCATAGATAGTAAGCTAGTAAATACACGTTCACAACAACACGGGGGGAATAAATAAAGAAGCGGCTGGTTTGACCAAGCAAAAACGAGAGATCGCTGGCTTGTGAGCGCGGCACTGTTTATTGTGTGGTGTTTTTCCTCGTCATTAAATGAATCCGTTGGCTACACTGTGTCCCACTGCTACGATGTCACGTAGCTGCCGCAGCCAGCGCTGTTCTCTCACTGTCTCTATCAGTTGCAACTTGCACCGAGCCGTCTCTGTGCTCACAACAACACGGGGGGAATAAATAAAGAAGCGGCTGGTTTGACCAAGCAAAAACGAGAGACCGCTGGCTTGACCACAGTTGTTCCACAGCCCGATAGTTTAACCCACATTCTGGCGGCGGCTATCGCAGTCCAGCCTAAACCCCGCCCCACCAGTAAGGGTAGGGTCCGCGGTGGAAACAACACAGAGATTCTTAAACGTGAGCTGTCCCGCTCTGAGCCGCTCTGATCCGACCCGCTCTACTCGGTGGAAACAAGGCATTAGTGTCAGACAACTCCTATATCTCACAGGATGTTAAAAAGACCTTATCACGTCGGTGATCAGGAGGGGAGGGGGGGGGGGGGGGGGTTGGCTTGGCAGAGCCCTCGGCCTGAAAGACGAAATGACAGATTTAACAATGACATTTAAAGTTCAACATCCATCAGCCCATTGATTTGTTGAATGCAAGAGGAATGCTGGTTTGTAAAGATATGGTGACACCTGATTTTTGTGTATGAGGATATTGGGGAGTTGATGTTATGGGGAAGCAGGAATGTGGTTGACATTGAATTTTCATGGCAAGGAAACAACAAGGTTCATTTCTTATTACAAATTCACAGCGAGATAAATGGAAAAAATATCCCATAATAGTTCAAATAGGCTTGCAATTCTAGCCGTAAACACACAAGGAGAGGTTCACTTCAACGCTCCTCAAGGCAAGTAATGGACAAACTGTTTAAAAAGCCATCCGTAGCAGAAACAGAAATTTCCAGAAGGGAAATTTGTTTTTTCAAAAGTAGTTAATGGAGGTTGTAAACTGAGAAAATGTGGTCAGTATCAATGGCCCCTCTACAGTCTGCCATTGCATTTTAACTACATCTGTGCTTCTCAGAATGTTTCCTGAAACCACTATTGAGATCAGACTGGGTGACTCATTTTTCCCCTCTCCTGTTAGCAAAAGGTCTTTTTGGTTTGGTAAAGGCTACAAATCGCATTGGAATAAGCACCACTTTCACTTTCTTTTGAAGACATCTTAAGGCGTGTGTGTTTGGTGTGTTCAGTGACGTCAGCCGTTGTCAATGTCCTCGACATTGTTTTCACCCGATTCAACATGTGGAATCGGCGTCGTCCAGTCTTTCAGCCGGAGCGATCTGATTGGTGGAGGGCTAGCCCGTCTCTGTTCTGCCATGGTAGCGGAGCAGATATAAGTTTCACTTTTGTCAAACAATCAGCACACAGCATTAGATTGTCCGTGCACAACGTTTTGACATGTTTTCAGAAATAATCAAGGTAGTTTGGGGTGAGGAGCGGCCACAGGAGTGTGTGTGTGTGTGTGTGTGTGTGTGTGTGTGTGTGTGTGTGTGTGTGTGTGTGTGTGTGTGTGTCTGCAGCATGCACTCTCTCCGTTATAATTACAAGTCAGTAGTCGTCTCGGTGTGTTCTTTGAACTAATTTGACCATGTCAGGGAGACTGGAGCTGACTGAATCTCCCCACTCCATTTTCTGACGACTATCGACAGTCAGCTTGGTGTGTAGGCACCTTTAGAGCCATTTGTTTCATGGCATATAAAGAAGAACTTTTGTCAGTAGTTGCACTCTATTTGACTGTTCCTTTCAAGGGCGAGGAAAGCCTTTCATAGAACGTAGCCAGCAAATGAGGTGTTGAGTGTGGCGTCGAACCTATGTATATCCTAATGATCAAACAGTGACAGGTAGTGAGGAGGAGTAAGGTGTTCAAGAAAAACACAGCAATGTAATCAACTCTACGAAACAACAATCTGCGCAAAATCTGTTTCCTGTTCCCAGGAGCAACAGTACCCCATGGAATAACACTCAGGAACGGAACGGTTTCATTTGAGGCTACCAAGACAACTAATCCTTAACCAAACCATTGTCACATCATAGACCAGATAAAAAAATGTTCAACAGGGATTTTTAATGATTTTTGGAAGGCACAGTTGTACATGACAGCAAGGGCTATGCAATAACCTGAATGGGCACAGACCCCACCTGCACGAGGTAAGTCTTCCTTCAGTGCTGCTTCTACAATGGCTACACCAGCGAACTATGTGGCACTGGTTACAAAGTATTCAACAAAAAGTAACAGTTGCCGGAAAAGAATGGCATGAAAACAAAGGTCTGGTTCAGGAGAAGGAGAAAAAAGATGGCCCCAGGGTTAAAAGCGAGGGCAGAATGAATAAGAAATGAAGGTGACCTTATTATCCAGCAGAATTAAGTCTGAGGTCTTATAACCTGACTTAATGAGACATGTCCAGTTTTAGTATGCATGTTGGTGTGTATCTACGTGTGTCGAAGTGTTCTTATGTGATTTGATACAGGTGGTCGTTGTCCAGTCGTTAAGCGTGTCGTTACTTCTCGTTTCAAGCATTCTTCTTGGTTTTGTTGCCAAGGTTATCATGGAACAATGACAAAAACATATTGCTGGGTAAGTTTTGGATAGCTGAGCCCAAGCAAGGCTTTTTTACAGAGCTTTCGAATCCTAGCACACAGCCAATAGGAACCCTCAACAAACACTACAGGGATTATACACCACTCTGAAAGTCTCTCTTTTGGTCTCTGTCTCCCCTTTTCGCTTTCTTTCCTCCCTTTCCGGTCTTTCTTTTCCTCCGCCTTGGTATCTTTCTTCCTTTCATGACCTCTTTCTTCCTCTGTCGGGATGTCTCTCTGTCTCCCTCTGATTTAATAAAAGTGGCGGAATAAAGGCTTTTACACTCAAAAGGAACCCACTCCGGGAACAAGGGAAAAAAAATTAAATGGCCCATCTTAAACGCCACGCGCACTTGCACACACACACGCACAAATGCGCCATTTCAGCAGAAGCGCCCACGCAGGCACGCATATTCCATCTATCATTATCACGGGGTTCCAGGCAGCAGATAATCCGGTAGCAGTTGACATTTAGCAGCTTGTTGTTCTCACTGACACATTTCACCCAAAGCCCTGATTAACACTGGGCATTAACACAATTTATGAAGGCAAGATTAGCGCGAGCTAGCAGAAAATACATGCCCTCAAAATCTTCCATAACACAGGGCACTATACAACAAGACAATAGTGTTGCTCTCTGTTTGCTTTGCATCGTTTCTGAGTCATTTGTACTTTTGTGCGACAGAGTGAAAAGACATGATAAAAATTGGCCAATACATTTTTAAAGAGTCCCCAAAATTGCAAAACAAAATGGTACCTCATGTGAAGTCTTGCCACTGTTATCTTGGTGTACATGTTTAATCCTGTGTGAAGTCTGCATGAAGACAACTTTTAATGCATTTTCAGGCCACCTGCTGTGGGTTAGATTAACGGGTCTTGTGTAAATGTAGAAAATCACTTTCCTTTTTATTCAATTAAATGTACAGCAACAGGTCTGTGCGTTGAAATTTGCAGTTTGCAATTATACACACACAGAAGCCACAGGTATGAATATTTATTTCAACATTCCGCAGAGGAAGCGACTGTGTAGTCTCCGGCATATTGGTGAGCTGCTCCAAATGGAAACATTTAACTGGTGAGTGTAGCAGCTGACCTTTTCAAACAAGTAGCAAGACTTGTTGCCACTTTTAACATTATGGCAAAAAAAGAAGAAAGAAAGAAAGACAAACTTTTAGTTGTTTTCTCATTCTGCTGTTTATTTCTCCTGAAGTCTGCATGCATTCTATACCCATACGTGTCAATTTGTATATTTATTTCCATACCCATTACCTGACCTGACGGAAGACCCTGAAAAGTCTCAGCAGACTGTCATTATATTCTTATATTGAAAGTCTTATTGTACATTAACCACACATTTATTTTTGTCTGTGTTTTAATTAGTTACAGTTGATTGAAATGGACTCAACAGTTATTGTTTTAAGCCTGTAAATTCATGGTCATTGGTCAAAATAATCGCACAAGAAGTTGTTATAGGGCAGAAGGCTATAACTCGCCTATCAATACATTGCCAGCTCATATTGAAAGACAGGCAGAAACTGGTTTTTCAATAAGATGTTGTCTTTAAAAATGATGGGCTGGTTATATTGAGATAGTCTTGACCACAGACTGGCACAGGAACATAATTCTAGTCTTTGCTGGTAGGTATCAGTGGATTTACTATATGGTACAGTGCAGGGCAGAGTGCACTCATTTGATGTTAGTAATCTTTTAAAAAAACCACATGATTACAATTGCTTTTTACCTGCCAAAGCTCCAATTGAACTCTTTTGCCTTTAATTGCACGAGTTGATCCCCCTTCTGGATCCAAGCGATCCAGTCTTATGAAGTGTGTGCTTGCCGGTGTGTGTGTGTGTGTGTGTGTGTGTGTGTGTGTGTGTGTGTGTGTGTGTGTGTGTGTGTGTGTGTGTGTGTGTGTGTGTGTGTGTGTGTGTGTGTGTGTGTGTGTGTGTGTGTGTGTGTGTGTGTGTTCCGTATGCCTGTGTGTTGATGCAACAGCTCTAGGGCACATTTGTCTGGCAGTGGGAATGGATGAGGCCGGTGAACTAATTACACGGCTGTAATGTACTCATCAATATTAAGGGGTAATTACAGTGGTAACAGGCACTGATTAGTACACAGAGAAAGGGGAGAGAATAGAGGAGAATGGAGTCATGACCCTCTGTCATCCATGGTATTTCAAACCAAGCTTATGTAGGATTTTTTTTTTTTAATTTTTTTTCCTCCAGGACACTGGGAAAAGATGAAAGGATTATGAAGAAGGTATTCTTATTCAGGGTCAATAACACTCCAACTAATGTATTAATTTGACATGTAGCACTACATCCGGAAATCCACTCTATGATTACAGTGTTCGTAAATAAACTATAGGTTGGATTTTGGAAAGCTATAGAGAGAGCTCTGAGCAGCGTTCTGGTGCAACGTGCCTGCCTATAACATCCGTCATGAGTCAGTGCGAAATATAAAGATATCTGAAGGTTCATTTATAAAATCCTCATAGTGAGTTTCTTTGCTTTCTTTTCAGTTCTCTCGTCTCCTCCGTTTTCTGGCCTCTCTTTCTCCACGTGTGACACCCTCTTCCTTTCTCTCTCCTCTCTCCTCCAAATCATCTCGCTGTTTTTCACGTCCTCCGCCTCAACGCAATGAAAGGAACATCGGCACAAAGAACTCGCTCTCACGAAAAAATTGAAAAAAAAAACACCCCAAGAGAGAGGCTTACAGGGAAAAGAGTTGGAACATTAAGATAAATATATATAGAGAGAGCGAGAACAGAAAGAATCATCTTGGGAGAGGAAAGGAGAGCAACAGGATTCATGCATGTAATTACCCCGTCAATTTCTCCAACCAGACACTGAAATCAAGATTGAAAGAGGAGAAGAGAGAGAGAGAGGGAGACTGCTGGGATGGAAAAGAGTCATTAATGCTCTAACGTCCTGTGTTCTGCTATACTTTTATTGCCACTATGGCTCTTCCATGCTCTTATTAGTCCCACGAATCCTGGCACAAACTAAAGTACACGGACACTCTCATGCACACATGCTCCTGGGAACAGGCAAGCATGCATGCAAGCCATACTTAGTCACACACACACACACACACACACACACACACACACACACACACACACACACACACACAAACATACACCCCTTCACGGTCATTTGCACCCAAACCTGCATCATGCATTCACACATACACTCCCACTCATGGTAATTTTCAGGTTTTGTATAGCATTTCTCAGCTCGTTCATATCAAACAGAAAAAAAAAGGAAATTAGGGCGGGTGAAAACAGGGCGAATGAAATAAAGACAGGGAGAAATGTAAATTTGCAAACAAGTACAGAAAGGTGGATGAGTGAGATCGAGGCTGGAGGAGATCCTGTTAGGATTTATTTTAATGAAACAGGAAGAGCTTTTCTCATGCTAGAGGAGGGAGGATTATTGTCTATTCCGAATGTGATCATGATTTATCTGCTTCACTTTCATTCTGATGATTCGTCTCACTTTGTACCACACTTTTTACCCCTCAACTTTACGTCACAGCAGGGCCCTCTCTCGCTGTTAAAACCGCAGACTCTTGGTTATCGCAAAAATGTATATATTGTTAAGGTTTGGAACAAGGAGATAGCCCCCTTTTTTGACATCTGGCTCCAGCACTTCATGTACAGAAAATTCGTTATGAGTTTTCAGGGAAAGCAGACTAATTTAAACAGTTATTAGTAACAGCCTTTCCGTGACTATATAACAATACTGAAGGGACCTACATGAGTCATCACACGTTGTTTACTTTTTATTTTCTCCTTAACATTTGCCTATAATTTAAAAAATGGAATTGGAAGTCCTTAGAAACCTGTAAAGTAGAGTAGAGTTGGTTGTTTGTTTTATTTTGTCCTTTGTTTTTGTGTTTCTTTTTTCAGGTGTGTGTGTGTGTGTGTGTGTGTGTGTGTGTGTGTGTGTGTGTGTGTGTGTGTGTGTGTGTGTGTGTGTGTGTGTGTGTGTGTGTGTGTGTGTGTGTGTGTGTGTGTGTGTATGTGTGTGTGTGTGTGTATGTGTTTGTTCTCTTAAAAAAAACATAAATAAAGTATTTACAAAAATTAAATAAAAACAGCACACTCTGGGTGACATGTTTTTTTTATCTCTAACTTGTCCTTACTGTCCCTGATGTAAAAATGCAATAACAGTGTTATTAAAGTATTACATTTGTTTTAGTTTTTTATCATACAGCTTTCTGAGAGCATTCACAGATTCTCAATTTATTTTAGTTCAACAGTTTTCTTAGTGAATATGTTAAGGTTTTTCAGTCATTAACATGTTATATGTTGTGGTGTCAGAGTGGTATCTATCTTATCTTCCTCTGTGCAGTAAACTGAATGAGAACATTTCCAAACATAATGTACGTACGTATGATTTAGCTTCCTAATCATGTTTAACAGCTGTTTCAAGGAGCTTTAGCCTGAAATAATCACTTCCAGGACCAGTTTATATTCTAGGCCATCTTGTTATACCACAGAGGACGGTTATTTTAGGATTTCTGCATTTGTTCTCTTTTTTTGACCTTTTCTACAATAATTACCAAGTGGATATCCGCTTGAAAAAAAGGCTATGAGTAAGTGAGGAATTATTTTGAACTTTGACCTTCAATTGATGGTGATGCTTTGCACACACACGCACACACACACACACACACACACATACACACAAAACACAAACAAAACACACTTCCCAGTTATAACAAGTTGCTCCCCGTGTGGTCATTATAACAAGGTCACTCCCCACATCTTGGCCATGCCAACTCCACAGGGTGACCAGGCTAGCACGGTTATTAAATGGACCATCTGTCACTTCACACGCATTCATAGCCTTCACACACCTCAGCACACTCACGTGCACCGCATGGGTCCAGGTGTGTGTGTGGAGACACATGCATGCATGTGCATGAAAACAAATGCATGTGCAATACACGAACACACACACAAATAAGATAAGTTCACACAGACCTGCAAGAAAAATGTATTCACTTTGGGGGTATTTAGGATCAGTGGCTTTATATGCAATACAAAATAATATAAATGCAAGGTTTTGGTATGACACACATAGGCCAAGCGTGATATTGCCCTTTTGATTTTGCACACACATGTGCAGTATGTTAGAATAACTTGCTATAGTAGGCTACACTCAAATGTCAAATCATTCGTTTTGCAATATTTGAAAAGAAAATAATAAACAGAGTGCATAAATCACATTGTGTGAATGGCACGTAGGGTTGTAAAGGAATTAAACACTGTAACACAAATGCAGGAGTAGGTTATTCCTGGGGGGTGTTTCAGGAAGCAGGGTTTACAAACTCTGAGTTTAATCCTGCGCTCTGAGTTGGCCAACTCTGAGATGAGTAACTCTGGGTTATCGGTTTCAGAACAGTGGATCAGCGTTGGGTCAATCAACTCCGAGCGTGTTCACTCTGGGTTGAGCGTGTGTGTAAAAGCCATCGTCAATGGATTGCTAATAACATGATTCACCATGGAAACAGGTGAAACAAATGCTTGATCCTCCCACTTCTCCACTTCTCAAAAAAAAACTTCTCCGTTCTTCCCACTAGAGTTAGAAATATTAACAAATGAGCTTATGGCATGGAGAAGAATTAACGGGGATATCATCTCATAACTTTGATTTAATCACCTCTGCAATTCAGAAAAAAATCGGGAAAACATTTTTTGTCAAGAAAATCATTACACTTCCGTATGAGAAGCAATAGTCTATTTTAAAAGGTTATGCATATCAGCAGCATTAAAAATGTTAAGCTTGCGCGGCACAGCATTTCTGTAAGTAGTAAAAGACAAGTAGTAAAAGACATTAACGTCAGACAACTTAGGTGACATTTTCCATTGTAGAGCCTGATTGATTTATTACCAAATCCATTTTCCTCAAATGATCACAGTTTAAATTATTATATAATTTCTATATTCATATAAGGCTATTTAACGAGGCTCGGCTGTGACTTTGGGATCAAACAAGTGAACAGTACGATCGAGTGCAGCCGCAGAAATAAATCAACCTGACAGAAATCTGTTCAGTGGCACAGATGTTAAAAAACTCCTGTTAAGAAAAAAAATTATGATAAACATACAATCCAAATAGGTTTATTAATCTGAATGTAGAGCCTGTTCCCGATGTGTAAGAGGGCTGAGAACAAGGCTACTGATCAGATAAATGATCGATCAAACGTAAAATCATCAGGAAATGATAAAAACATCCCGATGGAGATTTCTATGGGGTGATTTTGCTTTAAACTGTACAGGGACGCGTTTTGACAGTTACACTCTTTCTTCAGTCGGAGCTGCAGCGTAAAGTGAAAACAAACTCAGGGTAGGTCTAACCACCTATCTGACAGGTTAGACGTACGCCTTATGTTGCCGCAGTAACTGACTCTGAGTTGCGCTGAACCTGCTTCCTGAAAAGGGAAACCCAGAGTTTCCACTAACACAGAGCGAACAAACTCTGAGTTGCCTCAAAACCCGCTTCTTGAAATACCCCCTGGTGTCAGTTGAAAACTAGCATACTTACCTACCCCCTAAAGGCAGGTGGAGACTGATGCTTCCAGTCATGCCAATGTTGTTGTTGTTAGCATGGTGCTAATTATGAAGAAGTATAGTTCAGTACAGTTCAAACAAACAAAACATTGTCAAATTCTTCTGTAACTGTGAACCAAAACACTGACATTCCCATGTTCCTCTTGAACCTCCAATTTAAATCAGATAATTTGTGTCAGTGAGGGAGCCATCCTCCTGTACCCCATATCTGTAAATAAATGAATGCAATCATTTTGAATTTACCTTCCACTGTGACAATTACGATGCTGGAATCCTTGTGGCTGAATTAATTTCATGGTTAAAATTAAACGTCATTCTGTTTCGCCTTTTCCTTTCTTTTTCATCAACATCAAGACAAATAAGGATTTAAATCCACCTATACAGATAATCTAGGACAAAAATATGATCGCTGTGCTCTTTAAATCTTCATTCTAAATTAAACCTTGACATTTAATTTAAAAATGTTAATATTATCTGATAGAAGCCGTGTGAAAAAGTACGCTACCATTATGCTATTAAGAGCATGTAGGCACTGTATGCCAAAGGAATAATGGTTGGATGTTCTATTTCAATATGACATTAGCTTTTCATAATCATAATCAAGCAGGATGTATGCAGGAACACTTGATTTTCATAACAGTAAGCCAATAGTAAAAGTCAATCAATCTTTAACATATCTATGGCACAACATCACATTTCCTGTAACGCATTTCCCCGCAAATCTTTGCTACAACCAGACTGATGAACTAAATGTGGGGTACATCTTGGCACCATCTCATTTCAAATTACACATAGACATTTGTGGGGAAAAAGAAAGAGCTTATATGGCTGGGTCTGCATTTTCAGTTGGATCAGTTTTCAAGATGGATCTGGTTGCTGTTTGAGGAGCATCTGGACTGCCAAGCATCTCGTTATGCCAGCCTTGATTATCTGCCCCTGTGAGTTTTCTTTCCGCTGAAGCAGCTCTTCACCTACAGTGATAACGGCGGTGGTGGATTGCTTGCTGAATTGTTTGTTTCAAGCTGTTTCCCCCATTCTTTATGCATTGTGATCATCTCCAAGAGGCCATACAAGCTGTTTGGATCCTAAAAGCTCAAAGCTTTTCATGTGACTTTAAACAGAAACCTCCCAAAGTCCTTGTGCAAAAGAAGAAAAGGAAAGAAAATCAATGATGAAGGCTATGAATACCATTGCGAAATGATATAAATTGTTGTCAAAGATGCATGTTTATCACTATGAGTTCATCTTTGCACTGCACCTACAGATCTGATGGCATACTTCATGTCCCTCGCCAGGTTTGTTCTCCAAGGCGAGCGTTTGCACAGAACATGAGAAGATTAAAAAAAAAATTCTTCCGAATGCAAAAGTGCCACAATGTCACAGGGGTACAATAAATCCTGCGCCAGGCAAGGGATCTTAGCCAACTCCTTCTCTGGCATTTAGGTGAAAGATGTCTAATTGAGTGAACAATTTTTGGAAATTCTCCCCGAACCTTGGCATATGCCGCTGTTTGCTTCTTCAAGACGTCTTTGTAGAGTAGATGGTGCGTGCCAGAGTGAATCCACATGCTCTGTACACTTCTGTGATACCCGCAGTCATACCACACACAGCTTGTGGGAAAGTATTTTGTAAGTCTGACAAGGTTTGGACGGATATCAGAGAAGAAGACGCGGCTGAGGTTTACTTCAGAAAGATGTCACTCCGCTGCTGACCAACTTTGGTTTGGTCTGGATGGATGATGAAGCTAAATAATTTACCTAAAAACTTTGCACTCCTGTGTTTGGTAACGTATAGTGACAGCTCACCTTAGGGCATGGGCTGTGCAGCTGCCAAAAAATAAATTAAAAAAGCTCTGTGAGACTTGAACACAATGCATTTTTTACGGGATTAGGATGTGTAATCAACTGTAACTTTATTATTATTAAGTACTATATCATTATGCATATATACCACATTAATTGCACTTATACTCAGCATGTGTTTACTGCCTTTTTTAATGGTTAAAAAAAACATTAAATAAACAAGCCACATGCTGTTTGACTGATGCAACAATATTTGGAAATCTTGTCGAGCAGAACGTCTCGGACTGGATGCTTTGGGGGAAATGTGGTTCTGCTTACATCATTCTTCCCTTTCATCTAGGAGAAGTTAAACCCCTGGAACACTCACTCCAATACTGTTACATCCAATTTCCAAATCTTCAGTGCTTTTCCAGTGTACAAATTACGCTCGCGGCAGTTGATTGCGGGAGGCTTTCAACCCAGCCTTAGAGGCATCAGGGAGTGGTAAAACATACAAATACTCTCAGGCCAAGCCAATATTATTAAACAACTATTGGATATTTTCATCAAGTTTGACACTCCGGTGTAAATGCAGAGAGAGAGAGATGCATATGCAAGGAACTGTGTGGGCGTTCAGTGATGCTTGTAGAGTAGTAGAAAATACATCCGACACCAAAAAATGGTTATTTGTAACTCAAACGTGACACGTAGGTAGGTCAATGTTAAGGGTTGACTTCTCCTGACTATGGAACAACTGCTCTCATCCATAGGGCTCTAAACAATGAACTCTTCACAACACTGAAAGCCATCGTGTCCGTCACCAAGAATAAGCCCATGCCATGACCTTGTGATTGCTTCATCCTGCCATGCGCTCACCTCACCTGCCTTTCTTTGCCTCCCCGGAGAGAGCTTCAAGCCTGCGACGCCTTGCTTGAACCACTTGCTTTTGCTTGACCTAAAGTGTCTGGCTTCTTGAACGCAAGAGGAAAGTGAAAAAAATTAAGCTGTTATAGGGACAACTGTTCAGCATAGTTAGCCTGGGCATTAGCAGCTAATGGCTTTCCACAAGCTATCAGAAACCGTCTGGCTAATTAAGTGCCATTATGACTGTGTGGACAGTAACTCATTCTCTCCACCAAGCTTTTTTTTTCCAATATATATATATATAAGGACATTTCCATGTTTGGCTTTTTTTCTTGTATTTTTTCTACACTACATTCATCTGACAGCTAAATACAATTGTTACATAGCAGATTAAGATTTTACACTTGATAATATTATGAAATGCAATATTATCGTTGTGTTTTTTCAAGATATCAAAAAAAAGCCGCAATTGAGGTTTTCTTTTCACATTTATCCACATGTTTCTCCTCAATTTCTCAGATGCTTGCATTCAATTAACTGTTGAAGCCCAAAGATGTAAAAAAAAAAAAGATGTGGTTCTTTGCCCACTCATCGCCATGCTGTTGTTCCATTCGCCGTAGTAGAATGGTCATTCTAGGCTGCTCAGTTACCCTCGTGTTACATCATTTGTACTTCTCTGTAGAGATATTTTCTCACCTGTTATTGGATAAGACCATTTTTAAGCACATTGTTGAAATGTGAGAGAGAGAGAGAGAGAGAGAGGGGGGAGACATTGAGTAAATGTGTCAGCTCCGAGAAGAACTTTTGCCTAAATGGTAAATACCCTCTACCGGTGAGCCACTTTTGCACTACTAAAACAATTCTCCTTGTGTCTCCAGTATCACTGCCATGCTTGCTTCTCCATTCCCCAAGCAAACTCCCAAACTGCCTCACTCACCTCCCAGCCTGCCTGCTCTGCCGTCCACCATCACCCATGGTTCCTCAAATAAACCTTTAATACTCTGTCTCTTTTTGCCCGTATGTGGGTTTAGGTCCTATAGTTTACACTTATGGTAACCGTTGTCATAAATACATCTATTGCATTATCCCTCTCATACACTAATGTATGCGCAAACACACACCGTCTGCAATGTAAGCTGTGACCCCTAGTGAGCCGTGCAAAACATGAAACCTTTCCTCTGTGGGAGAGATTTATATCATCCGTCTGACAGCTGCTCTGGCCCACACTACAGAATACACTGCAGCCATGTCTGCCCTCTGCATGTCCTCTTTCTCTCATTGCCTTTTCTTTCACCTCTTCTGTGCTCCACTCACTCTAATTCTCCTTTACAATTCAGTACATCCCTACATCTTTAAAACATTTGCACTATCATGTATCTTGCATGGTCTATTTTCTGTTTCATGTCTTAGATTATCTTGTGTGTTTTCGATGTTCCTTTTGTATTTTGCATTGTTGGACAGAGTGGGAGACATAAAAATGTCATTGCCAGTAACTGCTCCTGTAATTTTTTGTGGCTATAACAAATACAAGAAACTTGTAAATTAAAAAAGGATGGGGGCTTTCAGTTATTTACGAACTCATTTTAGCAGTTTAATCAAAAGCATTTGCCACTTTGTGCTGCGAGACATAAACTCAATCATTGATTTTGTTAAAAAATATGAGCCATCACAAATATATATATATTTTCTCCTTTCTACCCCATGGGTTTCTTTTAAATGAATGATATCAACTTCAATCTCACACCACCATTTCTGTCCTCTATTCTCTTTTCTGTCCTCTTTATTTCCTCCCCCTCCTCCCCCCTTTTTATTCCATCATGTGTCTTCTATCCTCACTCTTGTATCATCTTCTACTTTTTTCACCATGCACTTGACAGCTTTCCCCCTCTCCTCTCCTTTCATCTATCGTGTCATGCTCCGTCCCTTTGTCTCTTTAGTCCTAGTCCCTGTTTAGAAAGAGCTTTTAGTACTGCATACTAAACGCCCTTTCGTCAATATGCATGCCTCCCTTTGGTCTAAAATAGAACAGTGTGACACTTAGTGGATTGGGTTTATGGAAGCATGTACAGACGGTGTGTGTGTTTGTATGTTGCTTCTCTTTGTGACAACAGGGGGTGCTGCTGCTCCTTAAATGGCGACATGGGCATATGTGACAGCAACATGTTACTTTCAGAGGCATATTCTTGACAGAGACAATTTGAGCATAAAAAAATGTATGCCAAATTATGTATAGCCTATAGTAGATGACTGCTAGAAGGAGCAGGTACATGGTCAATGGAATCATGTTACAGGTCAGGACACAGTCACACCGTGATGCACTGAGATCATAGCATTTATAGCTAGATGAAGATTTTAAAGATGTGTAGCGTTTATAAAAATATTTGTATGTTTAGCAACATCTTCTGCTCCTTGTGAACATGTACATTTACTCTAAAATATAAACAAAGCATTAAGTCTAACAAAGTGAATGATAGATAGATTATTAGCTACAACTATGGGTTTTGCAAACAAATAACACTGTTGCAAACAAATAAATACATTTAATAGGCTACTATTGTAGCCTCTTAATTAACATGTTAGTTAAAACATGTGGAATTTCTGTTATGTAGGTCTGCTTTGAATGCAAGGCACTAGAAATATGCCATGCACATCTCAAGTATTGTAATTAATAATAATAATAACAACAACAACAACAACAACAACAACAACAACAATAACAATAACAATAATAATAATAATACTCAGTTTAACCAATGTTCTACCCTTACTGTAATTTTTTACATATTGGTAACCAATCATTTACCATAGGCCTATATGAACCTATATAATTGTTGTATTTAACATTCATAAGCACTTGTAAAACGGGGCAAGGATCTGGATCGGAGATTACATTTAAGTCATCAGTCAGGAGGACAGGTTTGAGGCACTATCTATGGGTTGAGGGAGAAAAACTAAAAAAGTAGGTGAGTGGCTGATTATATTTCATCGCTCAGTTTTTAGTGCTGATTTCTCCGACAGTCATGAAAGCACCTTTTCAGCTAACGTCATTAGGTATCCCGGGATCCTCCATACCAGGAAGTGGAATGCCAAGCCGGAGAGGTCTCCGGTTTTGTTTTGACAATGATGGAGGAGGAAGAATTTGAATTGGCTGAGGATTTGGAGGCTATTTTGCATCTAACCCCAGAGGTGCAACTCGCCATTGAGCAGGTAGACGTTTGACTTCGTTACCATTGCATTCTTGTTTCTAGAACATTGTTGTTGCTTCTGCTAACACAACTGTTAGCAGGCTAACCCATCCTATTGGCTCAATGGATATGACATTGCTATAACACGGCCGCTAGCTATAAAGCATCATATTTCACAGTTGATTAACCATATGTAGTTTACATAGAAGTTTATAGATAGGTAAGTCTTGGGTTGGTGTCAATTGAAGGTGGACATAATTCTCGACGTAAGTTTACGAAGCTGGTTTTGCCTTTCTCTTCGATGATTGTCGTCGTGAATGTTAGGCAAACACTGCATTTCATTCAGCTACATGTTGGCAAGCTGTCAGTAATGATAGATATGCTATAGTTATTGTATACAACTCATTCCTAGTGTGCATGTTAAAGTCAAACCCGAAAAAACAGCACACCATCGAATATTCAATATTAAGCCGTCAGCCTTGACCGTCATTTGTCTGCTTGTAAACCCAGGTTTTCCCCAGCCAAGACCCACTGGATAGAGCAGACTTCAACGCTGTGGAATACATCAACACTCTGTTTCCCACCGAGCAGGTACCGTGAAGTGCACACAGCCAAAACACCTGCAGCCGCCTTAGCCCTGGTGACAGGTGCCATACTGATATCCATTGCAGTGTGCCCCCGTCAAAGAATGAGCTGAATTCATTCATAAAAAAAAAAAACAAGTCAATATATATTTTGAATGAAATGAAATAAAATAATGACATACCAAATTATAGATGCTACTTTTCGACTGGAGCGAAGAGGTCATGTTTTATGCAAAGCTATTGATAAACAAAATTAATTGTTGTCGTTTTTAAATTTTTTTATTTTCATTACGAGTTGCAATAAAATAAATATTACAATTAAGATGTAGGAACCCTGGTGACATGTCAGAATGTCTTATGTGAAAAATACCCGTTTATCTCAAGTTTATGAAATACATTAGGTCCCTCTTCGTAAATCACATTTAAAAAAGGTATTACATAGATAAAAAACTTCTTTGGTTTCATTTAACAGGAGCAATACATGTTTAAATGTGTTGACAGTTGTCCATGTGTGTATGGAATGCACATGCAGCTGTATGCATAGGTTGGTTTGTAAAAGAGTGTGTATTTAAATGTACATGTCTGTGACCATGGGGGTCCCTTGTTAATCCAAAAATGACTGAGTTGCACTTTATCTTAAATAATGTATGTGCAGTATACTGCATCCATATACCCATGTATACTGCCTCTCCATGAGGGGTCACTGTAACCTTTTTTTCCACCTAATTGGTTTTTGTGTTTGATAATTCATCAGGTGAGGGGTTATGCTTAACATGTATTTGTAAAATGGACATTTGTAGCAAAGTCCTCTGCTTGTATAATTATAAACTCATTAAATGTTATTAACAATGTTTGTCTCTTCAAAAGTGTTTTGCTTTGTATATAGGATATCGAGTCAACAGCACAACACATGGAATTGTTTAACTGCTCAGGGAAAGACGTATATGTGATTGGCTAATCCATCCCTTCTCCCCTGTACAAAGAATTCTTCACATTTGTTAGACAGTTAAACAAGGATAAATAAGTTGCTTCACGTTTTCCTGTTTTCTTGTCTTTGCATTCCCCCCCCCCCAGTCTCTGGCCAATATTGATGATGTGGTAAGCAAGATTCGTCTGAAAATTCGGTGAGTTAACATCAATGACTTATGATACATTTCTAGCATTTGTTTGTCTTTTCACTTAGCGTGACTTAAGTGCTACATTCACTTTTTCATGTGTGATAGGCGCCTGGATGACAACATCAGGACAGTGGTGAGAGGCCAAACCAATGTGGGCCAGGATGGCAGACAGGTGAGTGAAGCCGCAGGTCACACAGGAACATACTGCAGTGGTTACACATGATTGGTCGACTGCTTATTTGTTTTGAAATTATGAATTAGATTTCTTTTTTCTGGCAATGTGGCTCAGGCAAAATCCCACTCATTTTACTCTGATTATAGTTTTTTCATTAGTTATCAGATTTAGGTTTTAAATAATATTATGTTTGGGCTGATAGTGGTAAAGATAATAGAAAAATACATTTTAGAAACAAAGTATGTAGATCTTTCACGTCCTTATGTGGGAGCTGGACAAAACAACAACCCCCACTAGGTCTCTTCATAATTTGTGGTGTTCGAAACAACATCCTTCTACTTCAAGTTTGAATGGTGCAATAGGTTGGCCCAACCCAGCAAAACATGTTCTTCCCACTCGCCTGCTCTTTCCTCTCTCGGCATTGCTTCCATGGAAAAGGACAAGATGACTCAGAACCATTCCCACTGCCCCTCTTTACGGAAAGCATGTCTGTGAAATAGATTCCCGTATGTAAATACTTTTATTTTACATTTTAAAACTACGGCTTTTGAGTGTATGCCTGTTGTGGGAGCATGACGGAAAAGAGCAGCCCCTTCTGATTTAATCCATGTCCTTCCACTGTCAAGGAGCTGTGGCTTGAAGGGAACGTGACACCCGATGGGTGAGCGCTGTACATTCCCCTTCATGTTGACATAATGAGGTGTGTGCTGTCGTCAGGGTGTCTGGCCCGGTGGCCTTCTCGTACCCAGTTAGCTACCGTTTGCTAGCGGAAACACTCTCCCCCCCCCCCCCAGACCAATAACATTCTACAGTCGCTCACAATAATTGTAGTTTGTTTTTCCAACCCCACAGTGCCATTCCAACATTTCCAGAGGGAAAAATCTTTTCCTGCAGACGGAACGATTGAGAGATGTTCATTTCAAGAAGCCGATTGAAACGTAAAGGCGGCAACAGAATAAAACCAACAAGATCAGCAATGTAGTCTGTTCTGCTGTTGACTGAACTCCCTCACTGAGCTAAACCCAATCGCCAGGTTGAAACCCAAGATGATAACATGTATTGAGAAGGATGGAGAGGGCAGGATAGGAGGAGAGAGAAACTAGAGGAGGTCTGGGGAATGATTTCCCTTGTGTGTTTTTTTCTTTTCCTGTAGGTAGTCAGACATTAATAGGCTGTGGGACTGAGACTTTGGAAATGTGACTTAGTGGTCAGACCCTGGCGGCTAATCGAGACGATGTTTAGTGTGACGATGGTTGTGGTTCTTGGGAACGAAAGCTCTTTAAACTTGTTTCATTTGTTTTAAAAAAAGGGAAACAATTGGGAAGAATGAATACATGAGGTGAGATGATAAATATATAACCTCAACACTAGATACTCTCATGCAGATAGCCTTACAGACTCAATTACAATGACATGAAATCTGTCGTTAACTAAATATGATGACGGCGCTCTGCATGTTTGAATGTGATCCAAATACTATGGATGCTATTTTGCTATCATTCTGAAATAAGTGACAGATTGTGGGAGTCTCCTGACCAGTCTGCCTGTCTTGGCAAATGTACAGTACACCATTTAACACATGTGAACACAGCGTTCTCTATCTCCCCTTGTTCTACCAGCCGAGAGTTTCCTACCACACAAACAGTCAATGCTGTACGATGTTCCCGCATGTCAGCAGAAGTCAATATTATAGATTTACAAAGGGTTGTTAGTTGTTGATTTTTTTTTTTTTTTTTTTTTTACTGATATGGATAATCTCATTAATGAGACCACACATTTGTTTTCAGTTATTACCTGCCATTCACATTAATGTTAATCTATGCCCATGCAGTTTATTTGCCTTGGAGAGCAGCGGTGAACAGGGATGAAACACACACGCACGCACGCATTTGCGTTTTCTTTTTGTGTCAAGTTTTTTTTCTAGTGTTTGTGTGTGTGTGTGTGTGTGTGTGTACAGTCTTTAAATGTCCACTGTGGTATAAAGACCGCATCAGAAGAGATACAGTGTCGGGTGGTCCCCCTCTAGAGTCGACATTAATGTAAATATTTAATGTTAACTCAGAAAAGGCTTGTTTAAGTTCCCGTGCCTTCATCTTCTCAGAGCAGTCTTTACTCTTAACTATCGCTTGTCTTTCTTATCTCTCCTAATTCACACTTTTGCAGTGTTTATGACTTTCTGTTTTCTTTATTTGTAGTAAAACAATACATTTGGTTTGAACTGCAGATTCTCTCAGTCTGTGCCTCACAAATGTTTAGGGACTTTTTCAGTACATATCCTATTAAATCTGACAATCACATAATCTGCAAACACCAACTGTGCCAAACACTTGTATTGTTTTCCAGGGCTGAATATGAAGGGGGTAAATGAAATAATCAAGCAAAAAGCCTCGGTCTAGCATATTGCTATTTATATCAGAGTGGATTATAAAGTGGTGCTGTGGGTATTATTTTCTGTCTGGCTTAGCTGTGACAACTATTTACTATCACCAGAGGGCTGATTCTATACAAAGCATTTCCTGAACTATTCTTTCCTCTCTTAAGTGAAACACTCTCCTCTCCTAAATTGTCTCTCTGGAAATGTTTACAGAAGTGTGAGACGTGCTGTGGCAATGTCTCAACTGTTTAAATTACCCCGTTCGGTTGATGTGATTTATTGTATTTGGCCCTAAACTCACAAGTGCAATTATATATTAACCCCCCTATTGTAGAGAGCTACACTGATGTCTATCAGAGGGAGTTGTGAAGTGCATTTGGTGCATGTTTAAGCTTTGAAAAGAAGCTCTCCACTCTGGTTTGAACGCAGACATTCTGCCTACAGTATGTGTGCCGTGCTGTTTATTGCATGTTAGGGATACAATGGTGCGCATGTGTTTTATGTGTGAGAGCAGATAACGTCTTGGGCATGGAGGCGCCCTTCTGGGCACAGTGATCTCTATTTGCTTCTCCTCAAGGCTAAATACAGGAAACTGAAGTCAGCCAGATTGACTTGGCTTGACTCTGCACAAGCGACAATTGCAGCCTCGGAGGTTTCAGCCCTCCTTTGCATGCACTTTGTTTCCTCAAGATCTCCCTCCAGGGAACCTCTTTAAAGATTCCCATTCAGATTCCCTTCCTCCTCACTCTCAGATCAAAGAGGAATCCCTCAACCTGCCTGCAGTTTTCCAATCCATTTATCCAAAGCACCTAACAGCCCCAGGGTTGTTTCACCTAACTGGGTTGTTTGAAGCATATAAAGGAAGAAGGAAGCATCCGAGAAGAGGCAGCTTCTGCTCATCTTGTTTGAAGAAGAGTTCCTCTCTTGTATTTTCCTCCATGGCAGACCTTCTTTAAAGACATTGCACCCTTGCAACCTTAAGGTTAAATATGAACTTGTTTTTTTTATAATGTACTGTTAATTGCTCTGACTGTGCCTCAACAAAACTGTCACCAAGAGCGTCTCTTTGCCCACACTCAGGAAGGAGAATTAATCCTGTGCTGTCAGTGCAAGGTGTGTGTGTGTGTGTGTTCACTTGCTGTTACTTAGAGGTGCTGGTAAAAGTGGTAAATTCCCTGCTCAGCTGGTGCTGGCTGTTAGCATTCCGTGTGTGTGTGTGTCTGTGTTTGTGTTTAAATTGTGTTGCAGTGCTGCCACAGCATCGAGCTAGCTGAAGCCATCTGGCATCAGATGTCACAGCACAATCTCTGTTCAGGACCATCAAAGAACAGCTGCCATGTCAAATGACATGGAAATTAGAATAGCATGTTAACTGTCTTACAAATGTAACTGTCTAACGTTATCTACTCAGGTCCGGCTTTATGGACCGTTTAAACGGCTAATAATCTCTTTAGCCTTTATAGTGACAGCCTTTATACAGAGATTAGCCTCATGGCCCATGTGTCAAACCAAAGGATTTCTCAACGTCATATATCGAGGCTGTCAATTAGACGACCAATTAGTCTGTTTGCCCTTGACCCCCCCTCCCCCCACACACACACACACACACACTATTCTAGGAGTGGGAATGGACATAGTAAGGAGTCAAGGACCACTTTTCACATGATCCAAAAGCCAGAGGTGAGAAACATTTTGACGCACAATTATTCCACGTGCCATCGGCTTCTCAAATTTATTTTTATGGAAATTTAAAGGGAAGTATATATTTTATGTATAAGGTGATGCATTTTTAATTAAAAGCAGAGTGAGAAATAAAGTCCAGCCTGGCTTGTGTGTATGAAGATGCAATAAGAAAGTTAGGAGTTTAGACACTCCATTGCATTGTAATAAGGTTACTAAATTCAGAAGACTTATTGTCTTATCTTCTTCTGTGTATATTGTTTGACCTACTCAACAGGTAGACAACTCTGTGGTTCGAGGCCGTGGCAAAATATCTTTCTTCAGCTTTCTCCTGTTCTCTGTACTGGGTGTGCGAGTGTAAACTGAAGCTGCTTTCTCATCTCTGTGTTGCTCTCAAGGTTTTGGTCGAACAATCTTGTTCGGTTTTCCATTGTCGTCCCCACTTCTTCTGCTCCAGGTTTTTTTCTAACGCACTCAGGGATGCGCTCCTCTTTGCCCTCAAAATTCCTTTGTGCACACATGTTCAAGCCCCATTCGTAGTCAGTCCACTCATTTGCAGTGTGGCCCACTCCCCAGATCACACACTTTATCACTGGTTATTATGCAGGTCTCGAACATCTATCTTCTCTCTATGTTTCATATTGCCCTTTTTTCTTTTTGACAGGCTTTGGAAGAGGCCCAGATAGCTATCCAGCAGCTCTTTGGCAAAATCAAAGATATCAAGGACAAGGCGGAGAAGTCTGAACAAATGGTACGCACACACACACACACACACACACACACACACACACACACACACACACACACTAGAGGACAGTGGGCCGGTTATAGAAAGTCTAGGTAGTGCACCTTCCGTGTGTGTGTGTGTGTGTGTGTCAGTGAGAGTTGGAGGAAGGCCATTAGGCTGGGTGAGTAGAGAAAGGATGAAGAGGAGGAGGGAGGGGGGGTGAGGTAGACCCTCCCTCAGAAGGCATGTAGGAGCAATTGTTCCTCAAAGCAAAAGGGCGTGTCGTTTCATCGTCTGTTTATTTCTCCTTTTCCTGTTGCCCTATCCGGTGAACCGCTCTCTTGTGTTTGTTCGCCTTTTTTCTCACTACTATTTTTTCTTCTCTGTTTTTTTTTATAACCCTCCTTTCTTTAATGCTTTTTCCTCTCCTTTGTCTTTCTCTGCCTCTACCTGCACAGGTCAAGGAGATTACGAGGGACATAAAGCAGTTGGACCATGCCAAGCGCCACCTCACTACATCCATCACCACCCTCAACCACCTGCACATGTTGGCAGGGGGTGTGGACTCTTTAGAGTGGGTACAATCACATTTAACTGCTCAGAACAAAAAGACTCACACAATTTACCCTAAAGCTTGTTAGACCAAAATAAAGGATCGAGAATTTAGTTGACGGCCACAAACTGGAAGGTCTTGTGTCAAACCTCGTATAATCCTCAATCCATCAGCAGAATATGTTTTTTTTTTGCAATCAAATCTTCATAAATGTTGACAAATAAAAAAGGTCAAAATCAGTGATATCTCCTCCCCATCCGCTACCTGTCTGTAATTGTCTGGTGTTAATTCATAGCCTAGGCTCTGTAAACTGGTATGTAAACAAAGCTTATGTAACCACAGGGGTCCACCACAGTAAGGAGCATGCCTGTTTACAGAGCCTAGGCTGTGTATCAACACTGAATGTTTTTCCAGTGCACACGCAACATGGACAGGTAGCGGATCGTGTTGATATTCACTGATTTTGACAAACTATGACTTTGACAACAAGAGTTCTCTAGAATCGCTGATTCCACCTTTAATGGCCCAATAATTTTTACCTCTAATATCCATCCATGTCCTTCTGTATTATGCATCCTTTTTATTTAAGAGTGTGGGTGGTCTCTCATCCATAGCTAGTAGGAATTCATTTTCATTTGGCAGAGATATACAGCTAGATTGATTCTCAAGTGATATGGATAAGCATGTTTAAGTATCCCCAAATAAAGTAATATACATATTTCTCATGTGTGTTGTATTCCAGAGCCATGACCAGAAAGAGGCAATATGGTGAGGTGGCCAACCTGCTGCAGGGAGTGGTCAATGTGCTTGAACATTTCCACAAGTATATGGGCATACCTCAGATCAGGCAGCTCTCTGAGAGGTAACTAACACACACACACACACACACACACACACACACACACACACACACACACACACACACACACACACACACACACACACACCAATGATGTTTGTGCTTTTATAAGGTCATTCACTTTCTCCTACACTTTTTTCCTCCTTGAGTGTATCCGTTGCATTGCAGCAACTCCTGAATACCGGACTTAGAGGTTTTGGTGTCTTGCTCGTGCCCACTTGATCTGTTTGTTGCAGCACTGAGGTGCACTCTTCAGTAGCCAGCTCAGAACTTGATCTCTGCTTATAGCTGAAATATTCCACAGTCCGTCAGCTGAACTGTTGAAAAGTGGTTGCAGTATTTGGCTGGAGGTAGTTTGCGCATTACATCCTGTTTATGCAGATATCCACACATACACACGCACAATCCCACACACACAGGAAGGAAACCCGCTGAATGGTGTGCTGTAATTTGGCAGCATGTCTTCCATTGTGAAAGATAAAGGGCATACTTTTCTGAGGTTGTGTATGGGTCTGCATCAATTGTGTGTGTGTGTGTGTGTGTGTGTGTGTGTGTGTGTGTGTGTGTGTGTGTGTGTGTGTGTGTGTGTGTGTGTGTGTGTGTGTGTGTGTGTGTGTGTGTGTGTGTGTGTGTGTGTGTGTGTGTGTGTGTGTGTGTGTGTGTGTGTGTGTGTGTGTGTGTGTGTGTGTGTGTGTGCTCAAGTGTTGCATTTATTGCCCTGTGGATTGTTGTTCATGCTTGCGCCATGCCTATCAATCTAACCGTGTAACTCTTAATTAATGGTGCATTTAGGAATGTCTGTTTGCTCTGGAGAGAGTCGTGCCAACATCAGGATGTGGGCTTTTTGTTTTAAACACACAGACATCAACCCACACACACAAAGCGAAGTGCATTGTTACGCCGTTGTTTCCCACAGCTTTGATTGATTGCCTTCTTTTCCATTTTTACAATTATTTTCCAAGAACACCAGAATCAATTTGGCCCAAGCTGTAGATGTTCTGGTTCAAAATAGTGCTGATCCTTGAAAACACAAAGAAAAAAGCATGACCTTGTGTTCTGTTTTGACTGAGGTGTGGCAGACCAAAGAGTTCATACCAAATAACAGCTGTGTGGAAGAAGTGACTCAGGGAAGATCCAGTATGAAGACTGGGCAGACAGCTGGACGCTTAATACGCGTACTAGAAAGTATCAAGACCGCTCCACCAGATACCACCGTGATGCTGCCGATACAAGAAGAAGAGACAGATGAGCAATATTTCAGAAAAAACAACAATGTTCAGGCAGGGAGTTTGCGAAATATTACGACCAAGGGGGGGGGAAAGTATAGCTCCGAAATGTTTGTAGAAACAATGCATGATTTTCATTTGCTATTGTTACCTTTACAATCACACCAGTTTGATATAGCTAATAATTAAAGATACAATATTTCTATTGAATTCTGATTTCAAGCAAATAGAATAGTAGCCCTATTTCAAGGGTTTGGGTAAAACATCTTAGGCAGTTTAAAAAATGATGTTAATGAAAAAATATTCAATAATGGTATTTATGATCTGTTCTTTTATGTGACAGTGGCATGATTGTTTGAACATCAAATTCATCTAATCAATGAATGTGAAATATTGAATTGAAAGTTTTTAGAAGCAGTATACTGTATAACAGTGTAATGTATTAAGCTAAACAACAACAGTATTACTGCAAACCAAACCAATCTTATTCTGAAAAACAGGAGCCAAGGGCACATTTTAGTAGTAAAAAAAACTACAGAGGCACAGTTTATAGTTTCACACAAATGTGGGTTACAGGCTAAATGCATATTAGAGGCTCACCCTGACATCTCCCTACTTCCCTCACTGATTTAATTCGGTGAGAGAAATTAGCCCTTTGTCCCGACGGTACTCTGAAGTGTGACTAAACGGAGTCAATGCAGCTGTCAACCATTTTTGAACGGGATCAACCTTGATTAATTTTTAAAAGGCCTTTCTACCCATCACCCCTTTAATGCTTTACTCACCGTTAAGCTGACAGATGCTGATAGATTCTCTTTGGCTTGTGTTATGTTCGCACACTTACGTGATTGGAGTCAGACCTACTGCTGACAGCTTGGGCCTCAGTCAGATAAAACCGCTGTATAGTAGACTCTGCTACAGGATCACACTGACCAGCCAGTGGTGGGTATTTAGCCGGCAGCAATAGTGCTTGAAATGAGGGCTACCACTTCAGCTGGTGTCCGTCTGCGATACTGTCTCCCCCCTCCCTCCTGTTTATTCTGTATTAATGTCCGGACTTTGAATTCTGTCCTTTGTTAACCCGGCCCTGGATGCCTTTCGGTCCAACACAGACTCCCCCAGGACTCTGCAGACTCAGATTCTGAAAGCAGACCAGACCACATTATATAAATACTTCTCGGTCTTGTGTCCTTGTGGTTGCTTAACTGACAAGAAACCAGTGTATTCATATTCATAGAAACATGCACATACAGACATACCTGTAAGCTTGTGTGCTGATATAGGGATTGAGAAACACCTACCAAATGATGGGGAATCACTGACAGGTCATCGTAGGACACTTTGGCAGTAGTGGTGTTTTTCTAATGAGGTTTCTTTTTGAAAACCATTTTTTAAGATTTTCCTCTAGTGAGTTTATAGCAGGCGTGGGCTTCTTCTAAACCATCTTGTCTTAGGGTCTACTAGCAAGTGACTTGCAGATAGTACGCTTAAAATGCCTGCAATCACTGTGCAAGTCTTGCCCGTAAAAAAGACTTTGCAACAGAGGCTTCCACATGAAACTGACACTATTTCAATATGACGTTTTTCACTGACTTGAGAAAAATAATGAATAATTTAGTACCGTTGTTTTTTTCCCCGTCCTATTTAGAGTGAAGGCAGCGCAGAGTGAGTTGGGGACTCAGATCCTTGCAGATTTTGAAGAAGCATTTCCCGCGCAGGGCTCCAAGGTATGCTGTATAGGAAGTCTGGATTTTGAAATCAGTTTTAGTTTGGTTATCTATTAATTTAATGTTTCTCCATTTTAGATGGTGTTCTTGTCATATACTTCAAGCTTTAATGCTAAACTTTAATATTTCACGTCCATGCAGAGACCCGGCGGTCCCAGTAACGTGCTGAGGGATGCCTGCCTGGTGGCCAATGTGCTGGACCCGCGCATCAAACAGGAGATCATCAAAAAGTTCATCAGGCAGCATCTCTCAGAGTACCTGGTGTTATTCCAGGAAAACCAAGATGTGAGTCAGCATTTGGATTCCATAATGTAATGAGATAAAATCTGTATACAGTATTAGAGCCAAACCGATTTAAAACATTTTCAGATTTTATTATTTTTTTCTGATCAAGCAATCATGTTTAGTGATATGCATTTCTGCCCTGAAGGTAGCCTAAATGAATAGCATTAAGGCTATTTTTTCTGCCTATAATCGGTATCGGTATCGGCCCCTAAAAATCCAAATCAGTCGGGCCCTAATACCTTATTCACAAAGTTGGTGAGTGAAAAAATATCCTACCTTGTTGCTCAGGTCGCATGGCTGGACAAGATCGACCGGCGCTATGCCTGGATCAAACGACAGCTGTTAGACTACGAGGAGAAGTACGGACGCATGTTTCCTGAGGAGTGGTGCATGACTGAGCGTGTGGCTGTGGAGTTCTGCCACATCACAAGGTGAACACACACAAACACACACACACACACACACACACACACACACACACAACATACAACATACAGTAAGAAAAACACCAATCTCGGAGCAGGCATTGTAAATGATCTTAGACGGTGTTTTTCATGTTGTGCGCCTTCAGCCTATTTAATGAAAATCTTATGGCATCTCTCCGGCCAAGAAAATAGATGAAAAGAAAAGAAACTAAATTTGATTCAATTCAAAAGGCAACAAATTGAGGAATTGGTTCTTAAAATGTTCTGTATTGGTAAAGTGAACCACACTGGTATGACGTGCCTGGGCAAGAGTCTGTGATCTGATGTGACAATGAAAGCAGGTGACGTAAGCAAGGTACATGGGCAGTGATGACCTAGTAGAGCTGCGCTATTTATTATTACTCCCAGCTGCAACTGACAATAAAAATAATCCGGCAAAATAGTTTTTGTATCATTGGAAAAAAGCTTGAGTGACACCCCACACCGACATGTTTTCGCTTAAAGAACAGATGTACAAACGCAATTATTAACAAACGAGGATCCTTTGAAACATTTTGGGTTGACAAAGTGCAGAAATGACTGGTAAAGTACTGAAACTGATACTGTGTCCGTGTTTTTTTTCTCCTGCGTGTGTTTTTTAAAGGGTGGAGTTAGCCAAGGTGATGCGTACACGGGCTAAGGAGATCGAGGTGAAGCTGCTTCTGTTTGCTATTCAGAGAACCACAAACTTTGAGGGTCTTCTGGCCAAACGCTTCACAGGATGCACCTTGACCGACGTAGCTGGAGTAAGAAACGCGCACACACACACACACACACACACACACACACACACACACACACACACACACACATACACACACACAACGTATACAGGGTCTACTGGCCGTCCCCTCTAGCTGCTTTGATGAATTGCACTGTTGCCATTCATTTACAGAATGTTTGCATTATTGAAATAGTCCAATCAAAGCATGTTTCAAGTTCATGTATAATGAAATGCTGAAATCCTTCTAACTCTACGTAAAATGGCAACATGCATATTGGTCCCATTAAGTCAGAATATTTCTTTGACGTTGCTTGCTTTTTCTCGCATAACACTAGCTAGAGACAGAGGCCCTTTTGTCTTCCGCTCAGTTGACAGCCATTCATGCTGGCTTCTGTAATTCAATCAGGGATTTGGTGAAGTGGAATTTTAGTAGTTGGAGGCGCGGTTTAAATCAAAGCCTTCCCATGAAACAGTCTACATAAATATGGAAGACAGTGATGAAACTTTTATTTGTAAGACTTTTGGAATAATTACAGAAACAGTTCTCAGCCAAGAGTATTGAAGGAATGGAAAACCTTAGTATAAGTCAAACCTCTCACGGTGCCCTAATATATTAAGCAATTGAAAAAATACTAAAGTTTTATCTGTGTGTGTTTTTTCTTTTTATAGCAGAAGAGGCCAGAGAGCCCTCTAGAGCCCACTAACCCCTTTCTGGAGGATGAGGCAGGAGAGGGTGTGGGCACAGAGAAGGACGAGGATCTGGCCAAGGTTAGTTGACCTGGATAGATTCCACCAAGCTTTATTTAGCCCAAATAAACTTTATTTTCTAATGTGTCTTCTTAAAGGAAGGGTCGGCGATTCAGCAAAATGCTAGTTACAGGCATGCAAACTCGTCACCTTTCGGCGAAATTCGCCGTTTTGGAAACGAAATTGGCCATCTATGTGATTCGTGGAGATCCGTTGAGAAAATATTATTTGGAGGGGAGGGGGGTGGGGTAGGGGGGGGTCTGATGGCCAGCACTGTTTGTGTGTGTGTGTGTGTGGGTGTGTGGAGCGGAGCATGGACATGGAAGTGACCATAGTGACTAACTAACATTTGTTGCGCCAACTAATGCATTCTCAATGGAGAGGCGAGCGGGGCCGGGCAGAGAGAAAGCGCAGCGGGCAGGGGCGGTCTCAACGATCTCGGGGCCCGTTTCAAGACCCAGTGTGGGGCCCACTTTTTTTTTTTTTTTTTCAAATAAATAATGCTTGTGCATGCTCACCGCGAAAATAGAAAAAAAGATTGTGGAAAGACTCTTAAAGCCCCCCCCCCTCCCCCTGCCCCACTCCTCCCTATCCCTATTCAACAGATAAAGGGTGGATAGCTACTTTTTATGAACAGTATAGAATTTACACATAGAAAGCTTATTACTGTATGTGTGAGGGGGCCTTCAAGGCCCCTCATGAAGCCCCTAAAGCCCCTATCTCACTGGGCTGCGACAGTGTGCGACAAGTTGGAGACACAAAAATGCGACAAAATATGCAAATTAGCGCCAATTTTCACTTGCAGTCTCACTGAGTTGGTTCCTCACGACACGTTTGCGAATGTCCTGCCCAACACTTGCCAGGAGGTCGCATTTATGTCTCGCGAACGTCTGGCGAGCATCCATGACCGTCTCATTTTTGTCTCAAATCAGTCGCAATTTTGTTTCATAAGTCGCCAACCCCTCGCAAAGTTGTCTCACATTGCTCGCACTTTCTGACTCGCGGAAACTAAATTGAGAAGGGTTTGCGACGCGTTGGAGACACCTGCGACCACTCTGAGACTGTTTTGAGACAGATTTGTCGCACACTTTTTTTGAACATGTTCAAAATTCATGCGACAGGACTGCGCGGCTCTGCGACTCATGCGAGGAAATTGAGACCTCTGCGAACGTTTGGAGACAGTTTAGAGACTCGCTTGCGAATGAAGTCTCCAACATGTCGCAAACAGTCGCAGCCCAGTGAGATAGGGGCTTAAGACAGAGCTAATAATGCTTTAGTTTTGCACTTGCTTTTCTATTATTCACCTACTAGTTGAGGGGCCCATGATGATTTCTTTCCTTATATTAGGCGATTCCTTTTTGGACCCTGTTATTGACATGACTGAGCTCTTTGACAATGTGACATGTAAAGTTACTATCAGTATTTCTGGCTTAGGGCCCCCTTGGGCCCCTGGGCCTGGTTCCATGCAATTTTCTTCTCAAAGTGCACCAGATTGATGAATTTTACTTTAAAAGGTTGCATTTTTTTCTTAATAACCATAAGCACTGTAGGTGTTCATGGTTATTATAGGTCATTAGACTGGTCAGTCTGAACTGGTAGCCTAATAATGGCCGAGCCCTCCGCCCCAAACATTAATTCAACATCCCATTTTGCACCATTATGTTCCTGCGCACGACTGAGGTGTGTTTGTGTGTGTGTGTGTGTGTGTGTGTGTGTGTGTGTGTGTGTGTGTGTGTGTGTGTGTGTGTGTGTGTGTGTGTGTGTGTGTGTGTGTGTGTGTGTGTGTGTGTGTGTGTGTGTGTGTGTGTGTGTGTGTGTGTGTGTGTGTGTGTGTGTGTGTGTGTGTGTGTGTGTGTGTGTGTGTGTGTGTGTGTGTGTGTGTGTGTGTGTGTGTGTGTGTGTGTGTGTGTGTGTGTGTGTGTGTGCGTGCGCGTGCGCGCGTGTGTGAGTGCGTGAACACAAGAGTAACTATGGTGACAGAGTGTATTCTTATGTGTTATATTGATGGTTGTGTAACAAAGATAAGGCAAATTCTGTTTGCCACAGTATAAATAGTTAGTTTATTGTAAGGGAATTTGGTGTGATTGATTTGAGGCTCCATGTTATTTTCTGTCTTATTTAAAGCTGGTTTTGCCAGCATTTTTAACTGTTTTTTGAAGCTGTTTTTAACCGTTTTTCTTGGTAAATAGCGCACACACAGTACGGACCGGTAGCGGAATGTGAGGAGACATTCGCTGATTTTGACAACAAGCATTCTCCCGGATTGCTGACTCCACCTTTTTAAGGGCAATATTACTTTTTTTTCAAGTGGCACAATAGTAACAGTTACTTACAACCATGTGCCTGTGTGGACGCAATAATTCCATCTGGTATACTTGTTGTCTCTGCTGAAGGATGTACTGTAGGTTCTCCACAAATCCACGCCCTTTAAATGCAGTTTCAACAAAATGTGAACATTATAACCCTTGTGAATGCAGGATTTACCGCAGACTGCATCAGCTAGAGCTAAGTGGAGCTAATAAGGTCGTAGCTAAGCGTATGTTATGCATGGAAAGTTCAAATGCTTCGGATTCTATTATGTTACACATGGCACCATTTCAAATATAGAAAACCCAAACGGTTCCTATGTTGGTGTTTTGACATTTACCTTTCCTTTGCTGAGCTGGAAGCAAAACATAAACTCACTGATTGGCGCCCAAAGGACCTACAACTAAAAACTAGTTTTCCACCAACTCCTCATTTTCCCTTCTATTCTTTTTAAGCCCAGGAAGGCGAAAGCTCCAGACAACCCTTTCCATGGCATCGTCTCCAAGTGCTTTGAACCTCATCTATACGTCTACATTGAATCCCAAGACAAGTGAGTGACGCACACACTCGTACACGCAGACAAGGCAAAAATTGGGTCGTGATACACAGACCCAGAATCAGGAGCAGGTTGTGCGCAAGGCTGGCACAACCATCCCTTTTTCCATTGTCCCTTCTCATCAATGAGATCCCCCCCCCCCCCGACTCCCATTCTACTTTGTTGCCTCTTCTGTCTTTCCATCTCTTTTTCCTGCACAATCCTCTGTCTCCACCGTGGCAGAAATGTTTCCCATTAGCTGCACGACCACAGACGCTGAGAGAAAGAACGAGGGCGGGTGGATAAGTGCTGCCTCAGCAGATCTGCCTATTTTCATTTACATTTAGATCCCACCTTATTTCTTTTCTTTTTGTTACCCCTCCTTCAGTCACTTTCTTTGAATTTTTGTTCTTTGTCAGTTTTGTTTCATTCCTCCTTTTTTTAATTCTCAATCCATTCTTCTTCACTTCACGCCCGGGCCACATATCCTTCTGCGGCTGCGTCTGCTTTTTTGATTTTTCGGCGTCCATGTTAAGGGATGGGTTTAGATCAGAGCAGCCACACAGCGTGCATGAGGTGTGTCTACTGCATGTCAGTAGAGACGCAACACTGCAGCTCAGGAGTCTTTTTCTGCTAAAAAGAAATTGAGAAATAATCTGCTGACAGTGATATTGACATCATGCCAACAACCTTCACTACTGGTGTGTCTTTTAAAATAAAACCTCCCACAAGCCTATATGTGAAAAGAATCCCTTCATTTTAAAATTTCATTCTCACACATTTGACCAGATGCCCAATGTAGTGAACTATTTATGGAAATTATTGGAAAAAAAAACTATATAGAATGAAGCAGCAGACTTAGCAGTGACGCTGCCCGTGCTGTTGCGGTAGATGCAGGATGTTTGGGGCCCAGCCTTATTTTCTACTTCCTCTTCGTTTTACCTTGGCTTTTATCTTGGCTTTCTGGAGCATTTAATGCTGCTTGTCTGTCCAAGGGAACAGGATTGACCTACTATGCAGCTACAAACCTCATTTCAGTTCAATCCAGACAGAGGCCTTAAACAGGCAATAGCCAGATCAGCTTGTCCCCATTGGGACATGGCAGGAGAGAACAGTGGCCTGCTTGTTTTGTCCTTGGCTTTGGTTCCACTATTCAGTAGGATTGGGTCACACTAACTGACTGTGGACCTGTTGACTGTGCTACTGAGCATTTTGATATGCTTGGAATATTCTTCTCCTATTTACGCATCTGGCTCTCTGTCTTGTTATTTTATCCTTTTGTGTATTTATTGGGGTTAGTAACCAATCATATGTTTATGTTACTGTTAAAATGTTTTTTTTATCCATTTAATGCCATCTGTCCCTTATTCACTCTATGCGTGTGTGTGTGTGTGTGCGCCTGCGTCTGTGTGTGCACGTGCCTTTGTGTGTGTGTGTGTGTGTGTGTGTGTGTGTGTGTGTGTGTGTGTGTGTGTGTGTGTGTGTGTGTGTGTGTGTGTGTGTGTGTGTGTGTGTGTGTGTGTGTGAACCTTTTGCGGGTTTGGCTGTACATTTTCGGGCCATCCGCAGGAACCTGGGCGAGCTGATCGACCGGTTTGTGGCTGACTTCCGAGCACAGGGCCCACCCAAGGCCGGCACAGAGGAGGGCGGGGCGGTGCTGCCCAGCTGCGCCGACCTCTTTGTCTATTACAAGAAGTGCATGGTTCAGTGCTCCCAACTGAGCACCGGAGAACCAATGATCGCCCTCTCAACCATCTTCCAGAAATTCCTGAGAGAGTACGCTTGGAAGATCCTTTCGGGCAACCTGCCTAAGTAAGACTGGCTCCGCTTTGCTCCTTTAGAAAAAAAGAAGTCATATATATTAGAGCTGTCCATTCCCATATAAGTAATGCTATACTCTTAACATGGAGTTTGCCTTTGGTTTATCAGCGAATCAATGCCAATATGGAAGTGCCTGTAGATGTCTGATTTGTGGTGACGGAAAAATCTCAACATCTCTCTTCTACAAAGCCTTTTTTCAAGTGAAGCGTCACATTTGACTTCCCTTTAATCTGTCACCTGGGGCCTCATTTATAAAGCTTGCGGCGCACAAAAACCTTGCGTAGACGAGAAGACATTTGCGGGAAAATGTGCGGTGGCAAACGTTGGTATTTATAAAGACATTATTTGCGGAGAAGTGTGCGTATTCCTACGCCAACCTTCGACCATGCGTAGAGCTACCGCAAGGTTTTCCTGACTCGGGGAATCAGCGACACTCAATGGCAACACCACGAAATAAAGCTCAGTCATCAGAAAAACACAGACCAATTATGCTTGGCACCCAATATATTTAGTCAATAAAATATATAAGCTTACCTATAGTTGTGAATATATGGCTACTGTAGTCTATGGCATGCAGTTGTGATGTAGGTTGAATTACTTATCAAGTAGCCTAGGTCTACATGCTTTGGTTATATTTTATAAGTTGAATCTTATAGCGCTACTTTATAATAATATCCTATACGTCGGGAGGTGTTTCTGTGAGTGGCCAGCGGGAGAGCAAATTTTAAGAGGTGTGTAAAAAGTAGTTTTGTACAAAGTTAAGCCCAGCAGATATTAATTAAAACTGTACTTTCGTTAGATAAAATCATGTTATGAATTTAGCAAATCATTACACACATCTCTTTCCCATAACAATTCACCCTGGAAGATATAACTAGGCCTATAATCTGACGTTGTTGGAAATGTGTGGATCTCACGGGAGATAAACAATTCTCTCGAATTGACTATAGGCATTATTTCACTTGTCACACCATATTTTATATAGGCCTACATATAGGACTACAGGTAGGCCTACGCTAATACGTGATATTTCATACAGTACAAAGTTGGGCGAAACTGCTTTACAAAGACTACAACGACTGTGCCAATCATGATATGTGATAAGAGCGCGGGTGTGTATGTGTGTGCCAGTTTCTGCAGCACATGCACGACGTCACAGGCTTTCTTCCTTCACAGTCGCTTTCTTTGCGGCCGCGTTGCCTCCCTTTTTTCCTCATGTCAGTCAAAATTCCATGCTTATTAAGTGTGTCATCATATTCAGGAGCTATTTAGCATTCGCCATGTATGGTAGATTGTGGGATGAAACTGGGAGGTGAAGTGGGAGGACACGGGGTGGAGATCGTCTGCGCACAATTCACCGCAGGTGTGTAATTATAAAGGGAAGATTGCGTGCAACTGTGCGCCGCACAGTTTTATAAATCTGAATTTTTTTTTGTGCAGCACATTTTTGGCTTTCTGCGGACGCAATGTTTTAGGATGGTTTCTACGCACACCGTTATAAATGAGGCCCTTGGTGGCTTTCTTTGTTATTTAAACAGAAGAAGATACTAAGTCTAAATTCTGAATGTTCTTTTTTTTTCTCACTACCATTACAAGGCAAAAGACGGCAATGAATTGATCTGACTACCACATATTGCCTTAGTAATTTACAGTGCCATTCCACCTACATTGTTTCCTAAAGACTCTTGAAAAAAAACATCACACAGTCACATCATTGCACGCTCATTACAATGAACACACCATTGTATATTTGAGTTAAACCCGCATACACGGTCCTGCTGACAAAAGTACTCAGTGGCTCACCAGCATTCACTCACAACAACAATTTCAACAACTTCTTTCCATGGGAGTCATTAAAATGTCTGGCCAGTAACACAAACAGATTTGTTGCAGATTAACTTTTCACAAACAAGCATGTAACGTCCATATTTGTTCATCCCGTTGGTATGATGATGGGGCTGTTTAAGAGTATAGTTTAGAACTTAATGTCTTCAGTCCTTGCTGGGTTTTGATGGATTGTGGTGGCATGCTATGAGGGACCTGGAGTTGGTTATGTTGTGGTAAAGCCTAATATGCTACCAGCAAGAAAGAAAAAAAACATCTCTGGCTCATTGACCAGCACTGGCTATGGTGTGTGAGCACGCACACACACACGCACGCACGCACGCACGCACACACACACACACATCTGGCTGACTAATGTGTACCATCTTCTCAGCCCTATGCAAACACTATACAAAGATCCCCTCAAAGGCTTTACAAGTGTGCTCGCTAACAGACATACACAGACACGGTTGCGTGGTGTGCTGTGAATTGGTTTTGCAAGTTTTTTTTAAAAGGGGCCTCCGAAAGGAGCTGGAGCTATGTTGTGGTTTTACCCACATGTCTCTGTTATGACGTTTATTAATGACTGGGTCCCTGTTGAAGCCTCATTGGCCCAACATACATCCCAACACTTTGCATCTGCTTATAGTTATGCCCTTTGTGTCTCGCTTACTTAAATGGATTTCTTTACCTGCGGATTAAAAATATGTTTTTCACATTGAGTTTTCCCTACAGCTCGGTAGCAAAGTTGGGGTCCACATCAGCCAGTCTTACAACACACAGTATCGTCTTGGGGGGTTAGCCGCAACCCCTGATCCCCCCCCTCCCCCCAATCCACCCTTAAGGCATACAGTAATCTATGATCCAAATGTAAACACACTTTTAAACACACAATACTGAAACCAGCTATCACTCAAACTTTAGTGATGAATGCCATTATACAAGTACCAACTAACACTCAAAGTGTAATCTTAGTTATCAATAAGCAGTTTGTTCAGTTATAACCAGGCGAGTAACACATGGTTTAGATGTTCTGTCATCAAGCATTTTTCCACTATTTTTAATGTGTATCTCTTTCTCTTTTTTAATTATTTTCTTTCTCTCTCTCTTTCTCTCTCTCCCTCACTCTCTCTCTCTCACTCTCCTGTGTTCCGTCTCTCCGTCTCTCTCTCTCTCTGTCCAGATCTAGCAGCAGTAGCAGTGGTGGTCTGACCATCAGCAGTCTACTGAAGGAGAAAGAAGGCCCAGAAGCTGCAAAGTTCACGGTGGATGAGCTCTGCCTCATCTGCAGCATCCTCAGCACTGCAGAGTACTGCCTGGCTACCACACAACAGGCATGGACATACAAATAAGCACGCAGATACACACACCTCAAGATCAATTGTGTGTGTGTGTGTGTGTGTGTGTGTGTGTGTGTGTGTGTGTGTGTGTGTGTGTGTGTGTGTGTGTGTGTGTGTGTGTGTGTGTGTGTGTGTGTGTGTGTGTGTGTGTGTGTGTGTGTGTGTGTGTGTGTGTGTGTGTGTGTGTGTGTGTGTACTATGCTGCTGTGTATTAACACTGGATTTTAGTACACAGTTATTGTACAGGTGATGTTGATGGTGAGGAGATTTTCACGGATTTTGACAAAGAGTTATTTTGACAACAAGCGTTCTCCAGAATGACTGACTCCATCTTAAAATAGAAAAACAAGGTTTAGCTGCAGTGATAGTGTCTGCAAGGAAACATTTGAGATGCACATCATGTAGCAGTTACAAAATATCTGACCTGTGTTGCATCAGTGTTTTGCCAACTCATAGTGGCAGTTTGGATTACAAAAAAAAATTTCAACACGCATACAGCAATTTTAAGTCAGTATTTTCTAACTAATCCAACACACATTTGAAAGGATAACACTCTTGGGGAAAGAAGCATTTTATGTATGTATGTGTGTGCATTCATGTTTTTGCCCTTGTGTGTGTGTGTTCCAGTTGGAAGAGAAGCTAAAAGAGAAAGTTGATAAAGTCCTGGTGGAGAGAATTAATTTGACTGGGGAGATGGATACATTCAGCACGTAAGTCACAACCGCAGAGCAGCACAAAAAGAGCCTTCCTTTAAAGTGACGAGTGTGTATTAATGCTGTCAAATATTTACTTTTTCTATCAGTGTCATCTCAAACAGCATCCAGCTACTTGTTCAAGATCTTGATGCTGCCTGTGACCCTGCTCTCAGTGCTATGAGCAAGGTTGGACACACACACACACACACCTACACACACACACACACACACACACACACACACACACACACACACACACACACACACACACACACACACACACACACACACACACAGTTAAACATTCAACTAATAGTATATGACAATAAGATATGACAATATGTTTCAATCCCATCCATTTAATGAACACATTTTACATTATGCTCTTGAACAATGCTGTAAGAAGGTGCCATAGCACTCAATGATTTAAACATTAAATAGATGTCTCTGTTTTCATTTGTATTGCATTTAACGGGACTGTCAAATAACCCTGATGATGGAACTATATATAAAAGGGTACATATGTAGCGCTGGACACTTAAAGCTACCTTCCTGTCTGTCTGTGTGTCTCTCTCTCTTCTAGATGCCATGGCAAAGTGTGGAGCACGTTGGTGACCAGAGTCCTTATGTCACGTCCATCATCATGCACATTAAGCAAAATGTGCCCATCATCAGAGACAATCTGGCCTCCACGCGCAAATACTTCACGCAATTCTGCATCAAGTTCACAAAGTACAATACATAATACACACCCACAGTCATACTGGCATCACACTTCTATCCATACACTTATAATGAAATGTTCCATAGAGTTGATATATATTTGTCATTTCTTTCTCTCCTTTAGTTCTTTCATTCCCAAATTTATCAACCACCTGTTCAGATGTAAGCCTATCAGCATGGTGGGAGCTGAACAAGTAAGTTCGGACGTATGCAAATCTGCACAGAAGCTTCATTTGCGCTGCATTTTCAGTCACCATCGTAAGCACATTTTAAGCTGTACGTGTGTGTGCCCTATACCATGATGGCATCAAAAATGGAATGCTGTACATAATTTACGTTCACTGGTAAACATGTTTTAGGCTTGAATTGCTGTTCTTATATGCCTGAGTTTCTGACTAAGTGTGTCTTATCCTACCAGCTCCTGCTTGACACTCACTCCCTGAAGACAGTCTTGCTGGATCTGCCCTCCATAGGCTCCCAAGTGAATCGTAAGGCCCCTGCCAGCTACACCAAGATAGTGGTGAAAGGCATGACTCGCGCAGAGATGATCCTTAAGGTGAGGAGGAAAGGGGAAGGCATTTTTTAGCTTTTGAGTACAGCGCTTTTCTTTTTTTCTTTGGAGCTTTTAGCTGCAATTCTATGTCAATGCGAAAATGTGCTGAGCCTAACAATCTTTTAAATGAATGTTGGAAAAACACTCAGCCTTGTTTCAAAGGTCAGAGGAGACTAATTTAAACAGTTTACCTTTCCTGTATAAACTCAGAAAAGAGCTCGCAATCTTTTACTGATAGACTTTAATGGGAACCTGAGCTCAGCTCTAAATAGAAAATAGTTTCAACTTGAACACATTATCAGAGCCGCTCTTATCTGTATGGGACACTTCAGATTTTATGACATTTAACTACGGTGGCCAAATTTGTGGCCGGACATTTTAAACCACCAAAGCTTCTATTTCTGACCTTTTAAAGGCTCGGAACTTTAGGATAGAACCCTTTTGTGTAAGTTTGGTCTGAATGAGTTGTCTTTATCTCTTGTTTGCCATTGCAGGTTTAATGTTAACACTCTGACAGATCCAGTCAGACACTTTAGTGTCGACACTCAGGCGAGGATAGTCTGGCACAACCTGCAGCTAACTGCTTTTTCCACTGATTGAGGTTCCATCGTTAGACGCAGCAATCGACTAGACAAACATTTCCGCTTTTGTGTGTTTTTCGTGGTTTGAATGGAAAGCCATAATTAAAATGCTTTGTCTTGAGTCTCTCAAACAGATTAGCTACCTAAGAGTTTATTTTGGGGGAGAATAACCCTTTAATTGTGTCTTTAACCCCACTCACAATAGCATTTTATCAGCATTTTTCCATAAAATAACCCACCTCGCATCAGGAATGGAAGCTCATGCACTATTGGTTTAATGAGTGAGAGATGGGCCAACGCAACACACACACACACAAACATGTTCTTTAACACAGTATGTGTTTGACCTTGAGCCAGGCGAAAGGTGTGATTGTCTAATTAAAGGCATGCAACAATGCCTCCAGTCACGAGAACACACACTCACATGGCACGCATACAGTAACATGGTGTGTATTGGGATGCTGCTTTCCATGAGAAGAGTAAAGTCTGGCTTCACACAGTTAGCCATGCTTCAGAATGACCTTATGCGACCCTAGAGGACAGTGGTATGTGGCTGTAGCTCAACCACACCCTAATTAACTGTCCCTGGAGTGAACAGAAATGTACATACACACAGTACACGTCTTCCTGCCCCTTGGTTTCCCTTGGACTCCCCTGAGGCCTTCTTTCCTTCCTAAGGTTATCATGGTCGGACTGTCTTGATGTTTATAGCAGTTAGGCTGACCTTCCCTTATGGCCTATGCCAGCCCTGTCTTCACTGTGTAATACAGTGGATCAATGGCAGACGACACTGATTTAAACATTTTGACATTATATTGTTAAATATTTAGGGTTGTCAATTGAATAAAATATTTACTCGGTTTTAATTGCATGATTGATCCATAATTAAATGTACCTTAAAGGGATATGTAGTTTTAAATACTCTAATCAGCATGGGAGTGGACAAATACGCTTACTTTACACAAATGTAAAACAATGACAAAATACCCTTTTCTTTATCCATTTCTGCTCATAGAGACCTGTTTCTCTATGCGATCGTTGCGATACACAACATTATTGCTCCATCTCTTACTGATTTCCCAATCTACGGGGCGGGCTGAGGGTCATAATCACAAAACGTGGCCGCGTTCATCACCGACAAAATGTGTGGCGGTAAAAGGATTTTGAGTAAACATGTTATTAACGTGTCAGCCCTAAACATGATATAATATGTGGCGTAGACTGGAGCCCTCACTATTTCTGTTTTGTTTCATCAACCGACTGTCTTGCAAAATCTTCCTCACCATGACATGTTTTTTTTGCCTCTTGTGATTGTTTTCTACTGGGATGCACACTGTTCCATATGGCCTGTTTAAGGCTGGTCTTTGTTTCCTGGGGGGAAAAATGCCCTGAATGTATATACATGGGATTTCCACTCATCTGCCACACATTAAAGGGGCTTTTTTCATTATGCAATTGTAGAATGCATGCGCATCAGCCCCACCACTGTCTGCTTCTTCTGAATTGGACTGGCAGTGGGCCCCTTTGGCTGGAATGTGATCTAGACGCCCGCTTCAGAAGGAACAGTCTCAGACGTATAGCTGACACTGCATTAGAGCCTCCGAGTGATTCACAAGCATTACTGTGACAGCAATAGACAAAATAATCGTTGTGGAGGCTGCAAATCTGATACTGCTAGAAATGTCTAAGGAAACATTATAAAAGATAGCCTACAGAAGAACAATTCTCACTCTTGAGTGATAGACAAATGGGATTATTATGAGATAAAAAAGATACGTTCACAAGCATTATGTTTGGCCCTGTTTACAAGAAGGCATAACAGGATGAGTTCTCTGGATTGCTTCCCTCTCAAAACAGCTGTTTTGAAAGAGTCCTATACAATTTATCTCTGTGACAGTCTTGGCCCATGTGAGTAGAGAGAAGCTTATGCCATCAACGTTGGGCAGCATCAATGTTCCTCACGGGTAATTGCTTCCACCTTAGGCTGCGACCGGAGCATCTAAAAACCACCGACAAACCCCGGTATCAGAAGGGCAATACAAGGAATCTGTCCAGCCTAAACAATAGTTTTAGATTACACTCTGTGACTTGAAATGCAATGCAATACACACACACCATATACACACACAGACACAAGTATCTGAAATTCATTGGTACAATTGAAGCTTGTGTTTTTCTTGTGTTATGGTCCTCCAGTTGATTAAAATATCTAACACGTATTGAAACAATCCAGTTCAGGTAAGAGGATAGATAGTAAAGTATACCTAGACTCTAGAGCCGCAAACACAAAACTGACATATTATCACCTTATAAACAATTTACTTTTTTTTTTACACAAACATGGAATAACATTAGCATTCATTTGGAGTTCATGTTGTTGACTCCTGAGAGAAATAAATGTCCCTTTTAGCTGCCACTATGTTCACAACCAGCTATAGTTGCTAACCATGTCTCGCTGCTGTTCTCAGCTCGGCTGTGGCGAGACTGAACCAAAATAATAATAAAGTTTTGTTAAAACCAAAACCAAAGAGTCGAAAGATGCATTGGTGTTCATTTTCTGAAGGGGGAATCAGTACTGGCGACCCCTTTCACATTACGCAGAATCATTGGATCCACTGTTGATCCATTTTCAGTTTACACAAAAAGAGTAATCAATATATTTCTTTCCAGTTGAGATCCCATCTCTTAAATCTTTCATGCAGCTGTCGGAGTAATCTGCATCAAGATGGATAGATATATTTGGGTTGTCTGATTTTGTGAGTCAGTGCTCATTTATGTATGTTCACAAGTACACAGGATTCCCTCTGTCTGTCTGAGACGGCCTCTCCTGGCCCGGTTTGTTTGCCTGTGAGACGTGGCTGTTTTCCACGCTCTTCCAGCCCAGCCCACCATAGCTCCATAGCTCCCTCTCCCACCTCCCCAACTTCTCTTCTGCGGAATATTTAAAAGGCAACCCCACCCCCCCCCCCCATCTCCTTGTTCAGCCTGAATGCCCCCCCCCCACACACACACACACACACTATTTTGCTGTCTCTTTTTTATGCCCTTTTTCATTCTTAAACTACCTCTCCCCCCTTTTTTTTTAAACAAGGTCCCTACAGGCCTTTCCCTTGGCCCGGCTCCAGGACAGTTGCTAAGTAAATCACTCAGTCAGCAGCAGGGCTAGTAAGAAAGCAAAGAATTCCACACAATCCTGAGCCTTTCATGCCTGCTCCTCTCTCTCTCTCTCTCTCTCTCTCTCTTTTTCTCTCTCTCTTTCTCTCTCTGCTTCTGATTCCTCCACGCTGTCCCCTCCCTGCACAGCTCCCTCTTCTTATATATTTTACCTTGAGCAAAAAGAGATGAGTCGAGTTTGGAAAGGGCAGATCGGGATTTTTAAATATATATATTTTTTTTTCATAGTGAAGGAAAGGAAAGGAGAAATATTTTGTCAGATGATCCCTGTGTGCCTACATTTTGCATGAGTTGGGAGGTGGGGGTCTGTGAGCCATGTGTTGGACGGCCCTGCTTTGTAGCAGCTACAAGAAATGCGATATCCTATCCACGTTTTCCACCCAGACTCTATTGTTGAGGGGGAAAGAAAAAAAAAGAATCCAATCCAGAAAGACGTGTGCCTCATTAAACGCGTTCTGCCTGCTCTTCTTGACTAATGCAGATTTTTGCCCAGACTCATTATACCCCCAAAAAATAATTACCGGTGAAACTAATTCTTACCCACTGATGCGTGGAGTAATTGTTGTGTAAAAAGGAAATAAAATAAATGGGTGAGGAGTGGGCTCCTAAATATAGAACCATATAGTCTCGACTTCATTCACAGCTAGAGCAGTGTTGCCAGATCTCGTGAAAGAAACAAGCAAACCAGGCCCTAAAAGAAGGCTTATCTAGAAAAATAAGATGACAAGAAACTTAAACTTTATTTAATGCATGAGCAGCAAGCCCAAATCAGCAACTGCACTTTAGAAGCAAGTCCAAATAACCGCAACCAGTGACAGAAAATATTTGTAAGCGACTTCACAAAAAAAACAAGCCCAAAGTCGATTATAAAAAGTGGACTTGGCAACGCTGAGCTACTTGGTTTTCTTTTCTTCATTTGGACCATAGCTGCACCATGTGGGATCATTTAAAGATATCTTGGGTCGTCCCATGATGGCTCACAGGAGAGGAGGGAGGGGCTGAAGCCAACATTAACCTCTTACTTTGTCCCTCAGGTGGTGATGGCCCCGCATGAACCTCCCGTGGTGTTTGTTGATAACTACATCAAGCTCCTGGCTGACGGCAACCCTGAGACCTTCCAGAAGATTCTGGACATGAAGGTCAGCTGCTTTGACTCCCACCAGTATTTTAAAGAAATAGTTCAAAATGTCTGGGAAACATGCTGATTTGCTTTCCTGTTGAGAGTTATAGATTAATACCACTGCTGTAGCTGTATCTTTTAATTTGACGCTTGACCTAGCGGCCTGTTAGCTTAATTAGCTAATTAGTGGTGGAAACGGCAAGCCTGGCTCTGTTTTAACAGTAACAAAAATCCCCTTAAATCCATTTATACAAACTATATCTAAAGTGTTAAATCGTTAGCATTAAGGTAGCTTGTAGGTGGACTTTGTTACCTTTTGAAGAGGCAAGCTGGTTCTAGCTCACTCTGAACATCAGTATCTGAGGGTGGTATTTATCTTCTCATTTATAGGGGAGTCTGTGATTCTTGAGAATGCTATTTAACAAAATCACATTCGTCAAAATCAGAGAATATCTCCTCATAATCCGCTACCAATCTGTATTGAATGCATGTGGGGGGGAAAATCCAGTGTTATGCACAACCTAGGCTCTGTAAACTGGCATGTTGCTCACTATGGTGGGCCCCTTTGTTAACGTACCAGTTAAATAATAATAATAATTGATAGGTTTTATATAGCACTTTATTGCCTAGGCACTCAAAGAAGCTTTACAGGGTTCCTGGTTCAATTCGTTCACACACAGTCATACCGGTGGTGGTAAACTATGAGAGTAGCCACAGCTGCCCTGGGGCAGACTGACGGAAGTGTGGCTGCCATTCAGCGCCAACGGCCCCTCCGACCACCACCTCAAACATACAGCAATCATACACATTCACACAAGGCAAGGTGGGTGAAGTGCAGTGGCGGCTCGCCCATAGAGGGCGATAGGGCGACGCCCTCCTTGAGCCATATCAGCAAAAAACAAAAATATAATAATTAATAATAATGATGATTTTTTTTTTTTTTGTATTAATAATCATAATTTATGATTTCAATACAGTTTTTACCTGCATCTAAGTCTGAATATCATTGTACAATCAGCGTCTGTGCTCTGTACCGTCACTCTGGGGCGATGTCGGGCTGGTTGAAAATCGCCCCCAGCGCTCTCATAGACATCAATGTAAAACTTTTTTTTTTCAAACTGCAAGCCTCGCAATGCAATCTCTATGGGTTCCGGGGGTGCTCGCCCTAACGTGTTGTCGTCATACGTACAGTAAACAATAAACCAATTACAGTGACTGATACAGTCACATGTCCAGTATGCAGCCCAGAGCGGTCATATTCAAGACCAACACAACTTTATATCAACTCAGGCTAGGCTGGCAAGCTACTTACTTGATCGGACTCGGACTAGGTCTTTCCCAGACAAAATGTAACCATCAAGCAAGTATCTACCAAGATGGATTGGGGGATCGTATAAACGCGGATTTTCACGGGGCTCGTTTGAACGGCTAACGAGGCTAGCAGGATGCTAATGCGCTAACGCTCTGTCCTGCTGCCGCTGCATGATGATTATGGACTGTATACTGGCTTTTTATCCATCCTGATGGCAGCACAGAGACCGCATGGATAACTTTGGGTGTCACCCCTATGCATCATCTCTCAGAAAAGGTAAAACAAACATTAAACATCAATCTGCATATACGAGCCAGCGCCGTTCAACAGCTGATCGGCTGTTGAACGGCGATCAGCTGTTGATCGTCGTTTAGCTGACAGCTGCTTTCTCCGTCCGACATAAACCCGCCTACCAAGTGCTGTAGACAGTAACCCAAACCAATGTGATGATTAGCACTGTTAATGTTGCACATGCTATGCCAGCATCCATTTTTGTCTCCTAACTTTTAAAGGAAGCCTATCTGAGGAGCACACTGGTAGATGACAAGTTATCTGTGATGGCCACAGCCAGATAATTACATCATTTTAGAGCTAAAATAATTTTATTCAAGAAATTAACTAACTTAATTTCCAAAAATACTGTACAGTGCAATGCTTGTCTAATGTTGCCAGAGTGGTTATGCCAGATGAACAGGAAAAACAAACAGTTAAATGCAATATGACATTGTCATATGCTATCTGATTTAGGTTAATTTTGGGTCATATTTCCCATCATGGCAACAATTGCCCCCCCTGAGATTATTGTCAGGAGCCGCCACTGGTGAAGTGTCTTGCCCAAGGACACAACAACCATGACACAGGTGGCCGGGTGGGGATCGAACCGCCAACCCTCAGATCGTTGGCCAACCCGCTTAACCACCTAAGCCACAGTCGCCCAAAGATTAAAGAGCCTAGGCTGTGTATTAACATCGATTTTCTTTTCAACGCACGCACAGTACGTACAGGTAGCGGTTCATGAGATATTTATTCATTTTAACGAAGAAAAGTATTCTCCAGAACAGCTGACTCCACCTTTTATCTATTGCTTTAACTATTGCTTTAACATTGCTTCTCATAATTATTTTGTGTGTGTGTGTGTGTGTGCGTGTGTGTGTGTGTGTGTGTAGGGTCTGAAACGCAGTGAACAGAGCAGCATGCTGGAGCTCTTCAGGCAGAGGCTCCCCACTCCACCCTCTGGGGCCGACGGCGGCTCCTCTCTCTTCAGTGCCCCCACACCTGAGCAGGAGTCCTCCCGCATCCGCAAACTAGAGAAACTCATCAAGAAGAGACTGTGAACTTAGACACATACTGAAATCACATCTTTAAAATTAAAACAAGAGGGTGCAGGATTGGGGGGGGGGGTTCTGCAGTTCCTCTCGAAGACTTGATTATGCTCCACTCAGTTATGGTGGAGGATTACAGAAAAAGCAAAAAGTGGACTGAATTTTTCCAAATCACAAGTTACGTGAACCCATCATGATGCTGGCGTATGAAGAAAATTCCTCAAATGCTTTTTGCTGTTTTGACACGTCATTTACTTCTGTAAACTCCAGTCTTTCATATCATGACACTAATATCTGGGCTTTGTAACAGCAGTACATGGTTGCGCAGTATATTTGCACTCCAAAGACCCGAATGTAGTGCTGTTAACTCAATTCTGCTTAGAGAGCCTCTGGGGGATGTGTTTAATCCAGGCTGATTGCAGGCAGCATGATCTTGATTTAAGTTGATGTATTCCAAGAATAGCCAAGGTTTTCCTCTACTGTTTTTCATTTCAAGTGAGGGACAGAAATTTGTGTGCAACTCCGCCATCCATTCAAGTGGACATGCGTCATAGGTGTCGGGATTGTTTGTGGGAACGTTGACGTTAAAATTAATGTCTCTGACTCTTGGGGTTTAGAGTCCCAAATGTCTTGGACAAAGAGGATCTTTGGATTTCCTGAATCTTCAGTCAGAACATGAGGCTGACTTTGTTTTGGCATTTATAATCCCTCTAGGTTGGCTTGGAAATTAGAACCAGCTAGCTGAAGTCTTTTTAACTTGGGACGTTGCCCAAGGGGGGAGGGTGGGTATACCGGGGTATATATTGTATAAGTGCACATAAGTACAATTGTGTGCCCTCAGTCCAAAATATTCTTTGAATACATTATGTCTACTTAGTGTAGACTGGAAAACAAGATGAGAGAGCGTACATTTATCCATTGCTCCATATACATGGCAAATTGCAAACTTCTGGAAAATAATATATTTTGTCATAAAATGCATTTCGAGTCTTTTAGACACTATAGAATGTGTTTGGGTCTCTGAAGCTCCCTCCTGTAGCCTATTCAGCAAAAATCAGTGTTTGAAGAAAAACAAAACATACTTCTTATTTAAAGTCAACCCTCTGGTAATGCTCTCTGATTTTGATGCCAGTGCCTCTGTTTGGCAAGTCCCAGTTAGATCAAAGGAAACTGTCTGCATTCATGTTCACATTCCTGCCTTTCCAGGTACAATATGCTAATTGTTTGTATATGTCTCAATTGTATACTGCAAACAGGTAATTGTTGAAGACTATTAAAACGTTGTCTCCGATATTCCCTTGTGCTTCATCTACTCCTGGGTGTAGTCATACACTGTTTCAATTTGCATTTAATACAGAGCACAATACCAGGCAAACTTATCAACCTGACCTTTTCTTTTTTTCTTACCATGGTCCAAGTTTGAATGAGGGGGCTGGAAAAGTTCCCATGGCCAGCTCCGTGTCTGGTTGCCACTTATCGCCCATCCAATCAGGATTTCGTAAATGCTTGAGAAGGCGTTTCCTTTCATGTGTGTGTGGACCGTGGCCTCTTTGAGTGGGAGAGAAGTTTGAAGACGAGCCGCGGGCAGCAGGACTGCGCTCACATTGCTTTGCTCGCTTCAGAAGCGGACTGAACTTTCACAACTCCTATCACACAGTCACAGTGGAGTTGGCCGTCATGCTTTTAACTGCAGGAAGTGAAGGAAACTTGATGATTCTCCTGCTGTGAAGTGGTGCTTTTAAGGTCTGGTGTTGGTGGCAGTCGAGGGAATACCGCCCGTTTGATGATATTTCCAGCGGGCAGTGGCGCATCCTGTCCGGGGAAGAGGTTCGCGGTTACACCGTGGGACTTTGCAATAACAGAAAACATAAGCTGTGAAGCAAGGAACTGTCTGCAAACTGGAAGTAATTCGCTTTCGTAAAAGCTGCGGTTTTACTCGCTGGAGTTTTGCAACTTTTTTTTTAACTAGAAATGGTTGGCAGGTTGAACTTGCCATATGTTTGTGAAGGAGACCCTCTGGATATGAGCTGCAGGGCTGAGAGAGGACTTGACAGCCCGGACTCCGGGTTACCCCCCAGCCCGAGCCCCAGCGCCTGGCTGCTGCCCGTGTGTGCGGAGAAAGCCGGGGCAGTGAGCCCCGTGTCTGAAGACGAGGGAAGGGGCTCCTTGGTAGGTAACGTCTACTACCCGACTATTCAAGCAATATGGTTGAACTGCCTCTGGAGCAAGGCAACGAACACAAATTGCAGCTGAACATGTTTTTTTTTCAAATACATATTTTGTTATTTTGTCATTTGATATGGAATACAGAGCTTGATAACACAAATTCCTAAGTAAATGTGTTAGGCCTATGGTGGTGATGTATACAACAAATCCCAGGTTGCCTTACACTGGATGATTTCACTGACTGCACACAGGAAGTTAGCTCTGAATGTGTTGCTGTGTGGCAATCATATGCCCATTGTTTTAATGCTCACTCTCTATGACCCGATATTTAAACCAATTGCCAACAAAACGCAGAACTTTAGACATTCCTGCAAGAAGTCATGGGTGGCCAACTGATGAAAGTGTGTCTCTTCAGCACTGAGCCCATGAGAACTACCAGTATTGGCTCCTTGTTTGACACATTTTCTCATTGCAGGTTCCAGTTTCAGCATCGGGATCTTTCCAACAGCTACACCCATTGTCCTTTGGGGAAGGCATAGCCCTTGATCCATTGCCCGCAAAGGAAATAAGGTGGGTTGGCTTGGATAGGAACCGTTCTGCATAGCATTAGACTTGCTGGAGGAGTGAGGCTGTGCCGGTTAGTGGAGAAAAAAGGCAAACCATGGGGACATGCAGACTGCAGTATGTTTGCCTTTAATGTTCTAAGATGGCCAACATCTGTGTACATAAGCACACAGGGGAGGAGGGACACAGACCTTGTGTTGCAATGTTATCAGCACTTGGTGCAGGTGGTTCGCAGACTATAGCTTTGCATTTAACAAAACATTTCCACTTTAAGTTAAGTTCTTTATTGTTAATTAAAGACCTACTTCACCGGTGGGAATATGAAGGTGTATTGAACTCTGAGATCCTATTTAGTAAATGTGCAAAAAAAAAATTGGTTCATCCTAGCCTGAGAAAAGGCAGAAAGAATGTTGTATGGTCTCACTGTCTAACCCTACATTTTTCTTACTGTGACATCACAGTAAGAAAAATATAGGGTTAGGATTGACAGGACAGCTGGGCCAAGGGAAGACTGAGGGAAGAAAAACCTCATTCATTATATTATAATAGTGATTTTATAATGATAGAACGCCGGTTCCGTATGGGTGAAGTATTCCTTTAACACAAGCAGATACACAAATGGTAAGTCACACAAGGTAATTGAAATGTGTATCTCCTCTAACCCCTCCTACTTCTATTTAACACACATTCAATTCTCCAAAGGGGGAGGCATCATAGCGCAGGCAGGGTTAGCCAGTGCGGTGGCGTCCCTGGGGCATTTTGGGGTTAAGTGCCTTGCTCAAGGACACAATGGTAGAGAGAGATGGTATGCATCGTAGATGTAACAATTCTTTTTGCTCCCTCCCACACAGATACACCTCATCCGTGCACTACGACTCTTCGCGCCACTTCATCACAGGCGTGGCCTTGAAGCCCACGGGCCAGGGCCTAGAACACTGCAGGCAGACCGTCATGGCCGTGCCCCACAGCACATGGCGCCGCTACAAGACGCAGCTGGAGTTCCAGCCTCGCCATCGGCCGCAGCACTTCAGGAGCACCACCATCGTCTACCCCAAGAGAACCAGCGCCCTCTTCTCCACAGAGCTGAGCTACGACTGCCACCGGCTATCCCGACGCTTCCTCTCCAGCGTGGAGCTAGAGGCAGCTGGCCCCAGGGAGCTACCTCAGTGAGAGGGAGGGAGGGAGGGAGGAGCAGGTGGCAGTGGGGACACATTGGGTTGTTTTTTTTTTACCCCATGGCTCCTGTACTATACTGTTGCTCCCCCTTGTCAATACACCATGTCAGTCCCCCTTGCACCATGTGGGTCCCTAATGAGTCGTGCATATGCAGAACGGCAGCCATCTTTGACAGCTAGCTACGTCTACACCACCTGGTCATATGTGTATGCTTATACAGTAATATAGGTTTGTTTACCACAGCCGCATAGGCAAAGGACGTGCACACACTCACGCACATGCACACGCAAACAGAGATGACAAGACACAAGCCCCTTTTACACAGAGATTGCGGCATATTGACGGAACAACATCACTCCAATATGCCGGCTTTGCTTGCTGCTGTGTTATTTACACAGAACCAAGCAACGCCGGCCTGCTGGCGCATCAGTAGCTCCTTTTACACAGCGCTCCGGAATGAAAGAGTTGCTTGTAAACAGCGTCAGGTGTGACGTAAACATTTAGCGGCTCCTGCTTCAGCTTGTCGGTCTTTATTTCTAGCAAGTGACCCGTTCGCTATACGTTATCCCTTACTTAGCCTAGCTTTCCCATTGTACAACTTCTCCTGGGCAGAAATAGACTCATCCACTCTGCAAAATGAAGCGCGGGGTTTGGATTGAGCAACGGACCTCATGATCAGATAGATTATACGCCGCTCCTTTATTTGGTGATTTTACGGGACATCAGGCCGCCGTGATTAATGTTAAACACACGTCCTTCAACTGCTAACTTGGTCGCATGTTTAGAACGTAGGGTATGGAACGTCAAACGCCCCCCTGTTCCGCAACAACAAGCTGGAGCATTTAAACAGAGAGGCGGAACTGATTGTGTCAGGAATCTTACTACCCCCCGAGGTAGTAAAATTCCCGGAACAATCTCTCGCACCTTTCTTCCCTCGTTCCGCAACGGTCGCATTTAAACAGCAGGGTGGAGGGCCGAAAGGCCGGCATATTCCCGGCTTTCACTGGCTGTGTAAAAGGGGCTACAGACTTGATGTGCAATTTGCAGGAGAACACTTCACCCATTAGCAATGTGTCTTCCCTCACGTCAAATTAAGTTGGTCAAGTTTGCAAGAGTGATTGGTTTTATAAATTTGAATGATGCGGGGCCTGCCTCTTTTTGATAAATTGTTAGCAATCAAAGTGCAGAGTGCTTTCGGGAAAGTCCTTACGATGTGCTGCGGGAGTTTGTACGCATGCAAAGAAATCACCAACTTATCCACACTGTACAAAGTATGTTGTGTAGCTCAACACATGGTTTGTTTCTACACAGGGTATTGTGTGTTTCTGCACAACATTAGCACATGCTAAGCTTTTCTCAAGCCTTCTCTCCGGCCACTGTTTATGCCATTCATAATGTTTTATGTGAATGTTCGAAGAGTAAGGGAACTTTCATGTCCAGTGTGATGTGTTTTGCTAAAACAAACTGATTGAAGTAGGTAGTATAGATGGATCATGAGTGTGTTGAGTAAACAGAAAAGTGGATAAAGTTTATTTTTCTTTTTTTACATCACTCACTGAGATACTAATGAAAATCATAAGCTGCACGCCACTGCTATAATTATTTTTTTTGCTTGACTTGGAAGGAAATTGTATTTATTCTGTTGGAGTTTTAGGTTGTGAGGTTTTATCAGCTGATTAACGGGTCCCTCCACAGTCATGGCGATGGATGTTTTTGTGAGGCCCATTGTGCCTTATTGTTGTATCTGGTGATGCTTCATTTTTTATATATTAGTCACAGTGCCGGTGTAAAAATAAAGTGTTAATTGGTTTAACAACTGTATATTTTACAAGGGAGTCATTTGTCTTTTTTACTTTTTAAGATGAGCAGCAGCAGATGATGATGATGATTCATTTGGCATACGAAAACTCACTTACAAGCCATTCACCACAGGAATGGCATGTAAATATTCTTAAAATGAGACATGATCCACAATTATGTGCTATTGATTTGTTCAGGTAATATATACTTTCAAATGGAGTGGATTTTCCCCTTTTTCTAGATTGGACCTATAGAGACGTGTTTACAATTGTGCTGCTTCACTGTCCTCATGTGGCCAGAAAGGGACATTGCTATAGGAAAACGTTTTCATTCCAGAGCAGAAAGGATTCTGTGCTTCAAATCACATTTTCAACAGATTTTAATTTTTAATACAGACATTTTGTAAATGTTGGATAATTTATATAGCATGCAACCAAAATGGTACAGGTTCACTACAATTGGCTAGACTTAAAGGTGCACTATGCAGTTGTTTACATTTGCAGAGCCTGCAGTTAGTTTACAAAATATGTTATCTGCATATCATTCTTAGTATTGAATAATTGTATCATCATAAATAAAAACTAGATTATTTTTGAGGAAACGTAAGACTAGCATATATTTGTAAACCAAACCGTGGGCCCTGCTGCTATACAACAGTGAAACAGTAACTTTTCAACAAGCTTATAACTTCAAACAGTGTTCTAGGGATTTCATTTTCCTGTGAAGAAAGTTTATTTAGTTGTACACCTTAGAACATGTTCACTTCTCTGACACACTCAAAGTAGTGCACCTTTAAAGTAGGTCATATTATAAATGCTTTCTGCTTTATACAAAGTGTTATCCAGGAAAATGGTTAAAGAAGTCACTGTGTGATTATGTTGACAAACTGACTGGGGGGAAATAGAGAGCCTCTATGATATCAGCCTGAAGCTTATTCCACAAACGGTCTCTAAAGTAAGTAAATTCTACTTTGAGTGTGAAAGATAATTAATTCAATGTTTCTTGATAATGTCTGTGACAGGGGGTTTCCTCAGAAATTGTTGCCACCATTGGCAAACAGTAGGCGTGAAGTAACCCCTTACACCATCACCTCAGTGTATATCACTCTTTGCCCTTTTATTGCACATTACCCATCTGGCCCATAGCTTGGGCTTGTCCTTTCTCTTAACATTATCTGGCATTTATTTTCTTTGTCCATATTTTCTTCTAGATGTGTAGCCTTAGTATTTGATAGTTATCCTGTAGGCTATTGATATTTGTAGATCATGTCAATGATTACATTTAATGTTGGTCTTGGTTCATCTTTATATTTTTTTTTTTTGTAAAAAAAAAAAGGTCTCTGAAATTGTCTGTAGGCTAGATGTGTGTAATGAGCCACTTAACACATTGTGATTGCAGTACTACGCTCTTGATTTGAAAACTACATTTACCCCACATAACCTGAATGCACCATTGACTGAATGGGTATGACGTAGAAGTAGGCTATTAGATCTGACAACATCGAATACTATTTTCAATTTTTTTAAGACAGTAACAGTTTACATTGTATTGAAAGCCTTTACTTATTACAGTGATGGGTGGAAGTTTTGATAAGAAATAAATATAATAAAAAATAAATAAACGTTCGTCGCGTTTTACGCTATAGTGACGTAGGGGCACATTTCGAGGGCACGCCCACACTTTCCCGCATGGCGTCAGTGTTTTAATGTAGTTCATAAGTAAACCCAGCTCTATCAATGTATCTGTATGCGACAGTGAAGGATTGTATGCTGTACATCGAGCTTGGTCACGTCTCCGAAACAGCTGTATTGATGTCAGACGAGAGAACTGCTCTTAAACGAAACTCTACTCTTGGATATTGGGCTCCTTAGCTTGTTATGCTAGCTGGCTAACAGTGCTGCTTTTATGTCCATAATTTTTACAGAATGAAGACTTCTAACGGCAACACAAGTCTCATGGACATGTTCGAAAAAGGGAAAGTCCTGAAAATATGTGCCCCAATGGTTCGATATTCAAAGTAAGTCCAAGTTGTTTTCTCTCTGCAGTGCTAAAGCCTGTTATTATTGCAGTAATGAACTACATGTACAATTTAAATTGGGATGAACACTTCAGGTGAAATGCATTCAATGTCAAGTATGTAGTTGTTATTAATCATAAGTGTGCCATCAATTGTTGTGCTCTAATGTTAATGTGACATGCTGTACTGTGGGTACAACTTACATAACGTACATGGTGTATCTGTTGCACACTAGGCTCAGTAAAGTCTTTTTTTTTTTGTCCATTTAGGCTTGCATTTAGGTCCTTGGTGAGGAAATACAACTGTGATATTTGCTTCACCCCAATGATAGTCGCTGCTGACTTCATGCGATCTGTCAAAGCCAGAGACAGCGAATTCACCACCAATGAGCGTGAGTAGCAACATAGCATTATAGCTTGCTGCATCACCAGTTCTTCTTGTTGTTCTTGCTCATGGCAGGCGGATCACCAGTTCTATGGTTCTAAGGGCTATTGTCCAATATGATATAGATCTGAGTGTATATACTGCATTCGTCATACTTTCAACTGTAAGGTTATTTGTATTCTTATCAAATTACTGTTTAATGGTCTCAATTTTGCCATGATTATGCTTGCACTAAATATTGTGTATACTGTTAATGCTGTTAATATCTTAACATATTCTTAACCACGGTAAACCACCCCTCACTGTTTACGCCAAACATTTGCACTTTTTGTTAGATGCTGAACTGCATTGTGTTACCTCAGTAGTAGGGGAGAACGGGGTAATTTGTCACATGGGTTGGATGTCACATTCGTTATATCTCGCCACCAGAGCACGCTAGCTCTGAAATGTTGATATAAAAAAGGTCCAGAATTGGGATCAGAGGTCACATACATAGACTTCCTTGGAGTTAGACTGCTGCATTTCAGGTGAGAGGATGGTTTGTGTTTTTCATGTCAAATTCAAAATATTTTGCTTCTCAGTATTTTTCTTCTAGGCTTTTACACAATGGGTTTATAACAAAACACTTGTTACCCTCAGAAAGTGTGAAGGGTATACTATAGTTTAGATTGTGGTTAGCAAGCTAATTAGTTGTCAGATGGTTGTTGGCCTTGATGCTAGCAAGAAATTCAAGTTGGGGTTGGTCGTCAAATTTTTTGGGGGGTTGGTTGTCACATGTTATCTCAAGGCTGCAGCCAGAAAAGGAACCCAATAACGAAAGAAATTGTCAAGCTGTATCCTCACTGACACCCCAGAGAAGGAAAGAATAGTCCAGGAAAAGGCAGCTAGCAAGCAAAAGAAAAAAGGGCAACAAAATCAAAACAACCCAGTGCATCCCAAACTAGACCAGCTGCCAAGGCTACAGTAAGTTATGTAGGCCTATTTGTCAACTTGACAAGGCAATTAAACATTCAAATTTGGTTCTGCCTCCTTGCCTTCTTTTTAAGATTATTCCCATTAAGATAACATTGTGACAAACAACCCCATAGTGTGTGACAACCGACCCCTTGATGGGGTTGGTTGTCACAATGTGTCAGAGTGTCTTTGATGGTAAATTACTTCTTCATTACAATAAGTTGGAAAAAAAGAGAGACACACATTTCTAGCCAACACCTTAAGCTTCAATTTAATGTAGGAATGGCTATTGACAGATGTTTTGGTGATGAGCAATTCTCACTAGAGTAAAAAGTGTGCCTACTTACCCCGTTCTCCCCTACTTATACACTATGCAGTGACAACAAAGTTTAATGTAATCAAATCTAATGCACAACATCTGAGGGGTATACTACGAAACAAACTCAACAGAGCCCGGCTCTCTTTTTTTGATCTGGTTCAACATAACACATACCCTCGCTCAGAGCTAACCGGTTTCACGAAGGAAGTTATCAACCTCTTATGTTGAACGAGGGTTTCGGCTTCAGGCTCTGTGCGCGATCTAGCCAGGTAGAAAGAGAGCCACCTTTCGTGATACTGAAAACTCTGGCTTCAGACTCAACAGACCTCGCTCAGCCCTTAATCTCGCTTTGTAGTATACCCCTCTGGACACTTGAGGAATGTGTTGTTAATGTTAATCATGAGCTTTGTGCATCTTGCCATGTCGCTATACGCTTTGGAATTGACAAGACTGTTTCAATTATTGTTCTTTTTTTCTTTTTCCTCCTCAGATGACAGGCCCCTGGTGGTGCAGTTTGCTGCGCATGATGCCCAGACTCTAGCTGATGCGGCCTGTGTGGTTGCACCTTTCTCAGATGGAGTTGACCTCAACTGTGGCTGTCCCCAAAGGTGCAACTACCAACAATAGGCCCTAATACATTTTGACCTCCAGTCACTTTAACTCTGTGATTTCAGCATTTTGATTTTGGGATCAAAAGCTCAGATATTCATTTTTAATGAAAAGAAAAAGAAACGGGTTTCTGTTTTCATCCATATTATCTGAATTACCAATAAGGTTTTATCATGATGGAAAATAAGACAAAAAGTAAATTTTTCTTTATCTAGGTTGTTTGTTCATCTTTGTTGTTGTTTTCTTCCAGATGGGCTATGTCAGAAGGATATGGTGCATGTCTCATCAACAAGCCTGAACTTGTCAAAGACATGGTAACACTTGTCAGGAACCAAGTGGGCAATCCAAACTATACAGCTTCCATCAAAATAAGGTAAGGTTATTAATAAAATAAGGTTTTTATTTTAACTATGCACACAATTACAAACAGTGTAACAATCGAGTACCACCAGAGAGTATGGACACTTTTTTTAAACTGTAAAACTCCCCACTCAGGGTTGTAAACTAATAATACATGTAAATAATATGGATCATGTTAGTTTGTCCATGTTTAAAATATGAATACTACAACATAATAAATTCACTTCACCCACAGAATCCACAAGGACCTGAAGCGGACAGTGGATTTGTGCCAGAAGGCTGAATCAGCCGGTGTGTCGTGGATAACAGTCCACGGGCGTACATCAGAAGAGCGCCACCAGCCAGTCCATAACGATGCCATAAAGACCATCAAGGACAGCGTATCCGTCCCTGTCATTGCCAACGGGGACATAAAGTACCTCCGTGATGTGGAGACCACTCACCAGCTAACTGGTGTCGATGGTAAGTTTGGACTCTTCACCAAGTACAAATATCTATGGACCTGAGAACAGATGCATAAATAACTGTACTCCCTTTCAAATTTGTTCATTTCTTGTCTGTTGTGATTTTCTCATTAGGTGTGATGGCTGCGCGGGGGTTGCTTACTAACCCTGCCATGTTCGCTGGATATGAGGACACCCCTTTGGAGTGTATATGGGAATGGGTGGACATCTCTTTAGAGCAGGGCACTCCATTCACCTGCTTCCACCAACATCTTATGTACATGCTGGAGAGGGTTAGCTCGCAGCCCGAGAGAAAAGTGTTCAACTCCCTATCCAGTACCGCAGCTGTTATAGATTACCTCCAGAACACATACGGATCAGGGCATGATCTGGGAACATGAGCATATTGATGTGATATTTTTTATTTGAGCTGATTTTATTTTTTATTTTATGTCAAATAAAATTGCAAAACAATAGCTTGTATGGGTGATGTCTGTTTTATTTTTTTTATTTTTACAAAATATCAAAGTAATATTAGGGGTTCTCTTAAACAGTAAGGAGTTCATAAGTCCATGCTCGAGTTTGTTTTGCCTTTCATTATATAGTTATCACGTTACATGGGATGCAGCTGATCACCCACAAAGATCATGATAATTTTGATCCTTTTATTAATATTAAATGTCATACAGTGCCATATTCTTGAAATCATTATCAAATGTAGTCTTTGCGGTTAGAAAACAATACAGCTTCAGTTTCTTAGTAAAGAAAAATAGCAACAATCATTTATTTGTGTTACATTGAAGAATGTATGAAAACGATATGTCAAAGAAAGCAATAATATAATCGAACGTTAATTTTGTTAATGAGTAGGAATAAAGGGGTTGACCGGAAGTTATGCCATATCGCCTTCAAAGTAAAGTTGTATTCTGAATCCATGTAAAGAGCGGACAGACAAGAGTCAAGACACTCAGACAAACATCCGAACATAGTGACATTTGAAAAGCGAATACTAAAACAAAGAAACGAGCCGTATCAATGTTTGATTGCAAACAAACATTTTAGTTTTATTATTTACAGTGGTTTAAGGAAGTACAAAAAAATACATATTTAATTTTGAAAATTAATACCGGAAGCGAAAATCTTCACAAGCGTTTGCTGTAACCGGAAAAGAGAAGCTGACAGGAAAACTTTGCCCTGGTTCATCTCGAGTTTTCAGAAGTTGCTCTCTTGTAGTCAGTATTTTGGCTATTTGTTGGTAAGTTGCGTGTTTTTGTTTTTAGCTGAACTGAGCCAGGCTAACATTATTTGAGAAGGTTTAACCAGTTAGCTGTTTGTTAAATGAACAAGCTAGCTTCTACTTACTAGCGTTTGGTTAGATTGAAGGAGCATGTATTCATGATTGTTGAACGAGGGCAGACGATTAAAAGAAAGAGTGCAATCAATATAAAAGCCTTTGCGTATGATATGGATATTTGGCTATAAAAGGCATTTAACAATATAGTATGTGTCACAAATTGCTAGAGGTAGCACTGTAACGTAAGTAGATTAAAATGCCGTGAGTTTCACATACTTAAATCTATCCTCTGCGAGTTTACGTTAAGGTGTGTGAACTGTGAACACAGTGAGCAAGGAGCTTAAGTTGTAATTTTATATTTCTTTTAAATATTACTTTTTGCTATACGTTTTTACATCCGTCTTTGTTGGGGTTCTTTTCAGAGGCCCACTTAAGATGACGCTGCAATGGACTGTTGTGGCGACCTTTCTTTATGTGGAGATTGGTATCCTTGTCATCTTCTGTTTACCCTTTATCTCACCCAGGAGGTAAGCGACAATTGCTCAACATCCTGTGTGTGTGTGGGGAGGGGGGGGGGAGTGTGGGTGTGTCTGTGTGAGTGAGGTTTATATTACCAAAACATGGTATATGATTATCAACAAAAGCGTAGAGAGTGGGGAGTGCATTGCTTTGACAGAAAAACACTGTCAATCTTGGTGATTTTGCAGGTCTTGATCTTGCTGTATGTTGTACTCTGAGTGAGGCTGCTGTTACATACTGCCTATACATAAATACTACGTACTGTGTTTGCAGGTGGCAGAGACTTTTCCAGCTTGGAATCTGGAGTAGATTGGCTGGTGTCTGGAACAAGGTGTTTCTCACAATGATCGTCGTACTTGTTGTTCTCTTCCTCGGTAAGTGAAACATCAAGTATGTCATTGTACATAAAAAAAGGTTAACATTTTTGGGTCCTTTGCCGTATATTGCTTACATTTTTTTCTATTAAGATGCTGTGCGTGAGGTGAGGAAATATTCAGGTAAGGACATTGGCTCGGATGCCAAGCTGCAGCCAAACATGTTTGACCACCTGCACATGAAGCTGTTCAGAGCCCAGAGGAACCTCTACATCTCTGGCTTCACCGTCTTCCTCTGGCTGTGAGTCTTTGCTCTCTTATACTCATATACACTCACCGGCCACTTAAATAAGGTACAGCGGTTACATTTTTTGTTAACACATATAACTTATCAGCAAATCACATGGCAGCAACTCAATGCATTTAGGCATGTAGAACTATTCTGAGTATTTCAGAAACTGCTGATCTACTGGGATTTTCACGCACAACCATCTCTAGGGCTTACAGAGAATGGCCCGAAAAAGGAAAAAATATCCAGTGAGTGGCATTTGTGTGTCTTGTTGATGTCAGAGGTCAGAGGAGGATGGGCATACTGGTTCAAGCCGATAGAAAGGCAACAGTAACTCAAATAACCACTTGTTACAACCAGGGTATGCAGAATACCATCTCTGAACGCAAAACACGACCAACCTTGAAGCAGATGGGCTACATCAGTAGAAGACCCCACCGGGTGCCACTCCTGTCAGCTAAGAACAGGAAACTGAGGCTACAATTCCTACATCAAAATTGGGCAATATAAAAATTGGAAAAGTCTTGCTTGGTCTGAGGAGTTTGATTTCAGTTGCGAAAGTCAGATGGTAGGGTCAGTATTTGGCGTAAACAACATGAAAGCATGGATCCATCCTGCCTGGCACCATCAACCATGCCACGTTAAAAGTTGCTTAAATCTCCTTTCTTCCCCATTCTGATGCTCCGTTTTAACTTCAGCATGTGATTGGAAGATTAGATCTTTGTTTTATAAGCAATTGAACCGGTGTACCTAATCAAATCAGTTTTATTTGTATAGCCCAATATCACAAATAAACATTTGCCTCAGTGGGCTTTACATTCCATACGACACCCTGCCCTGTAAAAAACCCTTTATTGAGATTGAAAAAATTGAGAAACCTCAGGGAGAGTTGACAGAGTGATCCCTCTCCCAGGATGGACATACTGCAATAGATGTCATAAGAAGGGAAAATCATAAAGGAGTCAATCATTGACCAGATGTTTACATGGTGGCCGGTGAGTGTACATTAGGTGTTTCCTCAACCACTGCTATTTAAATTTTTTGTTTTGTATGTCTTTGCAGTGTTATGAAGCGAGTTGTCACATTGATTAACCAACTGGCCACAGCGTCCAGCACTACGGCTGCTCTTCAGGCCCAGGCTGATGGAGCTAACCAGGCTGCCAAGAAATACATGGAGGACAATGAGCTTCTGAAACAGGTCAGCTTCAAGTTGGTTAAGCATACAGAAGACTGAGCCATCAGGTCCACCAAACAAAAATGGCTTTGGAGATGTCAGGTTTGTGCGAATACTGATGGCACAGGGACAAAAGACTTGAGGCTGACCACACACTCACCTCTCACCCACCTCAAATAACTCAGGGTGTGTTCAACTGCCAAAGCATCAATGTAATCTTGACAAACCAGTTTAGTTTAAGTTAGTTCAAAAGAACTGCCCACTTGTTTGGCTTCTACTTGACATGTATATACATATCCCTCCATCCGGTTATTTAATAGTGGATTCTGAGTCCTTTTGCTTGTCAGATTTGCTATATCTGGGATATCTTTTGAGTCTAAGGATCCCTGGTATGCCCACTAGATGTGAATTGCGCACTCTGAACGTCTTGCATTGTGGTAGCATGTAACTGACAAGTACCTGTATTTTATCATGTATTTGAGGTCCATGTGGTTTGATGTATTTCAGACTCTGATGGAAGGGAAGGGCGACAAGGCTACCACCCAGGGCATGGAGCTGCTGAGGGAAGAAGTGGAGAGACTGAAAGAAGAACTGAAGACCTCAGAAGATTGTTAGTATTCATGCCCGCTGTAACTATTGCGTTGTTTTATACACACGTGGTAAGTGTTATTGATGGCTTGGCCAATGTCAGTCATGTGCTGATGTGTTGCCTGTTTCCTCTCCAGCCCTGAAGAGCTCTCAGTCAGAGGCAGATGCCATGAAGAAGCAGACGGATGGCCTCGCCAGAGAGTACGACAGACTGTTGGTTGAACATCAGGAGCTGCAGGTGAGGCTAACACAGCAGGATAATGACTTGTTAGCTCCTTCGCTACCTAGATATAGCAATTTCAGAGTGATGTCAACACAAGGCAGCTTTCAGGCTTGGCTTTTCAATAATTCATGTTTTAAGAAGCCTGTCCATTTCTGCATCAACTCAAAGTCTATTAGTTTTACTGTTGAAATGTTGAAAAAGAAACATGGTGGGGAAAAAATTCCATCGATTTCCAGTGAAACAGTAGCCTAGAAATCCAGACCCATATCTAGAATGATATAGGGTCTGACTCTGCCACGATCAATAGACCTTCCCAACTCAAGGGGCGGCACCTACGCGTGCATTTCATATACCACTGCATGCAATTGGATAGCACTACAACCAATCAGAGCAATGAACAAGGTGACGTTTTAAACCCTGTTCGCTTAGCGAACAGCGGGATTAACTGGTAAATTAAACTTTTGCCGTGGTCGGTCGGCAAAACAGAACATTCCTCTTTCTTGCTAATGAAAGATTTGAGTGCCGTCTTCCAAATGTTACGTGTTGAGGCCAAGCCGTCTCAAACTCAAACAACATATCCTTAGCCATCTGTTTTTTACTATCACGGCTTCGACGGCGCATGCACAGCACTGTCGTCATCCGGTTACGTCGGCCCCAGAGCCCCATACATAGGGCTCTGGCCCGCCCATATCAGATAGAACCAATTGAAACCTAGCTCAGAATTTTCTGACATATTTAATGAGCTTCAATGGAGAATGTCCAGACCAACAGGCGCAGCAAATTTTATTTGCCAGCGGCAGGTCTGTGTTTCCAGGCTAGTGAAACGGTGAAATAACATATTAACTGCTATTTTCTTTTCTTTTCAGAATCTTCAGGATAGCGGAGACAAGAAGGAGGACTAGTGATCGTATAAACCACAGTTAGATCGTCTGATTCACAGACTTTCGGCTGACAATCAGTATATGTTTTAAAAGCTCTGAGCACCTTTTTTATTAGGACAGTAGAGTGCAAGAGTTTGTCTTGAGCTAGAGCACTCTGTTACTGTGCTAAACCGCTATGAATGTATTTTGATACTGTGGAGGGAGATTAGCCAGCCTGACTATACATTTGAAAGAGGACAATGTTCCTGCAGACAGCCTCCTGCTGTTCTGGGTCAGCCTGCCCCACCCACGATTATAATATGAATGTATATCTCAACCTGTCTGCCTCCCAACCTGTCTCCCCCTCCTCTTCCCCCACCCAGCTTACCTGTCTACCTGTCTCCTACCTCCCCCACCCCTGCCTGTCCCTCCTACTCAGATCAACCTGACCCCTCCCATGTTTTACAATAACAAGGTATGTATATTAGAACTGTCTGCCTCTCAGCCTGTCTCTCCTCCAAACCCACGGTTAGACGCCTCCCCCCTGGGGAGTAAATGTTCCTTAAATATGTGACGATTTAAGGAAAGGTTGTCACTCCTTGTAACATACTTACCTGTGTTGGAACTAGTGACCCTCCGCGGAGTTTCTTGCTATTGATTGAAAATAAACCTTTTGCTTCTACAAACGTATCAATTGTTGCTTTTTACCACTACAATACCTTTATTAAAGCGGCTACAAGTAACATTTAAATATATTTTAAACAGCCTCATGTTTCCTCTGATAATCATAAATTACCTTTAACAGCAAACGAGACCATCAGTGCAAAGAAAGACGTTTTTAAATAGTTTTTATTACTGCTTTTGGTCTGGTCGCACACCCAGTCCGATTTTCGGTTCGCTCGTGCAGGCTCTATGGTCACATATCCATATTGGTCGCAGATTTCAGTGTGGCGCAACAACGTGATTTGAGAAGCCTATCCCTCCAGGTGAGGGAAGGGGAGCGGGAGCCTTGTTTGAGACAGTTATTTGTCGTCATAATGACTGATAACGGGGCTGAACCATCAAAGAAAAAAATTAAAATGCAATGAAGAAAAGCTAAAAGGGAGAGTGATATAGGCTACGGGCGGGACGAGGGCGTTCCCAAGCAACGTGTATACAATTTCACTAGAGCGAAACTAGACTGCAGTGTTTACTCCTAAATGAATGAGCGGTTGGTACTAACACAAAGTTTGCTTTGCTTCACCATCTTCAGATAACCATTATCTGAAATAGTCATTATTTACATCAACAACACAAACACATTACCTCATCGTGATCCATACTAACTGCCGTCTCTCGTTCATTTGCTTTCTGTGAGGACACGTCTGCTGCATCAACTCATTGCAATCAGGTGTGTGTGGCAGTGACTGGCATTAGTTGATGCAGTGTCAAAACCACTCTCACGGAGCCGAAAAGAGACCTCACACTTTCAACCCACGGACATGCACTATATTGCACCCTTCTCAGTTCACACTCGCACGCCTGGGACGCGCTAGAAAACAGCTTTGCGACAGCGGGCGTCGTAAAAATACTACCGCTTTTGTCCAAAGGGAACGCCAACGTGCCATCTTACTCGTAGTGGCTTTAATGTGTGTATTAGGGACACCTGCCTCACCCAACAACAGTATGTAAATCCTGCCTGCGCTTGTTTGGCTCTGCAAATAGAGTTTGCATGTACAGTTGCTTCTTTAGACAAATCCTCTTCACGTGTTCTGATAAATTACAGCTGATGCAAATCTAAGTAGTGGTGCTGAATGGTTATTTCTTTTGGTATCCTCCTTAATTCGATGGTGTCAATTGGTGAAAATGTGACTGGATTGTGAGTGTGTGGATTGTTACATGTCCGTTGTCATGACAGCCTTGTTGCTGTGATAGAAGAGCTGTATTTTTTGTTCATGAAATCACATTGAAAAGTGCCTTTTTAGCTGGACATAGTACATTTTGTTCAATAAAGATACATTCCTTAATACTATGCCTTGTTTTGAATGATGTTGCACCGGGAATAAATAACACCAACCCCTCATTTGATTGGATAGTAAAAGTTTTTATTTTAGTATTAAGTTATACTTTGAAATTTTACAAAAATAATCCAAGAAAATTATTTACATTCTGATTTCTTTAATGCAAGGGAATACCTTACTTAACTGAGAAAATGACTACCTTCACCTACACCGCTTTCTGCTCCCCATCAGACGCAACCTGTGGCCACCTCTGCCAGAAACTGAACCTGAATTTGTAAAAGACGATACAGCCACCACATACTGTATGTTACCAACATACTACATGTCCACTTGGGAAAACAAAGTCTTACAAAATGATAATGCGTTTTACATTTACAAAGACAAAAGTATCTATAAATAAATATAAATTGTCTTGAGATTCAGTAGCTAGTCAATTTATTTGACTATTTTTCAACAGATATTAAACTAATGGGTTCTGATGGATAGGATAAAGCTTTTCAGGAGAATAATATGATAAGAAAAAACCTGAGACTTGACCATGATGTGTGTGGCGTTTGGCACAGGAGTTCATACATGTGCAAAAGTACATGCACAACAAAAACTAACCAGTAACACATAGTATAGCAATTTTGTAAGCGAAAAAAAAAGCTCCGCAACGTCCAAGAAGTAACACATGCCAACCACCAGACACAAGAGCAAGCATTCTCCCATTCAATACAATACACTTCATTTACATACATGTGATACTGCCTCCTGGTGGACATTTATCTATGAAATAAGAGCAGCCTGCTCAAGCTTTTTTTAAATACAATTTCCATTTTAAGTAACACAAACTATAGAATAGCCAGACCTGACTTTGGGCCAATATTAAAAGACAACGGTTTTAAATTCAGTCAGAAATGGCATTTTTTTTTTCTTTTCTTTGGAGTTTGAAGACATGCAGCCTGAAATAGACTTAAAGAGGACCTATTATACTACTTTTCTGGTCTTAATTTCTTGTTTTACACTGCTATAGAGCAACCTGACACGAATCACATCACAAAAAACGTAGATTTTCGGGAAGCTCTTTCTCTTATTTTGGCGATCCAGCACGTCCTGTCAACACTTGAGTGTGTGTGCTTCGGCCATCTCCGCTCCCTCCGCCTGTGCTTCGGCCATCTCCGCTCCCCTCCCCCCTCCTGCAAACCCCACTCCGTTGTGATTGGTTACCTTCCTTCCGGAACACTTTCAGTGGCGGGAAGCGCGAGCATGGACCTATAAGGGCGCGAGGCAGACGCGAACAGGGAAGTGACAGCATTACCATACATGGAAACATCCGCGTGGTGACGTCACGAAGTTTCATGCGACGTCACGAAGTTACAAAGGGTAGACCGCTTTGAACACGTGACTTCTCGACTGGCTAGAATAGTGTTTAGTGCTCTGCACAGACACCCCAGACGGTCAGCAGGGAATACGTCGAAATGCATGTAAGTCATTATTTGATAATTTAGTATGGTTAAGCATGACTATGAATCATCATAACAACGTTTATAGGTCATAAAAGTCAAAAAGCATCATAGGTCCTCTTTAAGTATTCTGTAGAGAGAGGATTCAGATATCTGCTCCAAATGTTGCAAAGTTGCTCAGGCAAGACAATGACACAAGCGATTTAGAGGTAACTTTTTAGTGAATGAGGCACATAACGTCAGATCCACAACTGCCAAGCCTTCTTAAGAAATACAAAAATACATGTTCAAACTTGTGTTTTCACAAAAACCTGTTTTTGTTTATCTTAAAATACTGAAGATACATTCCTCACATCCTTCCTGTCTCTTTGAGGGCCTAATGTTTCCATCTTAACAACATATATATTTTTATAGTTTATATTTATAAGGCCACTTCTCTTCTTGATGAAGAAAGAGTAAAAAACGTACTTTGAAAGAAAAAGATCCAAAGAAGCAGCTTTATAAGTGCTGGTTGTCAGAATGATACTGTTTTCCTTAGTAGTCTATACAAGTCACATTTCCCCATCTAATTGCTTGTGCCACCGTTAAATACAAAAAAATATTGTTATACTGTTAACAGTGTACATTCAAGAAGTATAAAGTGATATCAAATGTCGGTCAAATTGGCAAAGCTTTCACTGGTCCAGTAGTACAAATATAGAATGTTCTATAAGATGATCCGACACAACGTGATTCCCAGCAAATCTTTTTGTGTGCATGTGTACAGCATCACGCTGTAACCGTGTGTGTGTGTGTGTGTGTGTGTGTGTGTGTGTGTGTGTGTGTGTGTGTGTGTGTGTGTGTGTGTGTGTGTGTGTGTGTGTGTGTGTGTGTGTGTGTTTGCGTGTGGTGTTGGCGTGTGAAGGAGACAAGGAGGCTCAGTTCTGCTCGGTCCGTCACAGCCGTGTCTCCCTGTCTATGCTGTTGAGGTCTGAGGTCTGTTGTGATTGGTCAGTATTGGAAATCACAAACTCTTCCTTCCTGAGCGCCTCAAGCTCTGTCCCGCCATTGGCCAGTGCTCCGTGGAGGCGGTTTCTCTCCTCTTTCTTCATCTGTCTACTGAGCAGAATGAAGCCCGGAATGCAAATAATGAACGAGATGGTCCGTAGGCTCAGGGTCAGTCCCAGGTATGCTATCCTGAGAAGTGAAGATGTAAAAAAAAGATCAATAATGTCAACCCTCTAATCTAAGAGGACAGAGCAAAAACGTGTTATCGAACAATGTCGGAAAAGAGTCAATAATAACTCGTTATTCAAATGATTTATTCATGAGTGATAATCTTTTTTTTTATTATTGATTTATTTGTCAGTTACTATGAAACAACAACATGACAACTGAACTAAATATAATCAATACCTGTTTTCTGTTTCCAGTTTCTACCAATGTATGTTATCACCGTGTTACTGAGTTACTGAATAAAACTTAAGAACGTGATGATTCTCAGGTTTTGCAAGTTCTGGAGTTACAAGGAACATATTTTTTAAAGGATACTTTAGCCGCGGATTCCTGGACATTTATTCTAGACGGACTAGAGTACACAGTCTACCACAGAATTCTATTCCATTTAGTTTTATATACATAATATATGTAATTCCTACTTCCACACAATTTAAAGTCCTATGTTTTAAATTATGTATTTTCTTTCTTTTATGCATTTTGCAGAGCCAAATCAGTGAGGCAAACTACAATAACTCAGTTCCTGTTGTTTCAAATCATGCACATGTTTCACGACTTGATTAAAAAAAATAAGGAAAAAAATAGATCAATAAAGTTGCATTTGCAGTGCAATAAAGTACCTTCTTTACCCATCATATACACCAGCAGGTGGCTCACATTAGCTTGAATTTGCCAATTGCACATCTTTGAAAGACATTTGAAATACACACAAATAGGGAAGGGATTATGTGCTTCAATAAAAATTAAAATAAAAAAGGTTTTAAAGTACCATGAGACAACTAACACACAAAAACTGCATAGCTATATAGGCACAATTTCCACAGCTTGGAGCAACTGTAACCAGAATACATATGCAGACAAAAGTCATAACCTTATATTAGCCACTTTAAAGTTGGACTTTTATCAGAGCTCAGTGGTGTTTTGTTCAAATCTGTTTTAAAATTCAAGTAAAAATTGACAAAATAATGGGTAACACTTTATTTGAAGACGTATACATAACACTGTCATAAGACTGTCATTACACTGTCATGACACCTATCATGAACATTATGAATGGTTGTGACTGGTTATGACTGTTGTCATAAAGTGTCATTCGGTAAATTATGTCACGTTTAATGCCACATTGACATTGTATGAGATGTCTTTTTTATGACAACCTGACATAAGCTAAGACAAAATAACTTGTCGATGTCTTTGTAATGACAACCTGACATAAGATAAGACAAAATAACTTGTCCGTGTCTTTGTAATGACAACCTGACATTAATGAAGACAAAATATCTTGGTTATGTCGACTTGACATTAACCAATAACATGACCTGCCATAAACATATAATAGTAGGCTTAATAATCAAATTTAAAGAAACTATTTTGATTTATGTTGTAATATTACATTAAACTGTCATATGTGGAATGTTTTGATATTGACTGTCATGAGACCTTCATTATTCTGTCATGAATGTGTTTGTTGGCCTGAAATAAAGTGAAACAATTTGGACAATTCGTTAACATATCATGAAGCGTTATTAACCTGTCTAATGCCTTTATAACAGGCTCATGAATGATTCTGTTGGCCTAAAGTAAAGTGAAACCATTTGGACAGTTCATTAACATGTCATGAAGCGTTATTACACTGTCTAATGCCTTTGTGCATTAAAAAACACAATTCTTGAATTTTGATATGGCTGGGTGCTAAAAGTGTTCCAATATATGTAGAAACAACACATGCAAAATATTTTTCCAGTACATGATGATTTAGGGGTGCCACCGCACATCTGTTTTTGTTGGATAAAGTGGTTAACTGTGCTCAATGGTCGCCATGGAGATCTGAGGTAAACAATACTACAGCTCAAGAAAACTGAGGAGATCTTTATGTTTGAGGTGATCTTTCTGTGTTGGGTATGTATTATTACACATGAATATCATATCTGTAGTTGTGTGTTTGTATACTTATTTATCATAAGTCATTAAAGTCATATTTATATGTATTAATTTGGTGCTCATCACATCTAGCTAACGTTAGCTAGAAACAGTTTGCTAACCACAGTTAGCTATCTATGTTTGCTAAGCTATTAAGCTTAAAGACCTACTTCACCGGTGGGAATATGAATGTGTCTTGAATTCTGAGATCCTATGTAGTATAAATGTGCAAAAAAAAATGAAATTGGTTCATCCTAGCCTGAGAAAAGGCAGAAAGAGTGTTTTATGGTCTCACTGTTTCTCTTACTGTGATGTCACAGTAAGAGAAATGGCCTACCGGTGAAGTAGGCCTTTAATATCAACAGTATTCTAGAGTGGACAATTTCATGTTCAGAGTATAGATATCTCATGTTTATTGAGAGTAGCATTGTAGTTGGTACAGTAAATTAACATTTTAAATACAAGTATATTTGCAAGCACAGCTAGATCTCTGGTAGTGACGTAACAACAAGTTATGATGAAGTTAGACTATGTAAAGCTAAAACTTGAGGCTTCTGCAAGAATGGTTTATCAAAATTGAGTTATATTAAGTATGGTAAGATATGATACTTGTATCTTATAACACGTGACTCTATTTATATGAGCGTGACTCTATTAATATGTTCTCTGTTGTTTTTAAATGATTGTCTGTAACTGTGGAACTGTGCTGCTGCCTGTCTTGGCCAGGACTCTCCGGTAAAAGAGATTTTCTCAATGAGACTTCTCCTGGTTAAACAAAGGTTAAATAAAATGAAAAATACAATTATTTTAAACACTGTCCTTGACCTTGAATCCTTTTCATTCTCAGGCACTGCACAACACAACCCACCCCAGGGTCCAGGTCTCCTAAGATGCAGCCCTCACCAACTGGTCCCTGCCAGACTAGCAGTCGCAGCCTGGTCTTTGGTCTGGGCCCCAGCATCACCAGTGAGGATGGCATCATCACTGGCGCCAAACTTCCAACTGGTCTTCAGACCTTACGCCGCATGCTTGCCAAGAAACCTGGTGCAAATGGAGCGTTGTCACAGTTTGAGGCAGCTAGGGTTGTCCTGGAGCAGGTGCGGCCATTTTACAAGAAAGCCAACATCCCAATGGTGAGCGACAAGCGTGCGTGCCACAAGATGGTAGACTTAGTCAACGCTAACAACAAGCTGCGGAAGATCTCCCAGGCCAAGCGCTCCAGTGAGACTACAGCGAAACAATTGGAGAAAATGGAGTGCAGACTTGATGCCACATTTCCGCTGTGGCCTCCAAATGTTGAAAAGCTGATTGATAACCCAGAAGACCTAGCTTTATTGGCCAGCATGAAGACCAACAGAGTGGCCACATTTGGTGTATTGGACAAAAAGCTGCAGCTCAAGTTGAAGCGGCAAGAGGAGCGTCCGCAGCAGCCAGGCAGTTCAGCTGTCTAAAGGAGCTGTAGGAGATGACGGCAATGTCCAGCTTGGAGTCGGAGAGTGATGAGGAGTCAGAGGAGGATACTAACACTGTCTATCCACCATCCGAGCAAGACGCCAAGTGCTGGAGACTATCAGTGAGGAACAACACAAGCAGTGGACACCACCTCCATTGTGCACCCCACACTGGGACAGCAAGTTAGCACCGATGATCAGCAATGTTGGAGGAGCGTCTCTAGTGGTTGGATGGTTCCCTGGTGGAGACGAGACGGTGTGCATCAGCCCCCCCTCCCCCCCTCTGGCAGCATCTGAAGTCCTCCTGCATCCACACTATTCACTAGTCATATTTTAATTTAGTACTACCATGTAAACATCTGGTCAATGATTGACTCCTTTATGATTTTCTCTACTTACGACGTCTATTGCAGCATGTCCATCCTGGGAGAGGGATCCCTTACCCTGTCAACTCTCCCTGAGATTTCTCAATTTTTTTTATCCCGTTAAAGGGTTTTTTTACTGGGAGTTTTTTCTCAGCCGAGCTAAGGGTCTAAGGGCAGGGTGTCGTACTGTATGGAATGTAAAGCCCACTGAGGCAAATGTTGTGTTTAAGCTGATCTCTTCCTGGTGATTTTTAGCAGCCATTATAACATATATTATTTATTTTAAAACCACTTTTTTATTCTTTGGATTGTTCATTTAAGGACTGGAAAGTGCGTTTGATTTTAAAATAGTTCTTATTTCTGTTTTAAGTGTATGTATATATTTTTTGTTTAGTGTCTCAAAGCAAATAAAACAGACTGTCTTGACTTATATTGCTTTTGTTAAGGTATTTTCCACATGTAATACTGATATGCTTCATGTTACATCTATAAAGGGGATACTACTGCAGTTAACACGGTTGTGTGTATAATTAAGTGTAATAATATTTACTGAAAAGTACAAATTGTTTCACTTTGAGGTAAAGTCAATACTTCATGACAGTATAATAAAGGTCTCATGACAGTCAATGTCAAAATTAGACAGTGTAATAACGCTTCATGACATGTTAATGAACTGTCCAAATTGTTTCACTTTACTTTAGGCCAACAGAATCATTCATGAGCATGTTATAAAGGCAGTAGACAGTGTAATAACGCTTCATGACATGTTAACGAATTGTCCAAATTGTTTCACTTTACTTCAGGCCAACAAAAACATTCATGACAGTATAATGAAGGTCTCATGACAGTCAATATCAAAACCTTCCGCATATGACAGTTTAATGTAATCTTACAACATAAATCAAAATAGTTTCTTTACATTTGATTATTAAGCCTACTATTGCATGTTTATGACAGGTCATGTTATTGGTTAATGTCAAGTCGACATAACCAAGATATTGTGTCTTCATTAATGTCAGGTTGTCATTACAAAGACACGGACAAGTTATTTTGTCTTAGCTTATGTCAGGTTGTCATTACAAAGACATCGACAAGTTATTTTGTCTCAGTTTATGTCAGGTTATCATAAAAAAGACATCACATACAATGTCAATGTGGCATTAAACGTGACATAATTTACCGAATGACACTTTATGACAACAGTCATAACCATTCATAACCATTCATAATGTTCATGACAGGTGTCATGACAGTGTAATGACAGTCTTATGACAGTCTTATGACAGGGTTATGTATACGCCTTCAAATAAAGTGTTACCAAATAATGTATGTCATTGCCACATAAAATAAAAAGTTATTGCATGCGCCTTAATGCGAGGCCTACCTGTATGAAGAGGTGTTGTAGATTCTACAGGCTCCTATGCCTCCACACCTCTTCTGACCCCATTTTAGACATGTTGTGTCAATGATTCCTCCAAAGTAGATGGGTGCTGGTATCCCAGCTGTAGGACCAACAACACATTTTCACAACCATATCCCCTGCAAACACTGACCTCAGATCAGTCAGAGCAGGTGGCACGACAGTAGCATCCTGGAGAGAGCATCTGGCATGTGTGTGTATGTGTGTGTGTGTGTGTGTGTGTGTGTGTATATATATATATATATATATCTATTTACACACACACACACACATACCATATATATATATATATATATATATATATATACAGGAAAAGTTTCCATCTTAGTCCCACGCCACTCAAACACTTTGAAGTAGACTTACCAAGGGTCCGTGTTGCCAGAGCATGGAAACCCAAGGCCAAAGATTTCAGCTGTGGTTTGATGCACCTGCGTCAAGAAAGATCACAGACATTGTTTTCAGGAAATATCATCAGAAACCCTGCACAGAAAAACGGCCAAGGTCAGTTAAAGGTGGAGTCAGCAATTCTGGAGAACGAAAAAGGTATGATGAAAAAGGTATCTGAACAGGTCACTTAAGGCTGAAGAGCTTCTTAAACCAGCACCAATTTACACAGCTCCAAAGAATCCTAATGATCTACATGCAAATCAAGCCGCACCAGTATATCGTATACACATTTATTATAAACATATGCAAAACAGACAAAAGATAACAGACACAATGGCCTATAGAGATAGTATGAGCCATTTTTTCATTATGTAATTTACATTTTAAATCTGACCTGATGAGAAACATGTAGCCTGGCGTGCCCCCGAGGGAGATGATAAAGGAAGTGATGACAGAGAGGACCAGAAAGTACGGGAACATCCTGTCACAGTCGTCTGTGTGGAGGCATTGACCTGCACTGGCCGTAAAGTTACCAGCCACACCCACACAGCTACAGTTAGAGAAGACCTGGAGATACATGCAAAGTCTCACACACACACACACACACACACACACACACACACACACACACACACACACACACACGTGACAATGTATAGAAGGACATGTAAACATAGCAATACATACTGTACATACAGTGTACTGTAACTCTGTCAGAGGTAGGCTAGCACTCACACAATCTAATAGATTAAGGGATCTCATTAATAAGAAAATGTAATTGCACAGAAAGGTGTGTCAGTATTTTACTCCGTTAAGAGCCTTGCTTGTTCATATTTATAAGAATCTGATTATGAAAGATTGTTTATTTTGACTGCCAATATCACAACAACTGCAAACTCCATTTAGTGGAGAATAATTACATTCACAGCTCTGAACAATAGAGTGATATGTGTATGACCTTCCCTTGACCTTCAATTGTGTTTTGACTTCACATACTGATTCAGTGGTCATGAGCCAGACAGGGTTGAGCTATTTGGGCTGTTGGAGCTTGTTTTAAAAATCACTGCAGCAGCAGCGCACTATGGCATGATTAACTGTCTATGTGTGATAAGTTTTTTCATAGTTTAAATACCTTGTCTACTTACTGTGTTTCTTCCTGAGCCAGCAGAGCCGGTGCAGCCGGCAAGGCAGGGAGAAACATATGTGATGCCATTGTCTCCACAGACCGGGTCCCACTCACTCGCTGAGCAAAAACAGTCTGAGTTGCAGCCTGTGAACACTGTGTGCTTATCATACGATATTGCATCATCGCTGGAGACATGAGAAAGCAAAAATGAGAGGACATTTTTTATTACGACTTTACATGCTGGTATATTCTCAAATTTGCTAAAATATTTTTTTTTTGCATTTTTATGCTTTATTGATAGTGTAGAGACAGAGTTGAAATGGGGCAGAGAAGGGAGTGACATGCAGAGAACGACCGCGGGCTGGAATCGAATCCGGGTCCGCTGCTGGCCGAGGCCCATGGGGGGGACGCCCTACCAACTGAGCTAAGGGCGCCCCCTAAAATACTTTTTAACTTAAAATGCTTAGCATTCACACAATGCATAAGTAAAACAAATACTGTAGTGCCAGCACAAATGTTACACATTTGAATGCATTTGGTAGCAAAAATACACAATGTAGATTTACGAAAAAATTAAGTGGTCTCTTGATTATTATTTTCCTAAATTGAATATATACATTATATTTAAAACATATTCATGTGCTTGCCCTTTAACCGTGGTTGGTGCCAAGATGGAGGGTGAGGTGGGGTAGAGGGCTTTATAAATGAGTGAGCAGATATAGCTGTTCAATCATTTATAAATGTAAATACAGAGTCGATTCATTATTCCTTTATTCCCCTCAAGCAGTGCTGGCTTTGAATTGTGTGTACCGGCTTCACTGTAGGCCAATCAGCACAACCTGGGAGCTTTTCATCTGTGTCACTTCAGTTGTGTCGACGTTGGATCTGAACGGCGCATTGGGAACACACAGGGAGGCGATTGTTCTTGTGTTGTTCCCACTTGGGTTTAAGCCCGTGATCACCAACGGATCGCCTTAGCAGTCTATTTGTTCCTGCTTGTTCCGTTTTTGCAGTTTTCATTCTGCTCTTACATGGGTGGCCCTTGTGAAAAACCTATGTCCATTTGGTGACAGTTCGACTTGTCCACGTTCTCACCCTTAGTCGTCACATGGAACATTGGAGCTTTGTTTTGTCATTATTGTACGGAAATCGAGGGCCATTAACAATCAAAGAGTTGCATTCTGTTGTGACTTGCAACCAACAGTATTTGAATGTAGTACTGGTCCCAGAAGTAAAAAAAAAAACTCTTTAGGTGCATTTGATGTGTGTATGTCTATTAGTTCAAGTGTACTGCTGAATTGGAAATACTACTGTCATTTGAGTGCAGTAACCCCAGCAACAATCATGTCACTCTCTGTGGCTCACCTGTTGTATGAAAGCGTCACCCCGGCTACCTTGGCGTTCTCGCAGCTCATGGCGAAGAAGAACAGTGACAGGACGTAACCAATCAGAGATGTGCCGATAGCAAATCTGGCTGCTCCCATGATGTTCAGCTTCAGCCTCTTCATCAGCAGACCTCCAGAAAACATTCCCAGGGCTACAGCCGGGATGTTGATCACACCTAATATGAAAAGCAACAGCAAAACACTGAATTAACATTAACTCAAATCAAATGTTGCTTTAAAGGACAAAGCTGGATTTGATAAATGACAAATATGCTTTAATGTAGTATTGTATCAAAGCTTTCTGAATATTGCTTATGAAACCACATGCAAGGGAAACCACTGAACCCCTTTCACAGGACTACGGAAATTCCAAGTAGCCGTGATCAAAAAAGAGCACTGCTTTTGTTTCTTTTTCTTGTGTCTCCTATTATATCTTAATTTAACTTCAATGCGAATACATGGCCTTTTATCTATACCCATGTCATAAGCTCTGATCACTAATATTGCATTCTCTTTCATATACCGCCATTTTGTTCTGTGCAGGCATCTCCCTTAATGAGAAAACATGGATGCTTTCATCTTATGTTTTCAGTTTCATTAGATATTCCCATTTCATATGCAAAGCACTTTTAATCTTCAAAAAAGCTCCCGTCTATGCCGATGTGTTGCTAAGAAAGCTGAATGAGCCGAAAATCCGAGCCAGAACTCTTTATTTAACAAGATCCCCTCTCCAAAGTTATTTTTCTGCTTCATTAAAACAAATCTGAAACATTTATTTAGAGATGAAAACCTCATGACAATAGATGTAACACTTTATTTTGATAGTCCACTGTTGACACTCAACAAGCTATCAGTAGATATGCAGTTGCATGTCAACAGTGAATGAGTTGATATTCAACAGAACTATCTCAACAGATAAGTGACATGCATTCAACTAACTGCCGGTTAACTATAAGTTGAACTAGTAGTATATGTTGTGTTGCATGTCAACAGTGAGTTAGTTGATATTTAACAGAACTGGCTGTTAACTATAAGAACATTTTATTTTGTTAAACTATTTGAGAAAAACTGTCTGCAACAGACATCATTATTTTTACAACATGTTATTTACCAATATTCAACTAACTATCTGTAGAGCAGGGGTGGCCAACCAGTCAGAGACAAAGAGACAAAGACAAAGAGCCACATTTTTTACTGTGTTACTGCAAAGAGCCACATCGTACACACGGGTACACACAGTGGCGATTCCAGGAAATTTTGACTGGGGGTGGCCAAGGTGGGCCACAGAGTTAGAGTGGGGTGGCCATCGCACCCCTGAATTAATAGCATGTGATATGCTGTGCAACCAATTCAAAGATGATTTATAATCCCAAATGCCCAAATCATATCCATTGTAATGTTTGTCAGAAAACTAAACCCCTGAAGGGGGGTCTGGGGGCATCCCCCCCAGAAGATTTTTTTTGTGTTTTTAACATGTAATCTAAGCATTCTGGTGCATTCTGGCGAAGGAAAAAGTCAATATTTATTTCAGCTCAGATGAATAGTAAAATTAGCAAGACAACATAACTTGCTAGCAGCCAGATGCCTAACAACTGCACAGAGGGACGGATGACCACTAGCTTTTGACCAAATATCTTGCTAAAAAAATAAACCTTTATTTATGAAAGTCTGCCCTTGCTAAGAACATGTTACACTCGCTAACTACAAACTTTAATTTTTTTATTCAGATTTCAAAAATCTGCTGGGACACGTGCCTATACACATGCATGGGTGGCACGCATGTCACAAGCACACTTATGCTGTTTTCAAGACCTTTGCTGACCAGAGACCAGTTCTAGTGGCCACAGTCCTACCATTAATTTAGTAATTGAAAATTGCAAACTGATCTCATATCAGTGGATTGGAGTGTTTGTGTGATGAACTTGGCAACTACCTATCAAAAAAAGTTAAGAAAGAAAAAAAATACATATCATCTCTGAACTAGGATACATATCAGGAAAAAAAATGTAATTAAAAAAATAAAATGAAAATAAAAAATAACATTTGAACTGGGGGGGGGGGGGGCACTGGGGTGGCCTGTAAGATTTCAGGGGGGGAGGGGGAGGGCGTTTTTATTTTCGCGGGGAGCTTGCACATGCATGCACAAGCATTATTTATTAAAAAAAAAAAAAAAAAAAAAAACAGGGGGCCCCACACTAGGACTTGAAACGGGCCCCCAGATCGTTAAGGCCGCCACTGTGATAATGACAGGACTGGACTCCTACAGTACTAAAGACGACAGGGCAGTCATTTTCAACAATGAACATTGTGTGCACTGCCTCACACACAAACTCTCAGTTCAACCAAGTCCACAAACAAAAATATAACAATTTAAAATAGCGTTTTTCTCTTACTATGCATGTTGCTTTGTGGGACTTACTTTTAGCATGGAGAGAGCTGAAGTGGCGCCGAAGATTTGAAGCCTTGAAATGCGCAAATGACACCTGGCATATAAGGCAGAATGGCCTGCCATAACGTTCAACAAAAAATATGAACTCTCCCACTCTGTTTTCGGAGCGAACTTGACACAAATAGTTTACTCACGGAAAACCTCCCTCCAAGCTGAGCGGACAGTTTTATGTTGCGTCCGCACCAAACGTTTGCGAACGTTATGTTGCGTCCTCAATTAAACATTTGCGAACAGGCATACACATAGGGCCTACACATTAATAAAATAAAAAATGAAATAATAGACAACATGTAAAACGAACGTAAGAGCTGCATGAAACGTTTGCGAACATGCACACACATAGGCCCACACAAAAAAAAAAGTATAAAAAAAAAAAAAAATAATTATAATCACATAATTTGATATGAACTGAAGAGCCGCACGAAGCTGGGCAAAGAGCCGCATGCGGCTCGCGAGCCGCGGGTTGGCCACCCCTGCTGTAGAGTGTCAACTTCTAGTGAGTTGACTATCAACGACTGTTATTAACCAATACTCATCTTACATTCAGTAGAGTGTCAACTTCTAATAAGTTGACTATCAACTGTCCCCCCACTCACAAGGTACATATCTAATGAATGAACAGTCAACCCTCTGTTGATCATATGTTCATTGTAAAATAAAGATAAGAATATTTTAACAATCAATATGTAGGCACCATATGTAAGTAGTAAGTAAGTAAGTAAAATGTATTTATAAAAGCACACTTATAACAGTTTGCACTGACCAAAGTGCTGTACATAGTGCATTCAGTAGGCCAACATGAAGGCAAAATAACAACAAAAACAATAGAAAAAATAAACATAAAAATATAAAGGACATATAACCCAGACATCCACACACACACACAGACAGTAGTGCAGAGGCACACAAACATAGACAGTAGTGCAGAGGTCAGATAGCTAATGGGGAGGGAAAGCCAGGTTGTACAGATAGGTTTTGAGCCTTGATTTAAAGGCATAAATGGAGGGGACATCACGTATGTCAGGTGGCAGTTGGTTCCACAAGCGTGGAGCCGCTACTGCGAAGGCCCGGTCACATTTTTGTTTGAGTCTGGATCGGGGGATGTGGAGAAGACCCTTATTTGAGGATCTTAGGGACCTAGGGGCTGAGTGGGGGTGTAAAAGGTCTGCTATATAAGATGGGGCCTGACCATTGAGGGCTTTGAATACCATGAGAACTGTCTTAAAAATGATCCTTTGTTGTACTGCCAGTGAAGGGAAGCAAGAACGAGTGTGATGTGTTCCCACTTTTTTGACCCAGTCAACAGTCTTGCTGCTGCATTCTGAACTATTTGGAGGTGTGATATGAGGGACTGAGGGAGACCAAGGTAGAGGGAGTTACAGTAATCCAGCCGTGATGTTATGAAAGCATGGACAACTATTTCAAGGTTGTGATATGATAGGGAGTGCTTTATTTTAAAGATGGTTCTGAGCTGGTAGAAGCTGTTCTTCACTACAGATGAGATTTGCTTTTTAAAGCATAGCTCAGAATCAAAAATGACGCCCAGATTTCTAGCGGATGGTTTAATGAATGAGGTTAGACTACCTAGGTCAGTGACGATGGGTTTTTTGAATTTGGAGGGGCTAAAGATGATGACTTCTCTTTTGCTATTGTTAAGCTGAAGGAAATTATCCCCCATCCTGTCATTTATCTCCTTGAGACACTCTTGGAGCGTCTGAAGGCAGTCCCCGGATCTCAGAGGGAGATATAATTGTGAGTCGTCGGTGTAAAAGTGGAAAGACAGGTTATATTTTCTGATTATATCTGATTGTATCGAAGGCAGCACTGAGGTCTAATAAGACTAAGATGGCGTTCTCACCTGTGTGTGAGGAGTAAGTCATTAGACACTTTTAGCAGAGCCGTTTCAGTGCTGTGGCGTGCCTTAAAGCCAGACTGAAAGGGCTCCAAGACATTGGCAGAGTTGAGAAATGGCAATACTTGAGAGAGGACTGCTTTTTCAAGAATTTTTGAGATGAATGGTAGTTTCGATATTGGACGGTAGTTATTTGGGCAATTAACATCCAGGTTATGTTTTTTAAGCAACGGCTGGACAACCGCGTGCTTGAAACATGAGGGAACAGTGGCAGAGACAAGGCAAGTGTTTATAATGATCAGAATGCTCGGACCGATGGTTTCAAAGGCGTCTTTGATTATCTGAGAGGGCATAGCATCATTGGGGGATGTAGAAGGTTTCATGTGCTTAATAATATCTCTCAGATCATCAAGGGTCACTGGTGAAAATTGTTCAACTATAGCTGTAACAGCTGGGGGACACGGTAAAGTGTTGGAAGCAGAGGGGGTAAAAGACAGTTTTATGTTTTCTATTTTATCAATAAAAAACCTTAAAAAAGTTTCACAAATGCCTGTGGATGATTCGACCTCTGGGGAGACTTCGGGGTTAATAATTGATTTGATGGTACTAAAAAGGATTTTCGGTCTGTTAGAGTGTTTGTTAATAATATCTGAGAAATGTGTGGCTCTGGCTTTCTTAGCTGCTGTCTGGAAGGCCGCTAACGAATTTCTGAAAATGTCAAGAGAGATGGTAAGTCTATCCTTGTTCCATTTCCGCTCAGCTCTACGACAAGCCTGCCTGAGAGAGCGGGTTGTGTCATCAAGCCAGGGTTGTGACTTAGGTTTAGGATGTTTGAGTTTAAGGGGAGCAATAGAATCTAAAATGTTAGAGCAAGATGACTTAAATAGGGACACTATGTCATCAATGCTGCCAGGAAGCTCATTTGCAGTAGAAAAGGAGCTAGCTACATCATTACTCAGGAAACATTCAGAGAGATGACTAGCAGTGAGAGAGTTAATGTAACGAGACAAGCGACCTGGGGACTTAGCTACAGACAGAGGGTTTGGTAGGTTAACATTAAACACAATGGGTTTATAGTCAGGGATGGACGCATCCTCAATAAGCACATTGTCAACAGAAAACCCATATGACAGAATTAAATCAAGAGTGTGACCAAATATATGGGTAGGCTGATTAATGTGTTGCAACAGACCAAACGAATCAATGACATGGCAAAACTCTTTAACCAGGGGTTTATCCGGACAACAAACATGGATATTGAAATCACCTAAAATCAACAAGCGATCATACGATGTGATAAAATCAGATACAAAGTCTGTGAACTTAGGAGGCCTATAGACCAAGGCGCACACTAAGGGGGTTGTAATGGATTCCACTTTTACGCACTGGATTTCGAAAGTGGAATAAGTCCCAACAGGTAGCGTCAGTAATTTAAAATTGTTTTTAAAAATCATTGCAATGCCGCCACCCCTTCCAGTGCTTCTAGGCGTGCTAATGAATGAGCAGTTTGTTGGACATATTTCACCAAAAACTGATGACTCACCGGCTCCAGCGCTTATCCATGTCTCGGTTAAAAATAGAATATCCAGGTGTCGTTGAATGAAGAAGTCCTTCAGAATGAATGAATGTGTAGTTGACTATCTGTTGATTGTCAACTAATCTATAAACGACTGTCAACAACCTATCAGTCGATATTCAAATACGCATTTGTAGATGGGTGTTAGGACTATCAAATTAAAGTGAAAACAGTTGAGAACAGTTTAATTTCTTCAAACTATTAACAGAGCACAATAGAGAGAGGTTTTGTAGTTGACCGTTGATAGTAATTTATAGATCAGTTGACAGTCAACAAACTACCAGTCGATATTCAGCATGTGTAGACGGGTGTTAGTACTATCAAGTTGAGTATTGGTTAATAACAGTCGTTGATAGACAACGCACTAGAAGTTGACACTCTACAGATAGTTAGTTGAATATTGGGAAATAACATGTAAAAATTATAATGTCTGATGCAGACAGTTTTTCTAAAATATTTTAACAAAATAAAATGTTCTTATAGTTAACAGACAGTTAGTTGAATGCAAGTTATATATTTGTTGACAGTTCTGTTGAATATCAACTAACTCACTGTTGACATGCAACACAACATCTACTACTAGTGCAACTTATAGTTAACTGGCAGTTAGTTGAATGCATTTTACGTATGCAACTCAACATCTACTAATAGTGCAACTTACAGTTAACTGACAGTTAGTTGAATGTATGTTTCATTTATGTTGAATGAGTACTGTTGAATATCAACTAAACATTGTTGTTGTTGAATACATGTTACCTATCTGTTTAATGTTTTACGTATCTGTTGAGATAGTTCTGTTGAATATCAACTCATTCATTGTTGACATGCAACTGCATATCTACTGATAGCTTGTTGAGTGTCAACTTGGTTCTAATACCCATCCATACCCATCAGAAAGTTGGCCTTGGAGGCAGACTGCCTGAAGTGCTGTTCGATGTACTTAGGCTTGTAGGTGACCATGCCAATGAGAGAGTTGAGCTGGATGATTGTCACACACAGGTAGATCAAATACACAGGGTTTCCAAGCAGAGTCCGCAGGGTTGGAATAAAGTCTATAGAAGGGATAAAAAACTGAGTTGAAACACACTGGTGTGAAACATTTTCAAAATGCGAAACGTCTATGTAACAGTGCCCACTGACTGTAACAATCTCTTATTATTGCAATGAAAATAAATTTCACCTCCCTTACTACATGAAGCAATAGGAAATAAATTAAAAACCAAAGTAAAGCTGCTATGTCTATACTTTGAAAACTTTAGACTGTATTGTCCCCTAGTGTTAATAAAAAACGCTACATCAGCCAGCTAGAGCATTTACTGATTTTAAATTAAAAAGGAAGACTGATGGGTTTTTGACCACTAGGATCGCTATGGAGCAAGGAGACACAAAGAGGCACACGCTCAGGCACATGGAAAGGAAATGCCTTCAAGTTTGTTAGGGCTAAAAATACACTCAGTGGCCCTCATTTATCAACCGTGCGTAGACCAGAAAAGTGGGTGTACGCACATTCCCACGCAAACCTCGGCATTGATCAATATGGACGTGAGCATAGGATACACTCAAATCCCACGCCAGCTCTCAGCTTGTGTACGCAAGTTTGTAAACAGCATGGACTCGCAGTGCAGGCTGTGCCGGGTAGCCAATGACTTTGTTGGACAATTATTAGAAGATAATACAAATGCAGTGTTTGCTCAGACCGAAATAAAGATATTAATCACTTAAAAATGTGCAGCTTATGGTGTGCAACTGAGTAGGAGAGCTGATTCAATAGTGCGCACACCGGCCACTTAGGAGCGCTGCATGGGACTGCGTAAGGGCAGTTGTTTCCGTCTTGGAGCAGCTGGGGGGACACTGAGGCACGGGGGCTGCATGCATTCAAAATGTTAGCCTAAGTATTAAATATGTAGTAGGCCTACACTGCTCTTTATGATAAAAAATACACGGCACAACATTCAGCTTAACATTTTATTTATTTGACACACTTTTTAGATGTTAGTTCCTCTTTTAATGTGTCATTGATCGCTTAAGCGAGCGATTTATTTCCACCGTTAACTGGCACGTTTTTCCGATCTGCTGGTGGAGCAGGACGGTGGGCGGCTGGGCGCTCTCACAGCTGATCTTTGCCGGGTCGGCTTGTGCAGCTGACGGCCGGGCTGACCACTCGTGCCAAGCGCATGCTGTCATGCAGTACAACGTAAAATGTGTTATTTTTTGTTTTTAAAACCCTTTTGAGTAGTGTTATCTACGTAAAAGGGCCAATACATTCTAATCATTCAAATCTCTGCAGACGTGTATTTATTTTATGGGGACCATTATCGGACAGTTGGTGCGTCTTTTTCTCCTCTAAGGATATATTATGCCCACACCTCCAGTCGGTGTTGCATTTCAGAGCAGCAACACGCTTTTTTTAGTGGCGATTTTTGAGTCAGACCACTTTTCTTCATCTTTGTAAAGAAATGGCGACATACAATTGTATGCTGTTTTATAGCATTTGAGCGATAGTACTGATGTAAACCTAAAATGCAAAATCCTCAGCTGGAGATCGTTTGTTGTCAACACCTACGCTGTTGACCGCACCAGTTATTTGCTTCCTAACTGCTGCCTTCTGTCGTTCTTTGATGCCGCTTGTAATTAGGGTTGGGCACCGAAACCCGGTACCAGTATGGCACCGGTGCCGACTTAAACGGTAGTAACCAGACCGAATAAGAACGAAAGTTTCGGTGCCTCATTTTGGTGCTGCCCCCTGCTGTAGTCATGTTTGTATTTTGACAGACTGATCGCTCTTTATGTCATGATTGATGAAGCATGTCCGCTCGCAGATGCTGTTCTGTGTATACCGAGAGGAGCATTTCTCACCGGGCTGTGAGTGACGAGAACGAGCCCGACCGTCTCGAGGAGCGCGCGCACGAGTGCTCAACAGTCGCTCACGTTCGCAGTTTCACAGACTGATCGCTCTTTATGTCAGACTATTTTTGAACGCCAATGCAATGCATTTCTTTTTGCGAATGACACGCGAGCTAGCAGTATTGTCACGGATTTATTAGGCACGTGTAGGCTTACGATGAGGCAGCGGCCGCCTGCATTCCTCCCGTCAGCTGTTCTTTACGCACGGCGGTGGAGACGAACCCAAAAAAATACACAGCGGGACACGGCGGCCCGGTGATATGGAAACGTTTAACAAGAAACTTCATAAAGACACACTTAAAATAACGATATCTGCCCAAACAAAAAGCTCTGACTTGGATAACTTTATGGAGCGATCGATGTATAAAACCATCCGGTAGGCTACATGTGCGTGATGACGGGCCATTATATTAATAATAAACAGTGCGCTGCCGCTGCACATTAGAACAGCATGTAGCCTACATTAAAGATCTCGTATCCATCCTGAGAAGGCAAACATGACAATTTTTCTGCACAAAAATGGTTAATTTGACAACGTTAATAATTGTGGTCTTATCTTTACAGAAGACTTCTTTGTATATTTTATGTCAGTTGAATTTTGTTTAAAGTTAAATGCAAATGAGCACTGTTAATATTCCAAAAGGCTAACGCTCTTCCTTGACTGTTTTCAGTCTGTGGTTCTCATTGGGTGTACTTATTCCCTTACTGTAAATCCAATACTGCATTTAATTTCATATGGGTGTTTTATATGTGTATCTATTTTAATTTTTAAGGTGTTATCAAAATGATTACTTTTAGCTAAAGTTTTAAGATGGAGATTAGATTACCTGGTAGTCTCCACATTAATCTCCATTATTATATTGTTTGAAACAGTATTGTTGTATTAGATAGTATGTAAATTGTGTGAATTTAATTAAATTTAAAATTTAAAATAGTTTATTTGTAAATTACTCGTAATTATATTGTTAAAATTAGTTGTGTTAAATTTGGCACTGGCTATAAAAGGGCTTTTTTTTTACAGTGTGTGCAATTTGAGGCTTCAAAGTACCGGTTAAAGTACCGTTTAAGCACCGGAACCGTTTCAAAAGTACCGAATAGTAATGAAATGAAATGAAACTCTTTTTTTTTCCTACTTTCGCTGTTATTCTGTCAATTTCTACTTCAGAGAAGTTCCTCTTCTGTGCCATAATGCGCATATCCATGTCGTAAAACCTCTGGGCGAGGCCTCTAAACTGAGAAAACATAGGGGAGTGATACGATTGTTTTCAGCCGCCACATTTATCAATAATGGCCCTCGCGTACGCTGAGATTGGCGAGATACGACTGTTTGATAAATCCCACGCGATACCTGGCGTAGGGAGGTATTTGCGCCAGAATCTGCACCAGTTTCCATGCAAGTTTGATAAATGAGGGCCAGTGTGTTTTGGTGAGGAACACTATTATGTAAATATCAATAAGACTGCAGTTCCAAGAATGTTGTTGTGATTACAGCAATATTGTGAATTATGTTGTCAAACATATTTGTTTGAGGAAAAATTAGACAATCCATGTGGCGAAAGGTGCAGTGTATGTGTTGCTTAATTTCCATATCATTCTACAACCATTCATTTTTACATATATGGGCTTTACGTAAAACTATTAAATTAATTAAAAATATAAAAAAACACAATAATGTTTATAAATGCCAACAACTACATGAATCCATCTAAATCATACTATAGAAGGAGCACTTCAGATTACCCTCCAGAGAACATACAGTATACTTTTACTTTTATTCTAACAATGCCAATAAATAAATATCCCACTTTTAATCCATCCTTACCTTTGGCCATCTCTATGAAACTGGTATTGTCATTTGCAGGATACTTGTGCTTCACAACACGAGAGTCTTTGATGAAACTGGTCTGCTCCGGGGTGCACTTATCTGGAATAGGCAGGGTGCGTGGCAGAAACCAGAATGGGATGGCAGAGAGCAGGGTGATGACCCCAGCTATGAGGTAGCCCAGCCACCAGGCCCCAACCCAACGGGCGTCTGACGGGGTGATGGTGATAGTTTCTGTGTTGGAAGGGTACAGAGGATAAGATGCTCATGCAATGCTCAGGTTGTATGGAAGAGTTTATTAGACTTTAATATCTGTGAAAGCAAAACAGTTTTGTAAAAGCACAGAAGACAATTGACAAGTGTGTATCATGATTCACACGTATTTCACTATCCACAAACCTGTAATTTTTGACTTGCAAATATGTAGAACTTACTCTGAAAATACAAAGTCATATTTACGCATTTACGGATCTGTTTCTGCTTGTGAAAAGGGGTTTGCATATTTGTGGATTGCCTCCTGTGAGTTTGTGAGCCACATTACATTTTTACATAATTTTGTCCAACTTCTACCACCGAGATCTGTAGAACAAGCGTTACAAATGTGAAGTGCAATAATTTGTATGTGTGTAATTGTGTTTTGTAAAGTTATATCCACACAAAGAAAAAGCGATTTGCAAATATGTAGAATTTAGTCTGTAAATGTGTATTTTAATTTTGCATAATTTTTTAATTTTTTTTTAATGCAAATAGTTTCACCACAAAAAAAGACATGTCAACTCTTATTTACACATTTACAGAACCATTTCTACATGTGAAACTGGCTCTGCGCATTTGTGGATCGCTTCCTGTGCGCTCACGGAATATTGTCCCATTCGTGCCGCAGGGATCTGCAAAACGCCACCTGTAAAATGAGACCTGTATTTTGAATTCTGTACTTTAGGTGCAGTTAGACAGGTCCACCAGCAGATGGCGCACTCGCGGCGCAGCCTTTATCTATCGGCGAACCACATGGTCCCCTTGACCAATCAAAAGAGCTTGTTTAGGGGCGGCCACCTCATTGGTTCATTTGGAGGCCTGTCACACGAACAGAGGAGGGAAAAAAAGCTGTCCACAGCTCAAGCTCATTCTCGAGTTCGTCGGACATTATTCCTCGTTAGTGAGCAGGAAAGCAGCTGGCTGCAGACTAGCGGAGCTGAGTATCGGTGATAAGAGAGGTATGTTGTTATGCTGACCCACCTACTATCATACAGTAGTTTGTGCGCTGGTCACCTGCGAGGGTAATCAGCATTTCTTGCTAGGCTATTTAGCGAGCTAGCTGACATGTTACACACTAAGCATGATTATTTGAGTTTGTCGCCATCATTTTTAGCACACAGACATGCCGCGACCCGCGACAGGCAAAGCTTCTCCCTTTCATATAATATTTCAATTGTAATACAACAATATGCCAACTAATTAGATGGTCATTTAAATGCAGGCTATACATGTGTGGGGCATACCTCTAAAAAAAATTAACGTTTTACTCTTAGTAATATGTGTGTTGGTCACCTCCTGTGTATCTAGTAAATGGTGTTACAGGGTTAAAGTGATAGTATTGTGAGCTTGGTGTAGTTAAAGAATTGCAGTAACATTGCCAAAGTATTGTGATCAGATGAGTTTCATAATTATGCACTTCAGGGGAGATTGCCATTATAAGAATTTAGCATGGTAAAACATGATTAGCATCACCTTGTTTATTTTTATATTATCCATAGTTTACAACGTAACACATGCTGTCAAAGAAAGGTACTACAAGCCTCCCCCTGACTGTTATGGTGCTTTCAGCTAGACCTGATTTAAAATAAAATAATGCTAAGAATACCAAGAGCCAGTAGAAGTGTAATGAGATTGTTATTAAAACATGTATATTCGTGTCACATGATTGTGTAACCTATAAGGTTACTGTCATTCTTGTAACATATGGTATTTTTCCTCCTTTAGGAAGTGCTGCTGAATCATTGACTGACTGCACTACGGACCAGCAAAGCTGTCACCATGGTGCACCTGTGGACCTAGACCATCTCCAGTTTATACTGTTACGGGACCAAACCAACTTCAGATCCCACATGCAAATCATTGGTTATGTGAAGGGTCATCTCTCTCATATCCCGGTTAAAATTACCCTATAGATATCACACTCAAGGACTAAAGGCAGTGCATTAACCCAATGCTCATTACTTGGTTACCCATGTACATTTTGCATTAGTCCATTGTATACAAGTTGGAAAATTACAGAAATAAAATAAACAAGTGAATGTATTTGAGCATATGGTTTCATGTTTTGCATGTTGATGAAGTGGGATGTTCCACTTGCTTCCACTCATGTCAGCCCTGGGAATCTCCCAGCCAATCCAGAATTTGACCATTTTAAAGCTTGTGGAAGTGCAAACGACTAAAGGACTGTACTAACAATTACCAAAGAACTGGAAACGGAGATAATTGAGTAACTGCATGCTTGACACAGACACATACGGCTAGTTTGAAAATGGTTAAGGGGTGAAAATATTGTATTTATACTGTACACATTTTATTTGTTTTAGGGGGTAATTGTTTTTTGCTGCTTGCCCTGTTCACAGGCGTTACATTGCTATGCTCGGGCACTCCTGCCTGCTTGTACAAACTGTGATGTCGACCACAATCTACTGCAGCTAAAACACAATGACTATGGATAACCAAATTCTGCAAATAATCTGAACTGAATCCAAACACTGTATCCTGAGGATGTATGTTTATTTGACATGTTTCTTTACTTTTTATGCATCGCTATGGACCCATTTGTGAATCTGAAATAAATTATGGATATCCCTTGAATGGCCACATAGTGTGTTGCTGTGAGTTCACTTTGTCCATGGGCCAGACCAGAAATCGGTACAATCTTGGTGCTCATGTGCACCTCTCGAATATGTATTGATGCGATATACCTTTTATATTTTAAGCTTTATGGTGGTTTTCCCCTCTTACAGCAAAAGTAAGAGCTAGTCATTGAAGGTGAGACACTGCAGGGGAATAGGATATGTTATATTTGTAGATATCATCTTGAAACTTTTCCAGTTGATTACTAGCATTAAAACAATTCGTTTTTGTGTTACCATTTGTTCAGAAATGCTTTATAAATATTCTATTCTGACTGCAGAGATGCTAATTCACGGAAAGGGGTGCATAAAGGGCAACTAGTGAGCTCTTGTAAAGCTGTTGGGAAAGTCCTAAGCCCTCAATTAATTAACATGCTGAAAATTGCTTTTAATTTAAAGGCTCTATCCATCCTGGCTTTATCCAACATCTATATTTTGGTTTGATTTTGCTTTTGCAAATGTTCACAAAATAAGTCACTGTATCCTGAGGATGGATGTTTATTTGACATGTTTCTTTACTTTTTGGCATTGCTATGGACCTATTTGTGAATCTGAAATAAAGAATGATTGGTAGGGTGAGTTGCCCTAATGTGGGACACTTTTTGCAATTTCAATTTATGTACGATATTAACATATGAAGCCAATACATTTGACCCATACATGATACCATTCTGAAATCCCCAAGATGTTGGCTAATTAAAAGAGAAGAAATAATTCAGATATCATACTCAGAGAAGTGATGGCACGTATATTAGTGGTCCATGTGCAAAATTGCTCAAGAAAAGGTGTTTGCTTTAATCTGGGACAGTGTGTCGCTCTAATCTGGGACAGTCTGTATTATGCAGAAAAAAACAATATCCCCTTAACTAATTCAAATCAAACGTATCTGCTAACACTCATGGTCTTAGGTACATTACTCAGGTTTGATGGTTTCAATTTGAACAATACTTTTCTTGCACTGGCTTCATGTCCCAACTCTGCGCTTTGCCATTATAGCCTGACCTGTAATACATTGCATTGAGTTAACATAGGACATGAGAAAATTACTATTTCCTAGGCACAGGGTTTAGTTAATTTCTATTTGCTTCAGGGATGATTTCTTTATAAGAGTATTAGACCTGTAAACCTTGAATAAAATTCATATTGCACATTTGATTTTCCTGCATGTGTATTTCCCCAATTTAAATGACTGTCCCAGATTAGGCAAATCATGCTGTCCCACTCTTGGAAACACCTTTCCGAATGTGGGACAGCTACAGATTGATTGAAGATGAAAAACAACTTAAAACATTTTCCCAATATCATTGCATACTTTGATGCATAGTTGTATCATAAACATAATCTGATAACAAATGGCAACATTGTTTTGTTAATGAAAAATGTATAGCCTTAGCATTGAGTTCCTCTCAAACCATGTCACTGTCCTTTGTCTGGACTTCACATGGTTTACTTCCTTTTTGACTGTTTCCCCTCCCTTATCTTTAAAATCAAAATTGTAAATTCATGTGATTTCAATCACAGGGAACCCCTGCTTGGATTTGACAACAATATTATCTATTTACATGTGTTAGAAATAAAAGATAAATGCTCTAGACCTTAGGTGTCCCACATTAGGCAGTGTCCCACATTAGGGCAACTCACCCTACCAATCATTCTTTATTTCAGATTCACAAATAGGTCCATAGCAATGCCAAAAAGTAAAGAAACATGTCAAATAAACATCCATCCTCAGGATACAGTGCAGGGTTCGACATAACGTATAGCCCGATGGCCCGGGGCCAGTAAAATCATATGCAGGGCAAGTTGATTGGCCAGTCACTGTCCCGCCCGGGCCAGTGACTGGCCAATCACAGTTCAGTATCTTTTTGTAGACTACATCATGGTTCATTGAAATGCGCGTTGAGAGTCGGAATGAAAGCAGTGTTTATTTAAGACTCAATATAATAAACCTAATATAAAATATATTTTTTAATGAAAGGCCAGTGGACACCGATGCGTGGGTGTTTTGACAGGCGGGGCAACAAGCGGGTGCACTCTCGCTCCGTTGGCAGAGCTGCCTACTGTCCGCCTGCGAGTCGACAAATCAATCGACTTGCTTTGCCCCCTTTCTTTATTCCCACAGCAGAGGTTGAGGTGCAGAAAATGATAACTGCGCTTTTCCTTTATCTGCCGCCGTAATGTTACAGTATTTTCATCCAAGCCCCAATGGTAATACAAATGAGAGGCGTTATTTAAACGCTGTGAATGCGTCTCCGGTGATTGTGTCGGTTGTAGACAGAAACGAACGGAGGGACTCCGCTCACTGTACAGTATAGTCGCGCAGTTTGGCACTGTTTTCAGGCTCGAGACATTCAATCAGATCGCGGAAGTCTTTCCCATTGAAATCGCTAACGGGGAGAATATCCCCGGTTATTATTTTAGCCACAAACCACAGTCCACTGAGTGACTTATTTTGTGAACATTTGCAAAAGCAAAATCAAACCAAAATATAGATGTTGGATAAAGCCAGGATGGATAGAGCCTTTAAATTAAAAGCAATTTTCAGCATGTTAATTAATTGAGGGCTTAGGACTTTCCCAACAGCTTTACAAGAGCTCACTAGTTGCCCTTTATGCACCCCTTTCCGTGAATTAGCATCTCTGCAGTCAGAATAGAATATTTATAAAGCATTTCTGAACAAATGGTAACACAAAAACGAATTGTTTTAATGCTAGTAATCAACTGGAAAAGTTTCAAGATGATATCTACAAATATAACATATCCTATTCCCCTGCAGTGTCTCACCTTCAATGACTAGCTCTTACTTTTGCTGTAAGAGGGGAAAACCACCATAAAGCTTAAAATATAAAAGGTATATCGCATCAATACATATTCGAGAGGTGCACATGAGCACCAAGATTGTACCGATTTCTGGTCTGGCCCATGGACAAAGTGAACTCACAGCAACACACTATGTGGCCATTCAAGGGATATCCATAATTTATTTCAGATTCACAAATGGGTCCATAGCGATGCATAAAAAGTAAAGAAACATGTCAAATAAACATACATCCTCAGGATACAGTGTTTGGATTCAGTTCAGATTATTTGCAGAATTTGGTTATCCATAGTCATTGTGTTTTAGCTGCAGTAGATTGTGGTCGACATCACAGTTTGTACAAGCAGGCAGGAGTGCCCGAGCATAGCAATGTAACGCCTGTGAACAGGGCAAGCAGCAAAAAACAATTACCCCCTAAAACAAATAAAATGTGTACAGTATAAATACAATATTTTCACCCCTTAACCATTTTCAAACTAGCCGTATGTGTCTGTGTCAAGCATGCAGTTACTCAATTATCTCCGTTTCCAGTTCTTTGGTAATTGTTAGTACAGTCCTTTAGTCGTTTGCACTTCCACAAGCTTTAAAATGGTCAAATTCTGGATTGGCTGGGAGATTCCCAGGGCTGACATGAGTGGAAGCAAGTGGAACATCCCACTTCATCAACATGCAAAACATGAAACCATATGCTCAAATACATTCACTTGTTTATTTTATTTCTGTAATTTTCCAACTTGTATACAATGGACTAATGCAAAATGTACATGGGTAACCAAGTAATGAGCATTGGGTTAATGCACTGCCTTTAGTCCTTGAGTGTGATATCTATAGGGTAATTTTAACCGGGATATGAGAGAGATGACCCTTCACATAACCAATGATTTGCATGTGGGATCTGAAGTTGGTTTGGTCCCGTAACAGTATAAACTGGAGATGGTCTAGGTCCACAGGTGCACCATGGTGACAGCTTTGCTGGTCCGTAGTGCAGTCAGTCAATGATTCAGCAGCACTTCCTAAAGGAGGAAAAATACCATATGTTACAAGAATGACAGTAACCTTATAGGTTACACAATCATGTGACACGAATATACATGTTTTAATAACAATCTCATTACACTTCTACTGGCTCTTGGTATTCTTAGCATTATTTTATTTTAAATCAGGTCTAGCTGAAAGCACCATAACAGTCAGGGGGAGGCTTGTAGTACCTTTCTTTGACAGCATGTGTTACGTTGTAAACTATGGATAATATAAAAATAAACAAGGTGATGCTAATCATGTTTTACCATGCTAAATTCTTATAATGGCAATCTCCCCTGAAGTGCATAATTATGAAACTCATCTGATCACAATACTTTGGCAATGTTACTGCAATTCTTTAACTACACCAAGCTCACAATACTATCACTTTAACCCTGTAACACCATTTACTAGATACACAGGAGGTGACCAACACACATATTACTAAGAGTAAAACGTTAATTTTTTTTAGAGGTATGCCCCACACATGTATAGCCTGCATTTAAATGACCATCTAATTAGTTGGCATATTGTTGTATTACAATTGAAATATTATATGAAAGGGAGAAGCTTTGCCTGTCGCGGGTCGCGGCATGTCTGTGTGCTAAAAATGATGGCGACAAACTCAAATAATCATGCTTAGTGTGTAACATGTCAGCTAGCTCGCTAAATAGCCTAGCAAGAAATGCTGATTACCCTCGCAGGTGACCAGCGCACAAACTACTGTATGATAGTAGGTGGGTCAGCATAACAACATACCTCTCTTATCACCGATACTCAGCTCCGCTAGTCTGCAGCCAGCTGCTTTCCTGCTCACTAACGAGGAATAATGTCCGACGAACTCGAGAATGAGCTTGAGCTGTGGACAGCTTTTTTTCCCTCCTCTGTTCGTGTGACAGGCCTCCAAATGAACCAATGAGGTGGCCGCCCCTAAACAAGCTCTTTTGATTGGTCAAGGGGACCATGTGGTTCGCCGATAGATAAAGGCTGCGCCGCGAGTGCGCCATCTGCTGGTGGACCTGTCTAACTGCACCTAAAGTACAGAATTCAAAATACAGGTCTCATTTTACAGGTGGCGTTTTGCAGATCCCTGCGGCACGAATGGGACAATATTCCGTGAGCGCACAGGAAGCGATCCACAAATGCGCAGAGCCAGTTTCACATGTAGAAATGGTTCTGTAAATGTGTAAATAAGAGTTGACATGTCTTTTTTTGTGGTGAAACTATTTGCATTAAAAAAAAATTAAAAAATTATGCAAAATTAAAATACACATTTACAGACTAAATTCTACATATTTGCAAATCGCTTTTTCTTTGTGTGGATATAACTTTACAAAACACAATTACACACATACAAATTATTGCACTTCACATTTGTAACGCTTGTTCTACAGATCTCGGTGGTAGAAGTTGGACAAAATTATGTAAAAATGTAATGTGGCTCACAAACTCACAGGAGGCAATCCACAAATATGCAAACCCCTTTTCACAAGCAGAAACAGATCCGTAAATGCGTAAATATGACTTTGTATTTTCAGAGTAAGTTCTACATATTTGCAAGTCAAAAATTACAGGTTTGTGGATAGTGAAATACGTGTGAATCATGATACACACTTGTCAATTGTCTTCTGTGCTTTTACAAAACTGTTTTGCTTTCACAGATATTAAAGTCTAATAAACTCTTCCATAAGGTTGCTTCAAATAGATCGCAAATGTCACTGGCTTATACGCATGGGCTCTATAGTTTAATGAGACAATTGTATTATGTGACATTTTTTTAAAATACTTACCTGAACTTTTATGGATATGACTGGATAAGCAAAAACAATAATGCAAAGATTGAGCACTGTGGTCAGTTTTAGCGGTCAGATGTTTCCCCTTATTTTGGTTTCTATCCAATATCCTTTTCTTTTCTTTTCTTTTCTTTTTTTTTTGTAAACCGGTAAAAAAGTCTTTTGTTTTTTGCTTTGTTCTCCTTGTCACTCTGCTGCACTCTATTTGATTGTCGGAGGGCTTTGTCCAGCCTCTCCATCACCATGCCTTGGATATTAGCTAATTGATGCTGATCCTGTGCACCTGTTGTGAGTCCATCTGATAACATCATGTCTCAGTTTTATTAATGAAAGGGCTTCTTTTTTCAGAGCAGACATTTTGATCTTTAATGGTAGGAAAGTACGGTTTTAACAATTAACATTATCAATGCTCTGTTCTGTTTAAGGAACCCAGGAAGTCGTGTCAGTGTGACAGTGAGCCAGCATGCACAATACCAAAACCCTGAAACCATGCACCCATAAAATGATTTAGCTTGACTTTGCTACGTGGTAATTAGAGAGATTCAGAGATTCATGGTTACCAATAAATATATATCTATTAACCAACTATTGTTAGTTGCTATAGCATTGGTTGGTGCTACAGTAGAGTAGTCTAGCCTAATAATTCATGACATCATGACTGGCAAATAAAATATTGAATCAGTCTGGGAAAAGGGTGGAATCCCCTAATAAAGAGTTCCCAAAGGTATTCTGGTCACTAATTTTACAGCTTGCCTTTTACAGATATGTGATCATCTCATCATATGATACAACCTGACAAAGTGAATCATTGCATAATGCAACAAGTGTTAACAATCTCTCTAAAATGGGAAGATGACTATGTAAGTGTAATAGTGTGTATATTTCAGCATATTTTAAGCATGGACTTGAATCAGTGTACCGGTGCATTCCATGTGTTGGTAATGAGGGGGGGCGGGGTGAATTAATGGACTTCTTGTAGCCTACTTTTATTGTTTCAAGAAATACGTATTTGAAGGTGTAAGATAATAACTTTATTGTCTGCTCTGTTTTGTACTTATACAATAAGAAATGTTTTAAGTACTTTTCTTTTTACGAGAGTTTATCAAGTGTTTTGTTCCGTGAACCCCCCTGTCGCACTGTGGTACACGCCCAGCAGGAAGTTCTCTCTCAGTCTGTGTTGGAGCTGAGAGAGGCAGGTATGTTGAAAGGCCAATCCGCTTCTAAATGTTGTTTAACAGTTCATTCATGGTGTAAAAGTAATATCCCGAAAGAGCGATGTGATGTATATAATATGGGGCTGTTGTTAAGAGCAGGTTTTGTTTATTTTAAGAGTACGATGTGTTTAAATGTTCTGCTATGAAGTGCCGTCTACATTCGCGCCAAGCGACGCACGGTGTTGTGGGTAATGTAGTTGTGCTGTATTTATGATGACTTTAACATGCAAGGCAGGGAATGTTTAATTTATTTATTTGTTATTTATTTTATACATTGTATACATCCTTTGCAGCATTCAGAGAGAGAGGATGTAAACTAATGGAGATCCCTGTCATATGTTTCTCATCATCAGGTATGTTTGTAAAAGAAAATACCCACCATTGTACAATCATTTCAATATATACATTTTGTGTTGTGCTCAGTCTGTGTTGGAGCTGAGAGAGGCAGCATTCAGAGAGAGAGGATGTAAACTAATGGAGATCCCTGTCATATGTTTGTCATCATCAGACTAATGCAGTAAAGAGAAACAATCCAAACAGAGCTGTGGTGTCCTGGGGCCTATTGCATAAAAGTGGTATTAAGATATCAGGATGATTGATAAAGCCAGCCTTGACAAAAGGCTCGTTCGACCTAACTTTCAGCTCGTCTGGAAAGTAGACGAGAGTAGCCGAGTGCAGTCGGGGGAGTGACGAAAATGCCTGACTGAAGCCGGACAGCTCCGAGTCGGAAGTAGCGTCCTTGTTGCGGATGCAGTTCGTTTTCTAGTTTTATTTTGAAGGCCTATTAGAAACATATTCGCAGGAGAGTCACACATGCTACAACCGATTAGAAGCAGAACACAACACAAAGACGAGTAAACACTTTAAAAGCGAGGGGCATTTTCAAAACAAGAAACGAGATATAAGCTAATATCCCCATTCCCCACACATCTTTATCTTTCTTGTTACTTTACTAGAACACCTACTTTTAAGTGATAAAGAATAATTTACAAGAATAATTTACAAATCCAAATAAAGGAGGTTTAGTATTTCTCCCTTCACATAACGAATATGATCGGCCTAAATAAAGAAGGTCTAAGAAAAGATCCCTTATTATTATTGTAGAGATGGATATGATGAACTGTATTATGATGTGTAACAAACAAACTACTTGTTGTAGTTTTGGTCTGGCTTTGCGACACTACATGTAAAATACAATTCCCAGACCATTTAGATCACTTGAAATAAGCCTATGATTTAATCTTAATGGTATAAAAATCACTTCACCAAGATCTTATGTGACTCAAGTTTGTGTTCACTTTTAAATATATCTATACAGGAGAGTTACACATCCAAATTATTTCTATGTCAAGGGTTCAGAGGTTTAACTCTGATTAAGTACATTTCTGCTTAAATGCATATTGTGGCGGCCTAATGATTAAACATAAATTAAAATCAAAAAGAATGGATCGTAATTTAATTTTGAGCGGTGATGTCAGACTTTTGCCTAACCAATTGGGGAAACGCATCAAAGGCACGAGGTTTAAACTCCCAATTAGCGCTCAGCTCCGCCTGTCAGCAAGACGTTTCCCATCAGACATTTCGCTCCCGCAGCCCGTGGGGAGCAACTGCAGCGACTTGCTCCAGTGTCTGTGTCCGTCTTGATACCGCGGGACTTCAAAGTCTCAAGCAGCCGAGCCGCAGCCAGCCACGGGTGCAAGTGGGACAAAAAGTCTAACCATAATGCAGTGCGCTCAGCAAGACGAGCGTCATAATTGCGCAGGTCTTAGCAAGACGGCGACAGGTCGAACGAGCCTAAAGTCTTGCCTGGGCACTTTGGATTAGTCAGTTGCATAAACGCCAATCCAGGATGTAAAGGGGCTGCTTTGTCAAGCCAGGTGTAAGTAATTCTGTTAAGAGCCAGCCCACAGCTTTCAGAAGTAGACCCAGAGATCGAACACAGATTTACTGATGTAAAAATGTAAAAGACGGCCCATTTTCCCACAATGCCTTGCTAGTTTAAACCGTAAGTCAGGGGGCAGTTCATTTTATACAGGGGATGTCATCTCTGCCAACTAATCTTGATGTCCCTGCATTGTTTTATGATAAAATAGTTGACAGTGAGCAGTCTGCAGGTGCATTTAAAAAATAGAATATCATGGAAAGTCCATTCAAAAAGTTAAACTTTCATTACACAAAGTGAAATATGTCAGGCCTTCTTTTTGGATGATTGATTGATCATGGAATAAAAAATCCAGTATCTCAAAATATTAGAATATTGCATACAACCAATCAGAAATGTCGACCTTCTGAAAAGTATGTTTATTCTAGATTAATTTCACTTAATGTGTAATGAATCTAGAACATATTTAAATTTCACTTTTTGAATTAAATTACAGAAAAAAGGAAACTTTCATTGATATTTAATTTTGTTTTAGATGCACCTCGATATAGTTATAAGTACAAAGTGAATTTATTTGACCCACATTTGCAACGTCATCTACCATCGATAATCAATTGTATAAATATAGTCCGCAATATGAACAGACTATCACATAAATTATTATAATTTATATAATTAAGTTAATTATAAATGGTTCAGGTTAACTAATAAAAAAATAACTATTTAACTAAATGACAATGCAGTCTTTTATATGGTACTTTAAAACAGGTTATTGAAACTTAAGCATTACACAGAAGATCATGGAATAACTGTTAAACACCTTCAGATCGGAGTGACAGCTGACTGAGCCAGTCAGGCAACAGAATAAGTTTATCCTTTACGTTTAGCCTGGTCGGGACCAGGCTAAACGTAAAGGATAAATCTCCAGGGTAACTTATGTCCCTCCGCTTTTATGCAACCGGATCATGGCTAACGCAAGCCAGGATAACCGAAAAATCCTAGGTTAATCCCTTATCCTAGTTTTATGCAATAGGCCCCTGGTGTCACTACTTCAGCCACAATTTAGTTTTTTGTCACTTGTCTGTTCCCATATTAACTCTCTTGTCATTTCAGACCCGGCCACTCCCCCCTGCTCTGCACTCCCTGCTGATTACTTCCACCTGGCCTAACCACACTCACCTGCTCCCCATCAGCTATTAGCCCCACAGTATATATACCGGTTCATTCCCTCAGTTCCCTGCCAGATTGTCTTTGTGTTACATTGCTCTCCAGCCTATTCTGAATTCCTGCCTGTTTACCTGCCCGCCTATTCGTGTTTTGACCCATCCTTTTTGGATTTTGGATTATCCCTTTGCCTGCCCCTCTTGGACTTGTTGCCTCGCTACCACCTGGTTTGATTCTTCATTAAACTTTGTTGCAATACCTGAACTGTTTGTTGTCGTGCTATTGGGTTCTGGCCTGCCATTTTGGTACAATCCTGACAGTACAATCTGGCCATAAGATGAACCCAGCCGACACAAAGGCTCTTAAGGAAGAAGTGGCAGCACAAGGTGCCGCCCTACACCAGCATTCGAGACAGTTCACCGCTATGGAAGTGGCTTTCCAGGAAGCTTCGGAACGCCACAATCAGCATTTTGAGGTTCTGAGCGGCCAGCTCCAGCAGCTCACGCTGGCCAGTCAGACCCCAGCGGTTCAACCACCCACCAGCCCTCCTGTCCCTGCTGTCTCCCGTCCAGAGCCCCGCTTAAGTGCTCTAGAGCGCTTTTCTGGAGCTCCAGATACCTGTCGCTCCTTTCTGACTCTGTGCTCATTGACTTTTGAACTACAACCTCTCACATATCCCACGGAGAGGTCGAGAGTGGCTTTCATGATCACCCAGCTTACTGGGCGGGCCCGGAACTGGGGTGCCGCCGAGTGGGAGAAGCAGTCGGCTCTCTGTTCTTCTGTGGCTGCCTTCTCTGAGGGTCTTCGGAAGGTGTTTGATCATGCTACCCCTGGTCGAGAGGCTGCTCGGGGTCTGTTTAACCTGGCTCAGGGGAGCCGGAGAGTGACTGATTATTCCATCGAGTTCCGGACTATCGCTGCAGAGAGTGACTGGAACTCTTCCTCCCTGGCTGACGCCTTTTACAACGGACTTTCTGATGCCATCAAGGACGAGCTGGCGGCCCGGGATCCTCCAGGGGATTTGGACGTTCTCATCGCCACCGCTATCCGCATCGATGGACGTATCCAGGAGAGGAGACGAGAGAAGGTACTGACCAGCACTTCCCGTAGCCTTCCACGTCTTCCAGTTTCACCTTCCACTTCAACGTGTTTTCCTACCGCTGCTGCCTCTAGTGACCCAGTTGAACCCATGCAGCTGGGCAGGACCAGGCTGTCAGCTGCTGAACGACAACGGCGCCAAAGGGAGAACTGTTGCATGTACTGTGGAGAGGGAGGCCATTACGTGTCATCCTGTCCAGTAAAAGACAGGGCTCACCAGGAATCCAGAGGGCGCTGGTGAGCCGCATCAAGAACTTTGAAGGTCCCTCTCGAGCACTACTTCATGCCCAGCTCAACTTTAATGGTCTGTCCCATACTGTCGCTGTCCTCATTGACTCGGGAGCTGACACCAACCTTCTGGATCGGGGCCTTGCCATGCAGCTGGGTATTAACCAGGAACCCTTGGCCGAGCCTATTGAGGCTACTGCTCTCGATGGGCGCCTCCTCTGCACTGTAACCCATCGCACAGTTCCTATTCATCTGGGCATATCAGGTAACCACACTGAATCACTAACCTTTCACCTGATTAATGCACCTCAGCAGCCAGTTGTCTTGGGGTATCCTTGGTTAATTAAACATAATCCACACATTGACTGGAGAACCGGTTCCATTCTACAATGGAGTGATCAATGTCTTGCGGTCTGTCTGAAATCTGCCTTGTTACCTGCCTGCAGCACCTCTTCTTCTAATGAATTCCCAGATCTCTCAGGTATCCCGTCGGAGTACTACGACTTAAAGGAGGTGTTTAACAAGGTACGGGCCACCTCTCTTCCCCCACACCGCCCGTATGATTGTGCCATTGACCTCCTCCCTGGCTCATCCCCACCCAGGGGGAGGCTCTACTCTCTGTCAGCCCCGGAAACCAGGACCATGGACGAATACATAAACAACTCACTGGCAGCAGGCCTCATCCGTCCCTCTTCATCACCTGCTGGAGCAGGGTTTTTCTTCGTGGGTAAGAAGGACAAATCCCTCCGGCCCTGCATCGATTACCGCGGTCTGAATGATGTCACCATTAAGAACAGGTACCCCCTCCCACTCATCTCTTCTGCATTTGAACTTTTGCAAGGGGCCTCTGTGTTTACCAAGCTTGATCTCAGGAATGCCTATCACCTAGTTCGCATTCGGGAGGGGGATGAGTGGAAGACGGCGTTCAATACCCCTAGGGGCCACTACGAGTACCTGGTAATGCCTTTCGGACTCACAAATGCTCCTGCAGTATTCCAAGCCTTAGTGAATGATGTGCTCCGGGATTTTCTCAATGTATTTGTGTTTGTTTATCTTGATGACATCCTCATCTTCTCCAAGTCCGAACAGGACCATGTGCAGCATGTCCGCAGGGTTCTCCAGAGACTCCTAGAGAACCAGCTGTTCGTGAAGGTCGAGAAGTCCGAGTTCCATGCCACTGAGGTGTCGTTCCTGGGATACATAATTTCAGTCGGAAGTATTCACATGGATCCCACCAAGATTAAAGCGGTGGTGGATTGGCCGGTTCCCACCACTCGTAAGAAGCTTCAACAATTTCTGGGGTTTGCCAATTTCTATCGTAGGTTTATCCGCAACTATAGTTCTGTAGCAGCTCCCCTGACAGCCCTCACCTCCCAAAAGGTAGCCTTCCAATGGTCCCCTGCTGCAGGAAGGGTGTTCAGTGAGTTAAGGTCACGGTTCTCTTCTGCTCCCATCCTCATCCTACCAGATCCAGAACGCCAGTTTGTCGTTGAGGTGGATGCGTCAGACTCCGGGGTGGGGGCAGTCCTGTCTCAGCGGTCAGGTAAAGACCAAAAGTTACATCCATGTGCCTTTTTCTCCCGCAAATTGTCCCCAGCGGAGAGAAATTATGACGTTGGTAACCGGGAGCTATTGGCGGTTAAGATGGCTCTCGAGGAGTGGAGGCACTGGTTGGAGGGGGCGAAGAATCCGTTTGTGGTGTGGACGGACCACAAAAACCTGGAGTACATCCGGTCAGCCAAACGGTTGAACTCCCGTCAGGCCAGGTGGGCGTTGTTCTTTAATCGTTTTGATTTTACCCTGTCTTATCGCCCAGGTTCTAGGAACGTCAAACCAGATGCCCTGTCCCGTCAGTTCCAATCCGAACATGTTCCCACACATCCTGAGAGCATCCTCCCCACTAAGATGGTCATCGGCGCAGTTACCTGGGACATTGTGGACAAGGTAAAACGGGCCCAGGCCGACCACCCGGCCCCCAGTGCTTGCCCTGATAATCGTCTGTATGTGCCTGTGAATCTCCGCTCTCAGGTCCTCCAGTGGGGACATTCTTCTCGCCTTGCCTGTCATCCAGGGGTTAGGCGCACTCTAGCCCTGCTGAAGCAATGGTTCTGGTGGGCTACCATGGAAGAGGACGCCAAGGAGTTCATCGCTGCTTGCTGTGTTTGCTCCCAGCACAAGATTGCTCGCCATGCCCCTGCGGGCCTTCTTCAGCCACTGCCTGTTCCTCATCGTCCGTGGTCCCACATCTCGATCGACTTCGTCACCGGACTGCCTCCCTCCGAGGGTAACACCACTATTCTTACTATTGTGGACAGATTTTCTAAATCTGCTCAGTTTGTTCCGTTGCCCAAGTTACCATCTGCCAAGGAAACAGCTGAAATTATGTTGCATCATGTTTTCCGTCTGCACGGCCTTCCCTGTGACATTGTCTCCGACCGGGGGCCGCAGTTCACTTCTCGTTTCTGGACAGAGTTTTGTCAGCTGTTGGGGGCCACGGTCAGCTTATCCTCGGGTTTCCATCCTCAATCCAACGGCCAGACTGAGCGGATGAACCAGGAGATGGAGACTGCCTTGCGCTGCATCACATCCCAGAACCCGTCCTCCTGGTCCAAGCAGCTCCTATGGGTGGAGTATGCTCACAACACACTTCCAAGTTCAGCAACAGGTCTTTCCCCCTTCCAGTGCTCTCGAGGATATCAACCTCCATTGTTCCCTGAGCAGGAGCGAGAGGCCAGTGTCCCGTCTGTCCAGGCGTTCGTCCAGCGATGTCGGCGCACCTGGGTGCGGGCCCGTGCTGCTCTCCTGCGCTCGTCCGACCGATACCAGAGATATGCCAATCGCCGTCGGACCCCTGCACCCGGTTACACTCCGGGTCAGAAGGTTTGGTTGTCTACACGGGACCTTCCGCTCCGGGTGGAGTCTAGGAAGTTGGCTCCCAGGTTTGTGGGTCCGTTCTCCATCAATAAAGTCATCAATCCTGCTGCAGTCCGTCTCCGTCTTCCTCGCTCCATGAGGATCCATCCCACCTTCCATGTATCCAAGATCAAACCCGTTAAAGAGTCCAAGCTCCAGCCCTCCTCCAGACCCCCGCCGCCCCCCCAGCTCATTGATGGAGGGCCTGCCTACTCGGTTCATCGTCTCATCAGGTCGCGACGACGGGGAAGGGGTTTCCAATACTTGGTTGATTGGGAGGGTTATGGCCCTGAGGAGCGCTCGTGGGTCCCGGCTCGCCACATCCTGGACCCCGACCTCATCACCACATTCCATAGGGACCATCCTGATCAGCCTGGTGGGACGTCAGGAGCCGTCCCTAGAGGGGGGGGTTCTGTCACTACTTCAGCCACAATTTAGTTTTTTGTCACTTGTCTGTTCCCATATTAACTCTCTTGTCATTTCAGACCCGGCCACTCCCCCCTGCTCTGCACTCCCTGCTGATTACTTCCACCTGGCCTAACCACACTCACCTGCTCCCCATCAGCTATTAGCCCCACAGTATATATACCGGTTCATTCCCTCAGTTCCCTGCCAGATTGTCTTTGTGTTGCATTGCTCTCCAGCCTATTCTGAATTCCTGCCTGTTTACCTGCCCGCCTATTCGTGTTTTGACCCATCCTTTTTGGATTTTGGATTATCCCTTTGCCTGCCCCTCTTGGACTTGTTGCCTCGCTACCACCTGGTTTGATTCTTCATTAAACTTTGTTGCAATACCTGAACTGTTTGTTGTCGTGCTATTGGGTTCTGGCCTGCCATTTTGGTACAATCCTGACACCTGGTGTGTTTCTAACTCGTTACATAAGAGCAACCGTTACCAAAGAAAAGATTTCCAAAGCAATGGCACATTTCTAAATATACATTTGCAGACTGTCTAGACACATTTAATTTCATTAACCTTCAATTTTAGATATGAAGAGCTCATGTGAATCACATGAGCTTGTTGGATCTAAAATAGTTTAAACTTACCCATTTTTACAAATCCAATGTCCACATAGATTTTGGCACAAAGGGAGCCTAACAGGTAGCCGAACACAGGGCCAACCACCGAAATTGTCTGCACGCAGCCTAGGAAACGGTAAACACACACACACACAACACACTGGTTATAACACTTGCATGAACAACGGAGAAATCTTAGATAGTACAGACTACTTAAAAGACATTGCCTACAAATTGTACATACATTGTGTTTGGTGGTACTACATACACATTTTAAATCAGTTTTTAAGCAAGTAAAAATGTCCTTTGTTAAGTAATACTCATAAACTGCTACTTTCACTAAATGGATTTAATGCCTTGTGACATTTTTTTAAAGTCTGAATAAGGTAGTGTTTGCTGCTGTATGTGGGAGCTGCAGCAAAATGTAATAATGTTTTCACGCAATAAGCACACCACATGCCTACTTTACCTTAAAGTGTTTTGTAATTGCCAAATGCATTAGGGAACTGAATGGTCTACCAAAGAGCACCTTTGCAGCAGGGTGCTCTTTTAAAAAAAAAAATAAAAATAAATGTTTTTTTAGGTGGAAGTAAAGACCCACTATCGGACGGACCTGTTCATTCGCTGTCCAAGAAAATGTCAAATAAAATTCAGACAATTAATTAATACTAAAGAATATACCATTACCATGCATTGCTTCTAATTGTATTATTGGGTGGGCAGGACAGCCTGCCTCCAAGTTACCCACCCGCTTAAAGTGGTCACTGGCCAGCAGAGCCGGCCGGAGGCATAAGCGAAATGAGCGGTTGCTTAGGGTCCCGACTGCCAGGGGGGCCCCCCCAATTTATTTTTTTATTTCGTTTTTTACATCTGGGAGGTAATCCGAGGTTAACTGATCACGTCACGTTCAAGTCCATGGCATGCACAGTTAGTATTGAGTTTATTTAAAAATATTTGAAAATGGGGCTGCCCTCAGTTGCCCATGCACTGTGTATAGTCTATAGCCTATTTCAGCCTCGTCTGTGGAAAAAAAGATAACTAGACAACAGAGTTCTTCTGCTTCGTTCCTCTCACTGCATTTAAATGAATTCATTATATTACAGAAAAATATGTCCCGTAAAAGAAAAAGAGCACCAAGCCCATCCCAGAGGACCCTGCATAATATTTTTATATTATTTCAAATTTATATGTCTATGGAAAATCCATGTGTCTTTCTTCAATAGCTTCTAATTCATCCGACCCAGTGTCTCCAAATTATTTCTTCACACAAAATTCCTCAGATTTAGCCTCTTAATTTTCCTCTCAAAGTGCACCAGATTCATGCATTTCACTTTAAAAAGGTAAAAAAAACATCTCACGGGGGGGCATACCCCCGGACCCCCCTAGCATAGTTGTGACCTCGGCTGGCTACTATTTTCACCCAGCTGGACATTGGAGCCAATGGTGGAAATACTATATATCTATGTTCTGCGCTCGCTCGCATCTTCGGTCTCTCTGCCCAGTGTACCCACCTAAAATTTCTACAGGCCCACCCTAATCCGACTGTCTAGAACCGGGCCTGCTTTGCAGACAGTTTTTACAGTAATGAGGGGATGCCATTCTTTATGTTTTTTTTTCATCTGAAGAAATTATTTTGTTTTAATGAGGATGTGGATTTAAATGATAATTGGAAAATGAAGCTTTCGATAATATATATTCATATTTTATCAGGTGTTGTTACTGTTGCCTCTGACTAATGAAACAGTTCATGTGACATTGTTTTAACACAGCTTAAAGAACATTTACTAGGCTGGGCCATCATTTTGATTGGTGTTATTCAGCATGCTGATTTCTAGACGACACGAGCTGGGGACAGGCTGAGCTGGCTGTGGCTCAGTGCCACACGGGGACAGACCGCCTAAATAGCGAGGGCGGATCGTAGAAACAAAAAAAACTGAGGGTTTAAGGAAATAGACATGGCAACATAGAGTACAGTGTAATAGTCGAATTGCTGTGTTTGTAGTGGTTCATATGGACACAGCTGGTGTAGACATTTAACAGATGGATGCGAGAGACGTATACATTGATGCCTTAGGGATGTTATGTACCAAAATATAATACTATTAGTCCTATGTATCAGCAAACATGGCCCACCCACAGTGATAAAACAAACCCTTATCTTAAGTACAATTTTTTTTTCTTACCAACATATAGTGCGGCGTTCTCCTCACCAGCAAAGTCATCTATATAAGAGATCCCAAGAGGCTGAACAGGTGTCTCTCCAATACCACGCAGGACATTTCCCAGGAGGACATAGATCCACATGGACAGGTTGGACTCGCTTTCACAGGCTAGAAGAAATTATGCCAGTAATCACTATCAGTATCAGTAATCTTTTACTTCTCTACAGTAGTGTGTGTGTGTGTGTGTGTGTGTGTGTGTGTGTGTGTGTGTGTGTGTGTGTGTGTGTGCGTTTGTCTGTGTGTATGTGTGTGTATGTGTGTCTGTCTGTCTGTGGGTGTGTGTGTGTGTGTCTGTGTGTGTCTGTGTGTGTGTGTGCGTGCGTGCGTGCGTGCGTGCGTGCGTGCGTGTGTGTGTGTGTGTGCATAAATGCTCACTTGTGGCAGGCACGTCATGCCGTTGGCTACCCTGGGTAAGGACTGCTGGTGAGCCCACCGGACAAGGAGATGGGTTAAATGTTGAGTTCACTACCCATCGCACTGATGTTTCAAACTGATAGCTAGTAGATCAAAAAACACAAATGGAAAACAGAGAAGGAAAAAAAAATTAACTTGGGTGTATAGAAATTAATCTGTGAATCTGATCGGAAGAAAATGTCACCAGTTCAGGGCTTGCTACTGAAATTGATCACGTGCGATGATGAATACAAGTACACTCGCACAAGTGCTAATGAGCAGATGCTGTCTGTTTGAGACACAGAGGAGTGCTGCTCAACACTGCTTAGAGGGCTCTACATTAACACTCTCCAAATTCGGGTAAATGTAGTCTTAGGCAAGTAAGTTATTGAGTCCACCCTCCACTTTGGCTCGTGAAAGATGTGTGCTCGGGACCTGTGCTTGTGCGGTGATTCTAGCGTCTAATACACTTTACCAACGGTAATAACCAGAAGGAGACGGCATGCAGTTAAGTTAGCGCGTGTGCAAACAGAACATTTCCTGTGCGCCTTCACATTAAAAGCATGTTACTAGCCAAACGTGAGTTGACTTTTTTTGAAGCCGGTAAGAACAGGAAGTTTTCTTTCAATATTCGCTCGGTATCTCACTATGGGACACGCCCCTCGCGCTGTCCCCCAGAAGCAATTTTACATTACGCCAGTCGTGACTGGCCAATAGACGTGACGTCTGCCTTGCAGAGGAGGGACTTCCTCCTACTACATAAGTCCCGTCGTCACGTCATCTCTTCAGTCTTTTACCTCTTCTCGCTCCTAGAAGCACCTCTTTGAAGGAAGTTGTAGACGGCCTAGCTTAACTGTTCATAGAGCGAGCTAACCCCTCGGTCACCGAACGCTAGCCTACATCGCTACAGCAAACCTCTGAGTTGAGAAGCTAAAGCTAGACTGTCACCATACAGTAGCTGCTAGTACACATACTAGCTGCAATCCACTTTATTTAGCTGGCCTGTCATTAAACAGCGGCTACTAATAAGCGGAGAGCAAACATGCAGTCAGAGTCTGAACTTACCCTAACCGAGGGCTCGGGGAAGCCTCTGACAAAGTCCTGCGTATGCGGGAACAAGATGTCGGGAGCGGATAGCCATTCCGCTTGCATTCACTGCCTCGGGCTGGAACACGCCAAGGCGGCCCTTGCATCCCCGGCTACCTGCGAGCACTGCGCGCGTTTTTCACACAAAACCCGCAAACGCCGACTGAACAAACAAGCTAAACTGTTCGCAGAAGATCCCGTAATGGGGGTAACCGACCCACCACTACCGGAGCTAGCGCAAGGTTCCCGGGGACTCGCCGTCCCACCGGGCACCAGCTGGGGATCGGAGGTGGACCTCACCGAAGGTTCCCAGCCGCTCGAGCTAACCCAACCCGACAACGTCGAGGCTAGCCTGCTGGCAGAGCCTGACGAAGCCGAGGGCGTTACTGCGAGTCGGGAGAGGAATCCATTAGCCTCGGCTCTGATGAGGACGAGGAGGATGATTCCTTTTCCCCGCGCACCGCGTCGCCAGGCGGCATGTGCACTAGCTTCCCGAACCCGGCCGTCAGCGTGGATCTCCACGAGGCCTGCAAAAGGGCAGCTGCGAAGCTAAACATCGAGTGGCCTGAGCCCCCGGTAGAGAACTTCTCGCTACGAGGGCAAGCGACTCCCAAAGGCTAAAGCCTCCACCAGCCTGCTGCTTCCGGCCTTTCCCGAGTGCCTGGATGAAGCGACTCGGTCCTGGAGCAAGCCTCTCTCAGCCAAGATCCCTGTACAGGGTGGATCGGCGTTGGATTGGGCCGGTATGGAGAAAAAGGGGTTTTGCCACCTGCCTCCGGTTGAACCACTGCTGGCGTCGCACCTCCACCCCGCGCAGAAGTCCGCCATGACTTCGGCCTGCCCTACACTACCGTCCAAAGCTGACTGCTTCCAGTCGTCACTGACTGAAAAGTGCTACAAGGCGATGGCCACGACGGTTAGAGCACTCAACGCATCATCGCTCCTGCTAGCTTACCAGGCAGAGCTGGAGGTCGACATGTCAACGTCACCCACCCCAGCCGTGTGGGATGAGCTGTCCGTCGTGACGGACCTGTGCCTGCGCCTTCACAGGAGCGCTGTCCAAGCGTCCGGCAGAGCCATGGCTCTGATGGTCGCCCAAGAAAGAGCAAGATGGCTGAACCTGTCCAGTCTCTCTCTGAGGGAAAAAACCCAACTCCTCGACGTGCCTGTGGACCCAAAAGGCTTGTTTGGCCCAGCGTACGAAACTATGCTGAAACGCTGGGAGGAGAAAAAGAGGGAAGGTGAGGCGCTGTGACTGTGTCTCCCCAGAAGAGCGCCTTTCCCCACCAACGCACCTGGCCAGGTGTTCACCCAGCCCCGCGTCCCTTCACCGGCTTACCGCATCCCGAATCGTCAGCGCCAACCAACCCACGGGGCCGGCCGGGGACAGAACAAGCCGCCTGAGCATAGAGGTGCGTGGGGGAGGAATCCATCCGCGCCTGGTGCGAAGCCGAATGGTCGTGCGGCCCCTCCGGCTACTCAGGGAGCCATGAGGAAATGGCGCGCTACCTAGGACGCTGCAGCCAGGGGGGTACGGTAGGCCCGGCCAGACGCCGTCACCGTCCCCCCTAGATGTTCTGTTCCAAACCCAGTTCCAGGACGGGTTACAGAGGGCATGTTCAAAGCCCCGCAATGGGCGTGCAGAAGCCCGTTCGGCCTTCACAGTTCACGGCCAGACAAAGAATAGAAGGGTCAGACCTGCAGAGAGCTCGGTGGAGCCGCAGCTGTGTCTCACAAACGCATGCGAGTGCAAAAGCACACACCAGTGCCCAAAATCACACGTGTCCCCCTTAAAGTGTTTATTAAAACATTTTCAAAGCGCGCATCCAGGCTCCGAGCCAAGGGCGCAGCTTCATGCGAAAACAAAAAAAATTATAAACATAAAAAAGGAACAGAATGTAACAAAACGGTGCCTGGTGGACATGAGCGTGGGTGCGCAGCCCACCATGCCCGTTCTGCTTGGCACGACAGCGAAACCAGCGGGGCTGGGGCCGCTGTCTGGCCGGGCCCAACAGTGGCGTGCATGTGGTGCATCGGATTGGGTTATAAAAACTAACCGCCGATATTAGATCTACACTCTCTGAACAGATACATGAGACAGTACAGTTTCAGAATGCTGACACACGCCGCTCTTATCCCAGGAGACTGGTTCACAAGCATAGCTTTAACGAACACTTATTCCCATATCCCCATTTATCCGCCTCACAGAAAATATCTCAGGTTTGCCTTTCAGGGTGTAACGTACGAGTATTTGGTTCTCCCGTGCGGCCTTTCGTTAAGCCCACGGGTGTCTGTGAAGTGCACGGAGGCTGCTATCGCGCCTCTCAGGGAGGAGGAAATGCGTTTGGCGACGTACATAGACGACTGGCTTCTAGCCACACAGTCACCCCAAGAGGCTCAGGCGCAAACCAGCTTGCTAATATCGCACCTTATGGCCCTGAGTTTCACAATAAACGTGGAAAAGAGTGTTTTGATTCCTTCTCAAAACATAACGTAGGCCTACATAGGCTTGTGCCTCAATTCAGTGACGTTCAAAGCACGTCTATCCGCGGAGAGGGTGGAAGCCTTTCAGGCTTGTCTGGCACTCTTTTGCAGGAGGACGATGTTGACATTCAGAACAATAAATGGCATGTGGAGTTCACATATGCAGTTTGTTCACATGAACTGCCTGGAACTTCAGGCCGTGTCGCTGGCGCTGAAACATGTTCTTCCTTTTCAGAGAAGGCAACATGTTCTAGTCAGGACGGACTACACCACGGTAGTGGCGTATATAAACCGACAGGGGGGGCTACGCTCCCGTCAAATGCACACGTTGGCACACAGACTGACCATGTGGAGCAACGCTCATCTGTTGTCTCTGAGAGCAACACACGTGCCGGGCGCACGGAATTGGGGAACAGATTTGATATACAGGGGCGACCCTCGCTACAAGGATTCGAAACGCCACAGCGAGGTCGTGGCCCAGATATGGGAGAGATACGGTCGAGCAGAGATCGATCTTTTTGCATCAGAGGAGAACACTCAGTTCCCTCTGTTCTATTCCCTAACCGATCAGTTGGGGCTGGATGCTCTGGCATACGAGTGGCCACGCGTCCTCCTGTACGCTTTTCCCCCATTAGAACTGATCATTCCTACTCTCGCCAAAGTGCGAGAGAGGGGTCATGCACTGATCCTTATAGCCCCCCGTTGGGCGGGGAAATATTGATTGGCAGAAATAGCCCAGCTGCTGTACAGCCAGCCTTGGCCTCTGCCTTTACGCAGGGATCTCCTGACGCAAGCGCACGGAGAGATCCTCCATCGTCATCCGTAGCGCATGGCTCTGTGGGCCTGGCCCGTGAAAGGATGAACCTAACAACTGCTGGTCTCCCACAGAATGTCATTGCGACTATTCAGGGCGCCAGGGCTTCCTCTACACGTTACGCATATGACGGAAAATGGCGTGCGTTCGAGGAATGGTGCGTGAAAGCTGGGGAAATAGCTTTCCAGAGCCCCGTACCTGTTATTCTAACGTTTCTACAAGACTTGCTGGATAAAGGCAAGGCTTTCTCCACCGTCAAAGTGTACTTGGCCGCTGTATCGGCTTGTCACATAGGGTTTGGAGACAAAACGGCAGGCCAACATCCCATTGTTTGCCGGTTTATGAAAGGTGCACGCCGTCTTCGGCCGGTGTCGCGGAACTTGACTGCTCCGTGGGATTTATCTACGGTGCTTGATGCGCTGTCACGCCCACCGTTTGAGCCCTTACAACAGATAGAGCTTAAAAAACTCTCGTTTAAGACGGCTTTGTTGCTCGCGTTGGCCTCGGCTAAACGCGTGAGTGACATCCATGCTCTGTCGGTAAACCCGGCATGTATGCAGTTCTTACAGGGGAACTCAAAGGTTTTATTAAAACCGAATCCTGCATTTGTTCCCAAGGTATTTAACTCTGCGTTATCATACCGCCCTATTGAGCTGTTGGCTTTCCATTCTCCTCCTTTTTCCTCTCAGGAGCAGGAGCGGCTGAATGCGCTCTGCCCGGTACGGGCTTTACGCGTCTATGTTGATAGGACAGCTGGATTCAGGAAATCCGAGCAGCTGTTTGTATCATGTGCTACGTCACACCTGGGAAAGCCTCTATCGAAGCAGCGTTTGTCACACTGGATCGTGGAGGCTATAGCCATGGCTTATAATAGTGAGGGTTTGGAACCCCCTATTGGCCTACGCCGGGGGTCACTAACAGGCGGACCGCGGTCCGGGTCCGGACCCAGACGCCGTCCTATACGGACCCGGACCTGTAGTCAATCAATTATTTAAGTATTTAAAATTTTGACGGGGCGCTTCTATTTTGACCGGCGCAGCTTTTCTAGACTTTACGGTACTGGTTTAGCGAATCAGGAAATGCTTTCGAGTTAAGCCATCCCGCCTCCTGCTACTCAGGCAGCCAATCGAATCTGTGCATTCCCGGCTCAGGCTGGCTCACAGACAAAGAGACAGTGAGCTATCATGCGAGAGATGACAGAGAGAAGTGCAAGAATTACGAGAATTTCAGCGAAATAAGTCAGATTAGAGTGAGAAAGACAGCGGGAGGAGAGTGAGAGACAGCTTTCTCTCTCGCTCGCCCGCTCGCTCACCGGCTCCGTGTGTCGCGAGCGAGTTAACGAGCGATCAACAGCTGAGTTTTTTCCTATTATTTACTATCTATGGTTTTTTCCCCTTTTGTAAGACTGGTGAAAACCGGTCAAGGTGCAATCATGTGGACTCTCTATTACCCTGATGTAGACCTATGTGTGAATGACACATAAGATTGACATAATCACCAATCGCCAGCAGCACTGCATCTACTGCCCACAACAGCAACAGGAAAAACATTATTTTAAAAAAAATGTTGTATGTAGTTTCAATTATCTACATTTTAAGTTTTACATATTCTTAGTAATGGCAGAATTTATAAATACAGGTTAATTTTTTAGCAAGATATTTGGCAGTAGCCCCCACTAACATTAGCGAAAGCTAGTGGTCATCCGTCCCTCAGTCCAGTTATCTGGCTGCTAGCAAGTTATGTTGTTTTGTTAATTTTTCTATTCATCTTAACTATATTAAATGTTGACCTTTTCTTTTATTATTTGCACCAGAATGCTCCGATTACATTCTAAAAACACAAAAAAAAATTACTGGGGGGGAAACCCCCAGACTCCCCTACAGGGGTTTAGTTTCTGACATGTCACTTTTTCAGAGCTTTTCAAAATTGCAAAATAAAAATCCAGTATTAGACAAAGTGGGAGATTACTATGTTAAACAAACATAGTAGGTATAGTGAAGTTTAGAAATGATACATTGAAAATATTTCTCAAAATTATTTAATTTTTCAAAAATGAATTATATATTTTATCTTTATTTTAAGATTATTATTATATTTATTTTCACCATTTTATTTTTAAATGCAGCCCTTCTCTATGAAGAGATTAGTTTCAGTTGAGTCACTTAAATAATACATATATCTTCAGTATTATATATCTATAATTATTTAAAAGTGAGAATAAATATTGTTGAAATGTTTTTGAATTGTTCTTTCTATATTGATCTGACAGTCAGTTGTTAATTACATGCAGACGTTGATACAACTACTAGGCTACTTCACTATATATCACACTGAATCATAACGCAAGATAGACATTATGATGTTCCGGACCTTTGCTTGAGGACATTTTCTCTAACTGGACCTATTTGAATTTTAGTTGAATACCCCTGGCCTACGCGCACATTCAACTCGCGGCATGGCCGCATCCTGGGCACTGTTCCAGGGGGTCTCAGTGGAAGAGATATGTGCGGCTGCCAGCTGGGCGACGCCTCACACTTTGACTAGATTCTACAGGTTGGATGTTACTGCGCCTAATCTGTCTCACACAGTCTTGAGCGTTGGATCAGTAAACATGCCTGTTTGACAGGTTTTTGTGTACTGGTACTTCTTTGGCAATACGGGAGTTACTATATCCCATAGTGAGATACCGAGCGAATATTGAAAGAAAACTTAAGGTTAAGAAATTAACCCAGGTTTTCTGATATATGAGTGAGGTATCTCACAAGATCACCCTCCTTGCCCGGAGCGAGAAGAGGTGTTTTGCCTTAGACTGAAGAGATGACGTGACGACGGGACTTATGTAGTAGGAGGAAGTCCCTCCTCTGCAAGGCAGACGTCACGTCTATTGGCCAGTCACGACTGGCGTAATGTAAAATTGCTTCTGGGGGACAGCGCGAGGGGCGTGTCCCATAGTGAGATACCGAGCGAATATTGAAAGAAAACCTTCGCACTTCACAGCCCTGCAGTGCGCTAGCTTGAAAATCAACTGCTTCAGCTGCTGCAGAGAGCAGTCAACAACAGTAGTCTATGTAAACAAAGTTTGAAATAACTGATAAGCCACTGAAGAACTACTCCCAACACATTCACAACAACCTATTTAACTTATCCTAAATTGTACCAATATGTATACTTATTTATTTAATAGGCTATATGTTTTAAAGTTATAGGTTTTAATTAACAGAAGGACATTTACCAAAAATGTTTATTATTATGAATATAATAATGTGTATATACAAAAAATATATAGCTATTAATTTTATGGGGAGAAATAATTCTGAATCAGCAAAAAATTGCAATTCGCAGATTATATTCTTTTGTCTAAATTACAATCAGTGCACCCCTATTAATGTTTCTACAATTATTACTGCACACACTAGGATATGACATTAATTTAGAATTTCAAATGAGACCAAGATGACAGGCTAAAAGGTAATTAGAGCTAAATGCATGGGTTAAGGTTATGCAAGTTTTCGATCATACTTTGTGTGCTACTGAATTTATTTTTGTGCTACTGATTTTTTTTGCTTGCTAGCACCAGTGCTACCACCTAAAAAAATAAGCGTACAGCCCTGCACCAGTTACATTTCAGTAAGTTCATGTTGGAAAAAGGAAAGATACAGGGCACAGGCACAGGCAACCCTAACAGTGCACTTACCAGGTTCATATATGTTTTAATGCCATTGCCTTTTCTTACTCACCGTCCGATGATGAAGTGAGGCAGAGCGATGATGAAGGTGCCGATGGACATCAGTACACAACCCACTGCAATGATCTTTGGTCGATGAAGCTTGGCCCCAAAGTAACTGACGAAAGCTATTACCAACAGGTTACCTGGGAGGACGGAGGGAAACAAAAAATATCATGGCTTTACTGTTTACTGTGTACACCGCCCACGGGATGAAGAAAGGGCTGGAGTTGAAGCACATAACAACACCATGAAGGAACAGATCATTGTCCCATTAATGTTTACAGCATATAGCAGCAAACATTGTCAAATGGCATAAAAAAATCAGACAATGCTGGGTGGGACCATGGCCATTTCTCTACTGTCATCTTTTCATACACCTGTTCTACTATCACTGAATCACTGACACTCCACGTTAAACAAGATGGAAAACTGTCCTTGAAAGATATTGTAAAGGTGTATTTGACAGGATGACGTCAAAACCCTCCAACAATCCTTCAGCTTTAGGTCTGTGTGTGTGAGAGAGAGAGAGAGAGATAGAGAGAGAGAGAGAGAGAGAGAGAGAGAGAGAGAGAGAGAGAGAGAGAGAGAGAGAGAGAGAGAGAGAGAGAGAGAGAGAGAGAGAGAGAGAGAGAGAGAGAGAGAGAGAGGGGAAATATAAGGGGCCGGGGAATGCTAATATCTTACATAGTATTCCACAAGGTAGTGACTACAAATATGCAAAGTGGTTATGTACATGCTCTGAGTAAAATATTTATGCTCTTAAAAGTTAGTTAAGTTACTTTATTTTGTTCCCTTTTCGATCCATTTCTATGTTTCGTTACTGTAATAACAGTATGTGCTAAGTGCATGCTAAGAATGATTCATGCAGCATATACTAGGAAAGGCGCCCAAACATTAGCACTCTCTACTCCACTTGCCCTTCTTCATTAATATTAATTAATAAATGTTGTTTCCCTTCTTCCCTCTGCTCTGTTTTCCTCTGTTGTTTCTTGCACTTTCCTTCCCTTTTTTTCTTTTCAACTCACGGTGCCCTGCTCTGCCTCAATGTTACCCTGGCAACGATCCTATAGAAAAAGCCTGTTGCCTAGGCCACATGAGAGAAGCAGCTTTGATGGGGAATGGAGAGATGAAGGGATGGAGGGAGAGAGTGATTCGGGGAATCCAGTTCTGACTGCACCGGATGTGTCGTTTTCACCTTTCCCTCAGGCTGATATACACCCCACCTCCATCAGAGTAACAGCAGGTTAGACACTCTTCCATACTGTCGTTGAAAAAAGGCAATTATTTTTTACCATATGTGCAGAAGTTGCAGCAGGCATACAGTAGTGCTGTAATTCTCAGATTTTAACTGTATTTATATGCATTTGCAAAGCTAGTGTTGAAAATGGACAACTAGGCATCCCTAGTACTGTCAGGGGTCTGATTTTAGATGTAGATTGAGTTGGAAAAAACACCCTACATGCGGGAGAATTTATATTAAAACCTCTTTCTACATAGTATTATTATCAATATTTTCAAGATATTTTCAAACATGTGATACATTTGCCCAAATGTAAAAAAAAAGTATCCAAAACATATTTCACAGGGGCAAGAAAAGCCCCCCCCTGGTAATAAAAAAGTTATTTTCTTACCCTGCTGCAGAGTTTATTCTTTTAAATTAGGGTTATAAGTATAATGCTGTGAGGAAAATTTAGAGTAGGGAAATAGTATATTGAAGTCATTGTGTAACCAAACCTTAGACATTCTTAAGTTTCACCGCTCAGAGCCTGTTATGTCCCTGCTTGACACTTACAGGATGACTCACCGCAAACACACCCCCCTGTAATTTTCTTGCCTGATGAATCCTTTATCTGAAGCTTGAATACCTCTTTGACCCATTCATATTTGTGTCCCAAAGACAGAAAAAGAGAAGGTAGGGGAGCCAATGGCAGGGAGGCTGCAAACAGAACAACAAAATAACAGCAGTGACTGGCAGGCCTACTCACCAACCTCGAAGCTCCCGTCAATGACACCTATTAGGTAACTGGGGATGTCAAAGCGCCTCTCCAGCTGAGTTATTGTGCTCTTCATGTAGCTCCCCGACAGAGCCTTTGCAAAATAGGCAAAGGACAAAGCCACCAGAAACATCTGGGAGAAGAGAGGGAGATAGGAAAAAGGAGAGAAAAAATAAACAAAGGACAGTTTACATTGAGTATATATGCACAAGGGAATGATAATACATACTGTACAAGAAAATACACTGTTCATATCCTTATAGTAATCTACTTGAGTGTGTGATGTCCACACTTGTGTTTTGTCCACTGAGAATGAACAAGAAAAGGCACTTGTGGTTGCTAAGATGCACAAACTCCCCTCATTAACCTACTTTCCCTGGTCCAACGTTCACTAATTAACAAGTGCCAGCATCACAGGAATAAAGGGATTGCGACGAGCTATGGGGTGTAGAGGGGGAGGGAGGATAGAAAAGGAATGGCTACAGCAGCGGGCTAGACAGAAGTCCCTTTTAATGAAAAAATAAGTCAAAACAGTGCATGATAAAAAAAGACTGGAAAAGTGAGGCAGTTCAACCTCTGCCATCACAGCTGATCAAACACAATGTAATCATTGTAAGCCAATCAGTATCTTTGTACATAACAAATTAAAGTAATCTGCTCATCCAGTGGCTTAGATCAGTGGTTCGCAAAAACTGGCCAGACGAACACTGTTTGAAATGGCCTGACAAGCCCTGTTTGCCACCCTCAGGCAACTGTTGATACTATTTTAATATGACTTTAAAAAAAAATTATTAAAGAAACTTAAACAACAATGGTAATGTTCCTTTTGTTGTTGATCTGTGACTTTTCATCATTAACTCTATCCACTTCGTAGATTGATTACAGTGGTTTCATTAAATTGAGTTAAATTCAATTTTGCCCGAAGAATAACAAAACCTTTGTGCTGTCGATACACAGTCATATTTTTTGGTCATGTTACTGGTCCTGCATCCAGAACTGACATGAGGAAAGCAGCGCATATGAAAGTCACATCACCCAAATGATAAGGTAAAGAGCTACGATTGTCAATGACCGAAAAATGCCCAAAAGTATTATTTATCTATAACAAAAATGTACATTATACAGTCCAACAAACTCACTCATAAAGTGCAAATAGGCAACATTGAGGATGCAGTTTTACCTTTTGACCGTTTTAATGATGCGTTGGAATTGGAAGCAGCTGACTATACTACAAGTACTGATAAAACCACATGAACAAAGTGAGAGAGGGAAGGAGTAGCTCTGAGCGAGATTCTGCTCAGCATGTACACAAGTTTAACTGAGGGAGTAACAACTTGTCTTATCCCTGTACTTCTCTTTGTGCAGCGTGTCCATTAACATAATATGATGGGAGAGGGCCTATGAATGTAAACAGAACTCTGTTGAGATCATGCAACAGTTCTGGCTGTGGGGCATTTACTAAAGTAGTTCATCACATGTGCATTGTCGGGGGGGAGGGGGTTATTTTCTTTTTGAAGCGGTTGCCTGTTTGGTTATTTAGTGGTTTGCAAGTATTTTGGTAAAAACCTTTATGTCAATACTTTATTTTTTAAATCACAAATGACACAGATGGAGCGTAGCGTTAGTTCAGGCAGGGTACGGACGTCAAGCCGGCTGTCATCTGGGCTCGTCAGCTGACAGCCAGGATACGCCCCTAGCACACCATTGGCCGTACACTCAAAGTGGCGCCTTATTTAAGCTGCTCTAGCCTACCTACTGGTGCTGCTTCCTCTGTAAACTCTTGCAACCCACCTCCACCCCACCACCTCCTTGTTAACTGTATTTGTCATCAATGTCATTTCTGTTGTCATTGACGCTGTTCTGTTCTACACCCTAGGGGGTCCTTGCTGCAGATCTCCTCACCTTTCGGTAATCCATGTAGCTCATGGAGGTCAGAGGGATGTCTCTGCCTAAAAGCTTTCCACGTGTGCGCGTGGAGGGGGAGGAGATCATGGATCAGAACCATATACCGCCAAATATAATAATTGCAAAGTTTCTGCTAATTGAAATAAACTTCTACTTTTGACTAAAGTATTCCTGACTGAACTAATAGTTTTATCTTACTCAATGCATCCACTGCAACCTTTCAAAGGTCACATATTATGCTAAATGCACTTTTTAAATGTGTTCTAACTAGGGCTGTCAAAATTATCGCGTTAACGCAGAGTGATTAATTTCTGGAATTAACGCGTTAATTTTTTTTATCGCAATTAACGCATGTGCAGAATGATCCGCCCCGTGCATCCCACCTACTCTGTACTACAGTCACTCTAAGTTGTGGCTGACCCAGGATCAGTAGCTGCGCGCAGCCAAACATAACAGCACGCTAGCCCATGCCGTGTTTTAAACTGCTAACGGTCACGTCTGTGTCGGGGGCATAGATAGTTTATAAAATCAACTGCCGCGGGTGACAGTTGATGTCGGGAGCAACAGGAGGAGAAACATTGTCCGCTCCATTCAGAGCGCGCGAGGACACAAACGTCTGCAGTTTTCAGAGGTGTGTGTGAGTAGACAACATAATGTCGGCTTCCTGGTACAAATGAACAGTCCCCTAGGACGTGTTCGCGCGTACAAACGTACGTACACACACAAACACACAAACACACACACACCGCGGACTGTAATCAAGTTGTATTCAAGAATGCACAACCTATAGATTCACAAAATAAATGCCATTATATAGCCTATATTTGCCCAAAGACATAGTAAACAGAGACAGACCAATTGAATTATGGTGTGGTAGGTATACAGTATATTTTAGTTTGATTTAAATTTATTTTCAGTATTAAAACCATCATTTGGATTTTTAATTAATAACATATCCACCTCCTGTCCTTTATCTTTCCGTTCATACAACAATATATAGAGAAAATTTGAATTTTTCAAGCATATTTCGAATGGTAAAATGAATCGTGATTAATCCACAGAATCCTGTGATTAATCTGATTAAAAATTTTAATCGTTTGACAGCCCTACTTCTAACATGTCCACGGTGTGCCTAGAGACTGCCAAAATATAAAAAAAATAACAATCTCTCCTTTTCTCACTCTCCCCCTTTCTAAAACCCCCACCCCTCCCCCCCAATATACTCCAGTCAGAATTCTCCTCGTTTCTGACCTCAAAAACTGGAAAGCCAGAAGCTTCCACTGTGCAGCCCACACCCCTATTTCTTATTGGTCCACGGCCCTGACAGACAGAGGGCGAGGCGTATCTGGCTTCGCTTCCGGACAGGGGGCGGGGGGAGCTCAAAGATCGTATATTTACGAGGGGAGCTGCAGCTCTTTTAAAAAAATAGGCCATTGTGAGATTAGCTGAACATCAGCATAGTACAATAAATTATCTGAAAGTTTTTTTCAGCAAACAATTAAAGAAAAACGTATTAGGGACCACTAAGACCATATAATATGGTGTATAATAGAACCGAAAAGTGTATAATATGGGAGCTTTAATATGCCATGGTGAGGACCAACTGAGCTGAAGGCTCATTCAGATGGCTGATGTATGTAAGCCCCAGCCCCTTACATTCTTAATTTATTGCAAACTAATTGAAATGGCAATTATATTCAACAGTTTGGCTTAAATAAAATTCAGAGAGAGGTTTAGCTCAGTGAAAAAAAAACATGTAGGTATGCAGCAGTGCAATGCTGTATTTAGCTCTCTGCAATAACAATACAAGTACTCTTCTACCTTCCCAGTAGATTATTTTTACAATTCTGTTTTTGTACGGATAAAACAAACATATATTCATATAACATGTCCATTTGAGCTTTAGATGCGCTGGCAGGCGTTGCATTCGGACAGAGCTAAGCTAGCTGTTTCCTCCTGTTTCCAGTTTTTATTTATTTGCTAAGCGATCTATACAGCTGCTGGTTACAGTCTTACATTTAATGAACAGATATACTGTATCTAACACCTTCTCGTCTTACACTCAGTTAAGAGGGCAAGCCCATTACTTTCCGTGTTGGGGAAAATCATCATGAAAGAACGTGATGTGTTAGTGATGGATTACTTTGACTGAATAACGTGCTTTTGTGGGGATTTCTACAACAATGGCATGCATTGTGAAATTTTCATTCTGTAATTTCAATTGGTTTTAAGAACGGTAAAGGTCAAATAAGCAATGGTCTCATTGTGATTAAGGATCCCTTAAAAGAGATTCACACAAAGACTGCTTGATAAGTTGAACAAAGCCGAGCTCCCTCTGACCTGTTAACTGCTTTTGTTCTTAGCTCATTGATGTCACCCAAATAATAGGCTTAGGGGCACTTTACACGACAACACGAAACGGTGCAAACGCGGAAAAATTCCCGCGGTTGCACTATATCATTTACAGGAAAACAGCAAACGCAGGCATGAAACCGCAGGTTTTTGAGATCACCTCCCAGGGAGGATTTTTTGGAAAACTTAACGGTTTTGGTTTCCTGTAAACACCGAAACCATTTCCCCTGATAACGCTGACGTCACGGCTCCACCCTCACACATGCGTAGTCTATAACATTTGCTGTCAAAATACCCACAACACAAGCGAGTTATAAAGTTAGAAGACAACATGAACGGTGTCTCCACGGCACCATCACTGTGATCAGCGGAGAGTGACGTGCAGGGCTAAAATATAGCCTAACACTCGCCAATTTAGTCTAAGCGATTAGTAAGTTATTGAGACCACCGGCCACTTTGTCTGGGGAAAGATTTGTGCTCTGCCGGTTTTTCTAGCCAAATAAACGTGTGTAGCTTCTATGCCAGGGCAGGGACACGGCTCTCTACATTAAAAAACACTATCCATAGTTCAGTGCGCAGCGGTTAAATTACTGTTCAACAAAAGGAGCATTAAGGCTACGGCTTCACAGTAAAAGCATTTCACTGGCTAAACATTAATAGCATTTCACTGGACACACGTGAGTTGACTTTTATTTTGAAGTACGCCTAACAGGAAGGTATCCGCTCACGAAGCCCCTTCACTATCAGCAAGTCTTCTGTTTTTACGAGTTCAATGCGGTGAAATAAGAGGACAGAAAGCTTGTCTTTTACAATATTTGTAACCCCAAGCTTACACCAAACGCTTTATGAACGTTAGTGGCATTAATTTTCGGTTACAGTAAGGTTTTATGCATCAAATTGTACCGGAAGAGCTATCTACTAGGCTGTGTCACCGCTGACTATTGGCTTGGCATGGCTGCTACACTGCTACTACAGCGATTTCGGCCCGTTTCCTCTGAAAACGTGTCAGATAAATTGTGTCTGAACGGGTTTTTTTTTTAAACCAAAAACGGGAAAACTGTCACGTTTTCACCGTGTAAAGTGCCCCTTATACTCACATGGGAGACTGACAAATACTTATACACACCACACACACTATTATTTGTGAGTGATGTCTATCAGTAGAAAATGATCTATTGTACAATAATATAACATGATTAAAGGTGTTTGGCGACATATTGTTAGACGTAAAAACAAATCTAACAAAAAAAACAACATCAACAACACTGGGACGTTTTAGCAACAACTTTGTAGTCTTATTGATTTACCGTAAACCAAAAGCAGAGAATAACATTGAGCGCAGGATAAGAGTCGAAAGGGGCCATGTCCCGCCCAGCAGGCCCGGGAACCAAACAATTCTGAGAATAAATAAAACTCTGTCCTGCCTCTTCACTCTTTATTAGGATACACTGCGTGAACGCCATTGTCTCACATCACTTTCATGTGGTAAACAAGCAACAAGAGTCTCTGATCCCATTTAAGGCTTTACTAACTTTCATGTTGGCCAAAGTCATGCTTCCCGCCAATCAGACTTTGTAAAAAAAAAAAGGTTGTTTGAGGTAGGAGAAAGAAAAAAGAAAGAAGAAAAGCCTGAGGCCTCTATTTATATTAATGCGATATTCACATCATGTTCTGCCTCATGTTCTTACCTCAGACATTATGATTATGAAATTTCACTATGGCAACCAGAGAGGACGCATTATAGTAACATCGTTGTAAAAAGCATGTATGCTTGATTCAACTGTCTTTACATCTAAATAACTTTTTCTCTTTAAGAACACAAATAAATAGCCTTTCTATTAAGCTTAAAATGTGAATAAATAACTATGATATGTTGCCTTTTGAAGAAATAAGGTAAATATTTTCTAAAGTTTTCACAATTATATTTAAAACAGAGGCTGGACACTTGATGAGGCGTAACACCTAAGGACACTTTTACACTGTAAGCTATATAATAAAGACATAAAATTACCCAAAAAAAGAAGTGTGATTAAGTCAGCAAACTGACCCAGTGTTGTCTGTCTTACATCAATACCTATGTAAAATAAGCTAATATAAGACAAAACCGTGCACTTCAAGTGCATTGAAGTGAGCAATACTGCACATCATCGCTTCCGATTTGAAATGTGTATTTATAATGGTAAGATTGTGTAATGTTGTCTTTTAAAAAGTCATATGGGAACCCTGTTGTTTACCATCAAAACATACCAGACGACCCAGTGTCTTATGTTTGCCAGATGCGTTACACAAACGCAAACCCTCATGTTATATGATGTCAGTACTTACAGGCAAAGCTTCACTATGTCACCACAGGATTTAACAAGTATGTATTGATTGATATGTCACTGATGGCTTTGATTAAAAACATGCCCCTAAGATGATCAGGGAACAGTGTTTGTTGACAGGCAACCTGATGATATGGAATAACCACACTCATCGAAAGAAAAGGTTTTACCTGAAAGGCTATTTTTACACTATGGCCCTTTAAAGTTTTTATTTTCAACTTTTTATTTGACAGGAATGCCACTACAGTATAGGGAGTAGGGGAAGGTGGGGTGATTTGTGCATTTTGGAAGTTGCAAAACCCCTTGTTTCTAGAAAACCGTGGAAGAAATTGGAAATGTGACCACATATTTAAGAAGAGCCATCCATTTGACTCATCCTGTAAAGAAGGGAGACACAAGGAATAAGATATAAGCACATTTAAGCTCAAAAAACTGTGTTTTGCCTTTCAAAGTAAAATTTCCATGATCAAGGTTTTTTGATTATTGTGTCTGAACAATTATAGACACATTTGAAAACATTTGACACATGTTTTAGTGCTTTGGTATGCTACACTTTGAGTCTATATAGTTAGCACAATGTCAAACCTAAATTGCTGCATCATGCCTATTATCCAAAATTCTGGGGATGGGGTGATTTGTGCGCAAGGGCCTGGGTGAGTTATAAGTAAGTAAGTAAGTAAAATGTATTTATAAAAGCACATTTATGACAGTTTGCACTGTCCAAAGTGCTGTACATAGTGCATTCAGTAGGTAAACAATGAAGGTAAAATAACAATAACCAAAATAAAAGACGTAAAGCCCATACATCCACATAAACACAGATAGTAGTGCAGAGGTAAGTAAGTAGTGCAGAGGTTAATGGGGAGGAAACACCAGGGTGTACATTGGTGTTTTGAGCCTTGATTTAAAGGCAGAAATGTAGGGGGAATCACATTTGTCAGGTGGCAGTTGGTTCCACAAGCACGGAGCAACTAGTGCAAAGTACATTTCTGAGAGTTGTGCCAGTGGCATGGCTGTATACGCTGGTCACCAAAAGAAAGTGATTGTCTACAGTAGCTCAGAAGAGAGTGACATCTCAATTCCACTTAACGACACCACTGATGAGAGTTCAGATGGCCAGAAAGATGATGATGGTGACTTTGTCATTGTGACACAATGACGCACAAATCACCCCACTACGTGGGGTGATTTGTGCGACAAGACAACTTTTTTTCCGAAAGCTATATTTCTTAAACAGTTTATTCCAGATCCAAAGTTTTTATTGCCAGGGATGCACAACATCCTGAAATATATGTACATATTTGAGTTGGAGACATAACTGTCAAGGCCTCACTTTAAAATCACTTTGAGTAAAAAGTTGCACAAATCACCCCACCTTCCCCTATAGAGAGTAGGGCTGTCAAGTGATTACAAAAATTAATCTAATTAATTACAGGCTCTGTGATTAATTAATCTAAATTAATCGCATACTTATATGACACTTTTATGCCTGTTTATAAACAACTGTATAGGCTACCGTTCGTTTCTCTCTCTCTCTCTCTCTCTCTCTCTCTCGTAACTTCTGTCTCCTCCCCTCAGCGAGGTTTCTACATGAAATAAATTCACACACACACACACACAAAGGAGGAAAAAAGACAGGCATATGCTAGGAAGAGTGAGAGGGGGCGGGTGTCCGTTAGCGGGAGACGATTGCAGCTAGCAAACAGAAGTGAGACACAGAGGAAGATTGAGAGATACTGTTTTGAACCTATATTGTTAATTAGGCACCCACTAAATCAATAATGCACAGACACTGCGGCGAATAACATAAGACGTATTCCTACTTTCATGCTTATTTGCCCGGAGCAGCCATAACACATCCATAGAGCCCTCTCTATGCTTCTTTCTTTACTCTTTAATCCCGTGCGGACCGTTTCCGCAAGTTACAAGTGCAGCTCCGCTATCGTCTCACCTCTTTTGCACCGGGTCAAAGGGCAATATAGAAGTGCGATTAATCTGCGTTAATTGTTTTAATCGCGTTAATTTTTCTGTGATTAATTAATCGAAATTAACGCGTTAATTTGACAGCCCTACTAGAGAGCCATGATCCATTTGCCCTGGCTCATTAATGCCTTGGTTACACATTGGTCAAGTTATGATATACAGTATCCCTCATGAAAACACGATTCTTGCAGACGTGACCTTTTTGACTGTTGCTGTAATTTGCTTATTAGGTGAGTACCGGTCTCTACACACTCTCACGCATGCAAGCATATACAGTCATATGAAAAAGTTTGGGAACCCCTCTCAGCTGGCATTATAATTGACTCTGCTTTCACACAAAAAAGATAAAAGTGGTATGTCTTTAATTTACCAGGAACAGCTAAGTACTGGGATGTTTTCCAAACAAAGATTTTTTGAAAAGCAGTATTTAGTTTTATGAAATTAAATAAAATGTGAAAAACTGGCTGTGCAAAAATATGGGAACCCTTGTGGTCTTGCTGATTTTAATGCATGTAACAGCATGTAAAACTGATGACTTTAAACACAAACTTGGTTGGATTATGTTGTTAAGCCTTGAACCTCATATAAAGGTCTGTTTAATCATGATAAATTATTTTAGGTGCCTAAATGCAAGTTCCACTTCTCTTTGACTCTCTGCAGAAGTGAGACAGAATGCGATCATCAAAACAGCTCCCAAAAGATCTTAAAAACAAAGATTATTCATTGTCATGGTTTAGGGGAAGGCTACAAGAAGCTTTCCCAAAGGTTTCAATTGTCAATTTCTACTGTAAGGAACGTTGTCAGGGAATGGAAGGACACAGGCACAGTTGCAGTTAAACCCAGGTCTAGCAGACCAAGAAAAGTACAAGAGCGGCATATGCGGCGGATTGTGAGAATGGTTGCACACAACCCAAAGATCACCTCCAAAGACCTGCAAGAACATCTGGCTGCAGATTGTGTATCTGTACATGGTTCTACAATTCAGTGCAATTTGCACCAAAACATCTGTATGGCCGGGTGATGAGAAGGAAGCCCTTTCTGCGCCCACGCCACAGATACAGTTGCATGGAGTATGCAAAAGCTAATTTAGACAAGCCAGCTTCATATTGGAAGAAAATGCTTTGGACTGATGAGACAAAAATTAAGTTATTTGGTCTTTATAAAAAGCAGATGTTTTGGTGCAAATTGCGCTGAATTGTTGAACGATGTACAGATACACAATCTGCAGCCAGATGTTCTTGCAGGTCTTTGGAGGTGATCTGTGGGTTGTGTGCAACCATTCTCACAATCCTCCACCTATGCCGCTCCTGTTTTTTTCTTGGTCTGCCATGCCTGGGTTTAACTGCCACTATGCCTGTGTCCTTCCATTTCCTGACAACATTCCCTACAGTCGAAATTGACAATTGAAACCTTTGGGAAAGCTTCTTGTAGCCTTCCCCTAAACCATGACAATGAACAATCTTTGTTTTTCAGATCTTTTGGGAGTTGTTTTGATGATCCCATTCTGTCTCACTTCAGCAGAGAGTCAAAGAGAAGTGGAACTTGCATTTAGGCACCTAAAACAAATTTTCTCATGATTAAACAGACATTTCTATGAGGTTCAAGGCTTAACAACATAATCCAACCAACTTTGTGTTTAAAGTCATCAGTTTTACATGCTGTTACAGGCATTAAAATCAACAAAACCACAAGGGTTCCTATATTTTTGCACAGCCAGTTTTTCACATTTCATTTTATTTCATACAACCAAATACTGCTTTTCAAAAAATCTTTGTTTGGAAAACATCCCAGTACTTAGCTGTTCCTGGTAAATTAAAGACATACCACTTTTTTTTTTTTTTTTTGTGAAAGCAGAGTCAATTATAATGCCGGCTGAGAGGGGTTCCCAAACTTTTTCATATGACTGTATACAAGGAGAGCATGTGACATGTGACATCTCACTAACACACACACACACACACACACACACGCACACGCACACACACACAAAGCATCCAAACAAAACATTGGTCTTTATACTAAACATGTAAGTTTTTGTATACCTTCAGGCTGTTGGAGGGCGTGGAGCGTGGCTTGCTAGCCGCGGTGTCACTGTGTCCGTTTCCCTGTGTGCGTCCCTGCTTTGCTCCCATCCTCGAAACGTGTCTCTGTGTCTCCTTAGCAGAAGTCTCCCACGTAATGCAATTTCTTGGCACTAATGCATGCAACCCTGCAAATGGATAATTCAAGCATGTGACCCACTTCTCATCTTCGGCACAAAAGCAGAACGTCTGCAGCAGACGGCAGAGCGGAGACTGATATACAAACACACAAGCAGCAGCAGTCCCTGTATTTGTTCTATTGTTCTCACGAATGAAGCAAGCAACGCAAAAAGTCAACACTGTGAAAACACGGGTGAAGTGTTTGAGAGGATTTTTATTTTATTTTTTTCAATTTCAAACCCGAGTTAAAAACCCTGAGCTTAACATTCCTGCATATCACAGCTACATCATTTATAGTATTGTTGAGCCAGTAACTGACTTCATGTGACCATATACAACAATGAAGCGTGAATCCTGGGTTGTGAAGTGTAATATTGGCAACACATGATCCTGAGCTTAGGACCCTCAATGCACTAAAGTCATGTATAAATCACATTGGAGTTGTATATAATGTGGTGAACTCACAGTTTGGGTCCAAATAGGGAAGTTTACTGTCTTTGCCTGATGAAGTTCTAGTGCTAAAACGTTGCAGCTAATTAAGTAAGACAGTGTGTGGGAACCTGAGTGACTTGTGGAATAAACCTTTTTAGATGTGTGTATTTTAAGCTCAAATATAAAGGTATAGTGTGAATAAATATAGTAATGTAAACGGAAACAGTGCCCTTGTTCCAAACGGTTATACTGTAAGGGGAAAATTCTGATGGATGTACATACTGTATACAGTACTGCTAGCCTTTTTTTGGACTTTCTAATAAGTAAATATGTCTTAGCCAAACGTTATAACCCACTTAAGTTGTTCTAAGTAGTGGTAATCCGTTGAAATATGCATTTGAAGCCAAACATTCCTGACCCTACATATGCAGTATCCATGCAGTGACTATGAGCAGGGCCATAACATGTGCCACCTTCCGATGAGCTACGTTTACATCATGGTCGAGAGAGTGACTCAAACAAAAGAAGAAAAATGCATCACGTAAAAACCCTCACATAGGCCTAACATTCAGCCAATTTACAGCTCCTGTTTAAAGTAAGAGTTGCTGGGGATTTGTAATGTTCTTATTTATACAATCCAGGAAAAAAGCTTGTTTGATCTAATCCACTTTGTTGCTACTGTTACTACTGTAAAACTCCGTTGCAAAACAACACTGTTTATTCAAGGTGCAAAATCAACACCTCCTGGTAGAAGCTGCTTCACTAGATTTACATAGATTTACCACATTAAAACCTAAAGTGTAAATCACTGGCGTTGCCCAAAACAGTTCAAATTAAGAAGAAGAAAAAATTAATCGCTCCTACGGGATAAATAAAGTATTCTGGGTCTGAATCTGAAACTAAAACCTTTATTTTGGTAAGACAGAATTAATATTATTATATTGTAGCTTCTCAGAATCTCAGATGTAGATTTAAAATTGCTTGTGGTGGATGGGTGTTTAAAGGCCAGGACACACCAGTCCGACTACCCGAAAATGGAGACTGCCGATTCAGGGAGCTCCAGTCTTCCCGTCGCGGCCGAAAAAGTGCAAAGAACACACCAAACCGACTGCTGACTTTCCGTACGCTCTGCGCTTGCGCAGGACGTAATGTCTCCATAACAGCAGGCGGCGCTAATCTGTATTGTGGCCCGAAAAAATACGGAAGCCGGAAATGATTGGACGGCTCTCTAGACCATAAACATAGATAGAAATACGTATTTATATTTATGGACCATAAAGAGCACCATTTTTAGCAGAGAGTGTCGAGAATGGTGTCGAGCAGTCAACAAGGGTTGATGCATGTGAGTACTCGCTGAACGAAACAAACAAACACATTAAAACGATGGCTAACTGTTGTTAGCTGTTTGTGCTACCCGCCTCACTTCCGGGCTTCACTGATTCGCTAGCCCTCCACAAATCAAATTGCTCCAACTGAAAGACTGCCTGCCGCCGATCAAAAGAAGCCCGACGACATCAACGACGACCGATTTCACGGCACACACCAAACAGATTTGTGTCCCCGCCCCCTCCCGACTCTACGACGGCAATTATCGGGCCGGTGTGTCCTGGCCTTAACACAATGGCAGTATGGAGTAGGAAAGTGCCGTGGATTAAAAACTCGGTTGGGCTTCGAACGAACACTGACATGCTGAATACTGATTTTTACCTCCCTTTTTTTTCATCCTCCCCCCAACTCCCCTCAGTCCACTTCCAGAAGTCATGTGAAACAGTGAACGCAATTGCTCCAGGAAAACTATAACTAAGATACCATCATCCTTTCTTATCAGGGACACTGGGTCTTTCATGCTACACGTTTGCATTTTTTCCCTCAATGAACTTTTTTGTCTTGAAGAAAGCCTGAAGGAGCTGTGCTAATCGCAACAGGTTTGACCTACTTTTATGGAATTAGACCAACAGCAGCTTAAAGTCGGCCAATTTGAAGCAGCAGTTCACAAAAGCAGCAGGATTTGGGGAAATAAAATAAAATAAAGTAATTCAGGCAGTTTTTCTTCTTAACCCCCCAATATTTATACTCACTCACTATAAACAGTTTTTCTCCTTTATAAAAAAAAAAGAATGTGCTGTAGTCAGTGCAGTACAGTACAAAGTCAAGCAACATTTAATCTGTCAATGTTATATAATGTCTGGTGAGCAACATAGTGACGACAGAAGGAATGGAAGTGAATAATATCCAATAATAATAGCTAGACTGATATAATATGTTTTGTCACGGGTCTATATCTTGAAGATGAACTAAAGGCCCACTTACTCGCCTCAGATATTTCAAGTGCTTCCAAAGGTTTTTACTCACGCTCTGAAGCTATAGAGGGACATTGTGCTTCGATGATCTTGATGAAAACTATGGTTTACAAAGGTCAAGAAAGAAAATATCTATGCTGGAATCACCAGTTCCCATTCACTCACGATAAAACTGGTAATTGGTCATTATTTGCTCTTCCTATAATAATTGAAACAAAAAATAGCGAGACCTGTATATTGAACCCGGTATTTATCTTTTATTGTTTTTAATTATTTGTTAGGGAAAGTACATATTAATGAACAGCTGTAAAAATGCCAAATTATAGCAGAAGTGCTAGTTTCCATCTGTTGTCCCTAGGCAGGTATTAGCTTTACCCCTACCTCCATTGCCACCACACTACTTCTCCTCAAACAAAGATACCATAACAGCATGAGCTATTTATCTCTACACTGACGTCATTGCATCAAGCTCTCTCAGCTCTCCATTCACTTGGATCTCTATCCGTCCACAAACAGTGACTGACTGGTTATGCTGTTCACCCCTCCCAACAGCTCCACGGTTGTCTCTTGCCTGTTAATCAATGGAATGGTATGGGAGGCTTCTCTACTGTATTCTTTATCTCCAAGCACACACACACACACACACACACACACACACACACACACACACACACACACACACACACACACACACAGAGAGATTGGGTTCAAGCTGAAAATCAGAGACGGTTGTGTTTAGATTCAGATTTCTGGTTGGGAAAAGCTTTGGTTACAGTTTGGGTAGCCTGCATGGTATCCAGTGTCTCTGCTGTTGGTTTTCAGCTATCAACACACTTACTGGTGCCAGCTTCAATGGTCCCTAAACGTTTGCTGAAAGCCAAAGAGCTGTTAACAAGAGAATAAAAAAAAACGTGAGAGACCTTTTTGAGTTTCTGAAGAGCATTATTTACGTGGATATGCTTGTGGCAAATGAATTCACCAAGCACATGTGGGACAATCTCCATGGAAGAAAGGTTTCTGCAAAAATCTGGCATGCAGGAAAGACGCATGGCGGACTGATACTCAGAATGCTGCTGTGATTAGCCTCCTCCAGCCTGGGGGCACCTTGCAGGTTCAGCAGGTGTTAGTAGAGAATTGCATCCTGCATTGCACATCTTAAAGTGATTTCACTGTTAAACAAAATAGGCCTACTCTTCACTGTACATGAACTTGCAGTGTATCACAGTTTATAAAACAGTGTATACCTTCTGATTGAAAAAACGACGTGTCCCCCTGTAAACCATGTAGGCCTATACAGTATTTGGTTGTAGATTAAAGATGTTTTAAATCGTGATTTTAAAATCTAAGGAGTTTATTTTGTTATCATTGGAATAAATGTCAAAGTCAGATGATGACGACGCAAGAAGCGCAGAAACAGCGGAGAAAACGCCTGTTGACATTTCTCAAAAGAAAACACCCACACTCCTTTGAAATCCTGAATCATGATAGTAGACTAAAGCTATAGGACATCCAGCACAAAGTGTCAGTATGTTCTTTCCACTCACCTCAGTCTACCGTGTCGTCCAGTCGCTTGAGCTACAGCGGAACAAAACAACCAATGGGGACACAGGGTCAGCCGGCCTTACAAACTTCTCACGTGGATGGGGAAGGAGTAGTAATCGAAGCGCCGACTCTTATCAGGAATGCTCTGAGACCGACATACAGGCCAACCTTCAGAGTTCATTTCCAGACCCACTGCGCGGTGACTTAAAGTGCTGAGTAGCCCACAGTCCAAAATCAAGCGGAGATCTGTATCTCTATATGGAGCATGTCTTCACCGGTCCACACGCATCAGCGAGACGCAGCTCGGAGAGACGCGCTCGCAAAGTGACCCAGATCAGATGCCTCCTTTTTCCCCCCCGCGCTGAACCCACAGAAAGACAGGCTTCAATGGAACAAGCTCACACACAGAAAATCACGGCTGTTTTGATCAGCTCTCTTTTCGTTCTGTCTCCCGCCCCTCTGTCTGTCGGTCTCTCCCTCTCCCTCTCTCTCTCTCTCTCTCTCTCTCTCTCTCTCTCTCTCTCTCTCTCTCTATTCAACAGAGCTTTATTGGAATCATACAGTGCCATGCATTTGTCAACATGTAATTTCCCAGCTGATACAAAACACGTGAAAGCATCATTGGGATCAGAGGACTAAGGTTTTTAATTGTAGTTCCCATTTTTGACTTTGTTGGATTTATGAAACTTGATCACCGAGCACTTTCTTCATTAAAAGTGACAGGTACTGTACATTTCGTATCTTTCTTGATCTGATCCCCTCTCTGCGTTCACCATGCCATGCATTCTGATGAAAGCCCTGTACTTGTTTAAACTTCCTGTCATTTAAATAAAGGTCACATTTAACCATTTAACTCAAGTCACATTTAAGCAAGCACATAATTGAGTTATAGCATTAGATCCTGGATCAGACGAAGACAAATGACAACACCGGTAAAGGACCAAAACTGTGACAAAGATAAACCTCTCCATGATCTATCTACCTGCTCTCTAACTTGGACGGATCTCGCTATTAGTCCTGAATATCATTTTACTCTTGTCACCCCATATTCCTTATCTAACACATGACTCACTGGATATGGGAGCCACTTGTGATGCCTACTGTGGTTTTTTATCTGCATCATGCTGTGTGTGTAGCTCAACTATAAGCTGGGACGTTCACATGTGAAGTAGACAGATTCTTCTGTTTGACAACAGTCTTAACTTCTTCCTCCAGATCCGATTACTGTCAGAGGACAGATCGATGTATGGTGTGGAAACTGAAGGTGACTAGGAGCATATTAACACCATGTGCCCGCACCACCACCATGTCTCTGATGGCATTGGCACTCCCAGCTGTCCGATGGTACACATTACAAAGAGCATATGGAGATGCTGTCATGAGTGTCTCTTTCAAATTCTGTAGTTTTTTTGGCGGTGGCTCTCTAGAGTACCAAGTCAGAAGTGTAAGGTAGTTTAGTCTGTTTAGTATCTGTCTGTTATCTGGTTGGTGCAGACTCTTAAATGTGAAGTCAGCGATTCTTGAGAAGGCTTGTTGTCAAAATCACTTTTTGGCAAAATCAGTGAATATCTCCTCAAGATCCGCTAGCTGTCTTTATTATGTGTGTGCGCGCTGGAGAAAATAATTCAGTGGTAATCCACAGCCTGGGCCCTGTAAACTGGTTTGTCAACAAAGGATATGTAAACGAAGGAGGCCCTCCATAGCTGGCAACATGCCCATTTACAGAGCCGTAGGCTGTGTATCAAAACCCTGTACGGACAGGTAGCAGATCGTGAGGAGATATTCACTGATTTAGACAAAAAGTGATTCAGACAACAAGTGTTCTCCAGAATCACTGACTACACTGGTCGGGCATTACTGTTAATCACTTATTCCCTGACCAATGAAAATTAGCTCTCTTATGTTGCAAATATGCTTCCCTCTGGTCTAATTTCTCTCGTCTAATTTTGGAAGTTTGGATGTCTTTAAAATATTGCATAACGCATTAAAAAACAGGACAATATTTTTAGATATTTCTGATTAATTTTCTGTACACAATGTGTCGTGATCTAGGCAATGGCTCTTGTAGCAGAATCTGATTTTCTTTTTGATATTGTTGTCCGTGTTTAAACCTTGAGTGATAAAGCCAATAATAGATATATACTGTTTAGAGCTAATGTTATTGATATATTTGACTCATGAGGCAGCAGAGATTAGCACATTTCTGTCCTGAATCGCCAGTATATAGAAATTAATAATGCGTAACAATATAACGTGTAAGCATGTTGCAAACTTACTTATCAGATGTCAGTGGAAATCAGTGCGTGGTCCTTTGTGGCCCTGTTTTTTTCCTTTTCTCTCCAAACTCAACAGGTGAAAACAAATTTGTTCTCACAGCCACGAAACGTCAGTGTTGGCAGGCGGTGCGTGCCCAGTGCTGGTAACTCCTGGGGGAAGCATGCATGTTCGTTCTGTGGTGTGGCATCTTCTCTCACATTACAGTTGAATGCAAGTCAGATAGACAGATGGCTGCCAGCCAGTTTATATGATGGTATAGCCCTTTATCTTACCTGAGGTGTGTTCCGTTCTCTGCTTTTGTTAATAGTGGATCAGCTCCATTCCCCTGTGACTGAGTATTTGAGCAAGAATTTAAAGACAATAAATAGTCGGTGAATGTATACACCCACATGCTCTCTTAATGCAGAACACTGTTACTGTATTGCACTTGGCTATACACTTGCATAGCACACTGTGTGAGTAGGTTAATCGTAAAAAACACAAGATTCATCCAAGCAGAAAACACATCTAACAGCATTATTTATTACAAAGTCATCAGCACCACAATTAAATAGGGTAAAGACAAAGAACTGTGCTTTATGTTAGTAAGTCTTGGCAGTACTGTATGTAATTATGGACCAACAGGACTGGAAATGATACTTTATTGAAACAGGTACATAGACTGCATTTTTCCCAATCCCCAATTTCGTTGCACTATGTGCAATGACAATAAAGAGATTCTGATTCTGATGTTAATCATTACCGGCTCAAAATATATGAACAATGTTATTGGAACATTTGTAACTCGTATAGCGTCATAAATTATATTGTATAGTGATATGCAATTACAAATGTGAAGTCTAAGTGAAGATCCTCCCTGGAGGAACTGGCAAATAACACGACAGACACATGTGCAGCATTTATAAATCTTATTATTCAACAATATTCACATCACAACATCAACACTGCTCTGCTAGTGACATGTTCTAATAATCCCAATATATTGTATAGTTACTTTGTAATACATTATCGAGGCACTTCCAGTAAGTCTGGCAATAGAGGAGCTACAGTATTGTGTCTAAATTACAAAACAGTAAAAATAAATATTTTTCTAAAAGTTTTTTTGTTATAATATACTTTCCAATCTGTACAGTATGTATATATATATATTTATATATATATGTATATTTTATACAAAGTCAAAATAAATCCAGAAATAAAATGTCCTATCCCACTTAAACAAATACTGGTGAATCACACAATTTTCCCATCCTGTAGGTATTGCTACATGTGTTAAGTGCAAGATACTGGAGAGAAGAAAATAATTGAGTCCGGAGTGCCGTTATAGTAATTAAAAAAGACATACCGGCCTTCTTTGTCTTGCTTTAAAGGTGTTGAAAATAAAGTTGGTTTTGGTCTCCTTAGCGACAAACAAGGAAAGCTGACAAACAAAGCATTCAAACAATGTATAAACGCATGCATGTGAAAATGGTATGGCACAGGGGCGTATAGCCCCTCTTTTCAAAATGGCTGAAACAACAAACAGTAAAAAAAATTATGTTTTAGGTTCACACCATCAAAAAAAACTACAAGGACTTCTGTCTTAGAGCAGAACAGTTGGTCAGTTCCATTGTAGTGCTGCTGCTGCTGCCTATTGACACGTCAAGGGAATCTTAACAGACAGCAAAGACATGTGAGCAACAGCATGAGCTCCTGACTCCACTAAGATGGTTCTTATGTTGCTTTACTCTCTTGTGTTTTCTAATGAGAACTGTTAAAGTATGCATATCCAGACATCCTTCAACAGGTTTTGGATAACTGATGGATAAGAAGGTGCAAGAAAAACATGTTCCTTTTAGGGCCTTGTAAGAGCACATATTGTAACAGCGACCCATAATGTAAATCTTTTTATTTTATAAAACAGATAATGTAATTACTTGTTGATAATGTAACAAAATACTGAGCCCATAACACAATGGTCCATAATGTTACATCTTCTGACATTTTGGTTCACTAATTACATTATGGAGTTAGCAAAATATTTTTCTCTATCAATCATTTATGGATTAAAGGAGTTTGTGTGTGAATACTTTGAGCCTTAAATTACAGGGAAACGCTAGTGAAATAGTTTGTTTATTGCATACAACACTCTACCTTGAAGCAATTACTCCTTCAAAGGTGCACTATATAACTTTAGGTCTGTCAGAAAAGTGAAAATCTTCTAAGGTATATTCGCACAACTTAAGACACAAGCTTTCCTCACAGGAAAATTGGATTCCCTGGAACACTGTTAGAAGTTAGAAAGCTTCCTGAAAAGTGACTGTTGTTTACAGGTGCCTCTCAATAATGTATTGTATGATGATACAATTATTCAATACTAAGCATTACATGTAGAGAAAATATATTTTTTAAATTAACTGCAGGCTCTGCAAATGTAAACAAATCCCCCTACCCTGAAACTGCATAGTACACCTTTAAGTTATTGACTCACTTTAAAATGTAATAAAATTATTACACTATTAGGAGAAAATGTTTTGCTTGCTCCATAATGTTATAAGTGAACCAAAATGTAATAAGAAGTTATATTATGGTCAAAAAGTAATTACGTTATGGGCTCAGCATTTGGTTAAATTATCTACCAGTTATTACATAATGAAAATGAACATTTTAGGTCGTTGTTGCATTATAGCCTCTAACAGGCCTGTTTCAAAGTGTCTTTGGTTTACACAAGTTAATCCAGTTTGCAGCAATCCACTTCTTCTCACCAAGAAACCACTGATACTGGCTTTGAAGAACTGGCATAATGTTGTCGTATATACCCTGTATTTTTCTATGTTTTCTGGCCCTGGTTTTAAATGAAGATGATGCATGATGACTCAATCAAAATCTAAACGGAGGCATTTATGTTTAGGCTGCCAAGAATATTGACCTAATACAGGATATTAAGGATGTAAATAAATCTCTTTCTCACAAACGATTTCTTGGAGAGCAGGCATATCTTGGATATTACCTAGGAGACCAAAAGAGGAGAGTCGAATGAACCTTTAGAGCAACTTAACCCCTCCCTGAAAGCCTTGGTTTTACGTCTCACTTTGCAGTGTACTCCAGGGTGTGTCAGTGCAGCGTGTGATCACGGTTGGGCGTAGTATGACCGCTCCTGTACCACACTATCCTCTTTCAGACTGTTGTTAAGTTATCTGAGTTAATTTTTGCACAAAGTAAAATTATATCGGAAATACTATAGAAGCTAGTTTGAATATTATCCAACCCAACAAAGTCTGCATTACATTTGGTAAGTTGCGGTGTTGTCGTGAATGGATGCCATACAGAGTGTTCAAATGAATCCACTCCTAAACTGCAAAATGACACAAATGTATGCAGATGAATGTTCACTGTGACTGACAGTGTATATTTTTATACTAAAGCAATCAATAAAAAGAAACAAATGCTTGCCCTGGGGAAGACGCATCTAAATGAAATCTAAAACTGTAAGGCCAACAGTTGAAACTTGACACTTGTTCTTTAATTTTATAGCAAAAGGGGATAAAACATTTTCTTGAGAGTGAAGGAAACTTGACCATTTGACAGCTTGTGTCACTCAAAAAACAAAGAAAACTTAAATGGTTACACGCACACACACACACACACACACACACACACACAAGCTCTAATGTTATGGATTATTAATGACAAAAATAGCGACCCAAAATTCTATCACAGCTTTGATTGAGTCTCTTTGATTGCTGCACTGTAGTGTACACAGTTAGTGAGGCAGGGCTGAGGAGAAAAGCGTCTACTTTCACTAACTTGATCCATCGAGAGCAAGAGCTTTGAATTCTCTGATCACGAAGAATTCAAACAAATAAACGAAGGGATCGTGAGAGTCTACAACTTCCCGAACTACGGGGGGGGGGGGGGGGGGACAACAACAAAATCAATTGCAATAGTGTGCACATTACATTGCAAGTGAGGCATCGATATACTGTATGGTGCGCTTTAGGGTATTTACAGTGCAAGCAGCTCAGGCTCATTCACGTGTGCTCAAATGTCTGTTGTGTACAGGAGGCTTGCAATGCTTTTTACAGTCTTGGCTATCTTAAGAATAACTGAAGTTTGGAAAGCTATACATTGCAGTACAGAGCTTAGAAAATGCTCCACTAAAAGACCCCCATCGATGCCTTACATGACTCACAGATGTGTAGATCAGTCGCGCATCAGCTGGTGTTTACAGATCCTTTTTCACTGCTACAGGTAGTCACGATGAGCCAATGCAGGAGGCTACTGGAAGACATTTGGTTCAGGAGGAGACTGTAAATCCAACTGCGTCTCGCTGCATATGCTACAAATACACAGCTGCCATTTGTGTTGGCAGGTAAGACACACATTGCTGCAGGGGTCAGATATCACTTTGCCTTTTTTTTTTCTGTTGCCTAGCAACATAAGCTCCATTTTAATATGGACTTTTTTTTTCCTCCAGGGCTTCCTGTCTGTAATTTCTTGAAAGTGAACTCATTATGCTCTACCACAGTATGCAAAGCGAAACCCATTTATTTCAAAATAAGAGTTCCTTCTTTGAAAGCCTGCAATAGCCACTGCTTGAAAAACAAACAAACAAACAAACAAACAAATACATAAAATCAGACTTTGAACACCTATTAAGAGCTCTCAACTTGAACTGAATACAAACAATAAGCTCAGGCTTTGGGTAGCAGGCTTTTCCAAGCAGTAAAAACAAGCTCCAACCACTTTTGTAAGCACAGGGAATAAGCAGTCAAGGGCATTATGCTGCACGGTTTAGCCCTCCCTTGCACAATGGGCATTTTGAGTGCAATGGATACAGCTGAGGATTTAGTCATCATCCCTCGATGATTGGAGGCAGCGCTGCCTGGTAGGCCCTAACCCTAACCCAAACTGTTATCCCCCCAACAGGCAGTGATCAGTAATCGTCCCTTACCACTAGCATGGCTTCAAATGATCTGCTTGCAATTTCCCTTTCAGAATGTTTATGGTGATTCAACAAATCCCAATGCCCCTGGGCAGTTTGTGTCATCTCATGTGCACCTCAGCAATGTCGCAAATTCCCCACCCGCTACAGATCAATGCTTCTAAAAGGCTTCTGACATCTAGTGCCACAGCAGCTATAACCACAAACTCACTTCACTGATTTACCTATTCATGTCATCATCATCCTGGAGTCTTCGGTTTTTCCAAAAAAGTGCTATCAAAATCCAATAAAATGTGCCATTGCTGACAAGTTTGACACAATATGCCTGCCGCAGATCTGCAAATTCTTACATCTCATGAAGGGAATCCACAAAGTGTCCCTGATCCGTTTTCTGATGTCAGATCAAATAAAGCTGTACTGCGTATATATCTGAAATACATTTGGCAAACTTGGATCACATGATTTCAAGCCGACTGAACTGGCTCATTTTCAAAGGGGTTACATCTAGAGGAATCCGCTATGAGGCCCCTTTGACCCTCCATAAGTAGCTACAAGTCAATCTAAAATGATTTCTGCCTCACCTCCTTCCTCTTTTATTACTAATCCTCATTACCAAGCCTGTTCCCCCGTGTTCACACTTTGATCCATCACCACTGATGTGAATATCCTAGGACATCAAAGGAGAGCACCAACATGCCCATGCCATGCACTATGTCATCAATAAGGGCCAGGGATGGAGATAAAGTCTGCTGGCCTATGATCAGATTGTAATGGATTCTTTGCCTTTTTTACTGACCATTAACTACATATTCAAAGCAACAAAATCATGACAGATTAAATTATGTGGATCTGATTGAGACTTGCAGGTACTCTATAGTGGGTACACAGCACCCCCTGGATTTTGATCTTAGTGACATAAATCCTCTCGGAAGGTTTTGGGAGCTGTGAGTTAGCTCTGTCCTGGGTGGCCCAGAGCGGGCTGACTGGATACCAGGCTACATACCAGGCTATACAGAATATTGCATTGTATCTTATTAGTGAGTACATTATATTACCGTAATGATGAAGCAGGGAAGTTGGGCATAAAATGACATTGTGACAAAGTGTGGACAAGAAATGATACTTACTTAACTTAATACACTACTTTATTAACCAAGTTTGGTGTCATGTAAGTAAGTTTTTATGAGATTAACAGAAAAACCTGTTGTTTCATACCATAGGCTGAAAGACACTAAAAGGAGTGGAATTTTTATATACAGCATTATGTGAAAAATAACCTTGTTTCTCTTGTGGTGCCTTTTGTGATTCACAAAGTGAACCACCTGTCTGTGGGTATTATTAGATCAATATCATCTCAAACAGCAGATGCAGAAAAAGTGGCAAGCTCAAGGACACTGCCAGTCCATTTTATTTTATTATTATTATTTTTTTCCTACAGGTTTCTGCCTTCCTGAGTCTTGTGGACAGGAAAAGTGTAGCTGAGCTGGACTGAGTTTGAGTAACAAAAGACGGGAAGAAAACAAGTGACTTAGGATAAATGTTGTCTGACATGAAAACAAAATGTTTTGTATGTTTTTCCTTGAGTGAGTATAAAGCTTTTCTAGCAACAGGGTTCTTTGTTAAACTTCCTAACTGTTCCAAGTACGGAATGTATTTCTACTGTATCATTGTGTGTATATGTGTGCATGTCTCTCTGTAATGTAATCCACATGCCTGAGGCTCAGTAAACACAGCTTTTTCCCTGGCTTTCAACCCATTGTTTTTAAGGTGAAGGGGCTTGCTGTACATCCTCAAGCAGCCGAGTGGTTCCACTGTGTGCCGATAGTAACAAGTATTGTGTGTGTGTGTGTGTGTGTGTGCGTGCGTGTGTGTGTGTGTGTGTGTGTGTGTGTGTGTGTGTGTGTGTGTGTCTGTGTGTGTGTGTGTGTGTGTGTTGGGTGTGTGTGTTGGTTGGGTGGGGGCTAGTGACAGTGTATTACTCACTGGTGGAGTGAATCTGTGAATCAGCGTGGTCGCTCCACACTGCACTATGGGCAGCCTGTGTGAGAGAAGGGCATCATATCCAGACTAAAGCAAACGCTACAATAAAAACAAATCCAGTCCCAATCGTTCCCTATTTTTTTTCATCTTCTTCCTCTTCTCTTCAGTCACTTCATCCTTTGCTTCTCTCTCTCTCTCTCTCTCTCTCTCTCTCTCTCTCTCTCTCTCTCTCTCTCTCTCATTGAACTGGACATGCACCATCCCTGTCCCCCAATACCCATTTTTTTAGGCACATATTACCCAAAACATCTTCTACAGTGTTGTGTCAAAAGTGATGTGCTGGCTATACCATATCAAGAGTTTAGTAAGGAAAGAAAAGAAAAATGTTTTAGACATGGTCCTGGTTTAAGAGGAGGTCAGTGGTTCATATCACTCTGGTTCCTCCTCTGTTTCCCCTGAAGTCTCTGATTGCGGAAGGATTTCCTCTTCCTGTATAGCTGGCACCTCTTCCCTTTCATCCAGGCCGTCGGTAGACTCCTCTTCTTTGCTTGCCTGCTCCTCCTCTTCCTCGTGAATAGCCGTGATAGGATCGGAGGGGCTGCTGCTGATGCAGTTGGGCTCCTCTTTCTGGGCTGCCTCTTCCTTCACTTCGGCAGTGATGACTCTTTTCCACATTTCATGGTTTTCCAGAAGATGCTGTGTGATCTGGCAAAATATTTTCCTCCTGCTCACAGTTTTGGTGCGTTCCCGCTCTGTCAAGACACAAAGCCGACAGTTAGACAGAGTAAGATGAACAGACTGATACCATGTCTAATGTCTATACATTAAATATGAAAATAAGGCTGGAACAAAAAGTTTAGCTCTAGGACAAAACAGCTAGATTGACTGAAAATGAAAACAAAAACAAAAACACCAGCGGCACATCTAGAGCCCATTAAACAACAAGTTGTATCTTCGTTGGATACAAACAAAAAACTTAATGTGAAAAATAACCAGTTGGTATTTAGGTTATGTGCTTAAAGCTATTTCTCAGTTGGGAAAATGACTTCCTGAAGAAATGAGATACATATTTATTGTTTAGCTGTAGAAGAGCTGTTAGCTTTTTCAAATGTTTTAATTGTTTACATTTGAACATACAGCTGTTTCCTCTTGTTTACAGATTGAATTTTTCTTTTATCCGAGATTAATTTTAGATGAATATGGGAGTCATACGAATCTTCTAAATCAAACTCTATTCTATTCTAACAGAAATTGCGTAAGTGTATTTCCCAAAATGTCAAACTAATCAGTCATTCAGGAAGTATGTTCAGCTACCAATGCCAGTTTCACAGTAGCAGTCTCTTCTGACATTCTTTCTGTGTATATTACAGTTGTAGGAAGAGACACCAGTGGTATAAACGGCTTCCAATAAAAGAAAAGAAAACCATTTCTACAAGAAAAATTATTATCTCTAAAAAATGCCATCAACAGTACTGATATACAATCTTAACTTTACCTTAACAATTAGCACACATACACACACAAAATAAATAAAAATAAGACAAATGCTTTCAATCCTTCAACGTAAAAAGACACAGTTATAACAAAGTGATGTGGTCTGAACAAACAGTCAATGAGGCAGATATCATTAAAGGCCACAGACAACTTAATATAATCAAATAAACACATTTTCTAGAACATAAATGATCAAAGGTTTGACATACGGGAGGTTTCAGAGCCTGTTGATGAGTCCTCTTGTGCCATACCCTCCTCTTCCTCTTCCTCCTCCTCTTCCTCTTCCTCTTCTGTGCCTTGATTTCCTTTGGCGTCCTCAGGCTGTGTGTCTCCCTCAGGTGGGTCAAGCCAACGTCCCGGCATGAGAGCAGCAGAGTCGTAGGAAGAGCACAGAGGTCCCACTATGTGAGTGATGAATGACTCTTGTAGTTTAGCCAGCTGTGGAGCAGACCGGTCCATGAATGGGCTGATGGCAAGGCCCAGGCTTGCTTCTTCGTCACCCTAGAAGGGGTACACAAGTGACAAATGACAGATGTGCAGGAAGAATCAAATATACTGTACATTTGCTGGAAAATTGGAAAATTTGTATTATACTTCTGAAAATGCCCTATATTCTTCATCGCTGCATCTTATTACCCCCGTAGATTTAAATGTACATAAGTTCTTCTATGGCACATTTATGGCCCACAAAATGCAGAGACAGCTAAGACTCATTTTTACATATTACATGTTATTTAGCATATGCTTTTATCTTAAGTAACTTAAAATGTAAATAGTCAGTTAGCATTAAGGTTCTTGCCTAAGGACCCTCACTGAACTTGATTGGGACCGGGAAGCCAACCTTGGTTTCCTGTCAGTGGTGTTACATACTGAGCTATTCAGCATTTTATCCTATTCTTTTTATTGATTTTTATTCTGCTGATTGCATTCCTATCTCTCTTCATCTTCACACAAAGTCAGAACATATCTACTGTAACCTTCAAAGCAATCATGCTCAGTGCCATTTTTTGTTCATGCGTTGAAACATTTGTGTGGATGTGGTTTATGTTGCATAGTGTCTGATGGGAAATAGCTTTTTCTGTACTTTTTTATATTCTGACAGTCATGCACTTTGCTCCTGTGTTTGCTTTCTGATGTCAGGCCTTTCAAAGCGAGTCGGTAGCACAGAGGGGCAATGGCTCCCATTGCTATGGCAACCTGAAACCCTGATGGCGTCAGTGCCCTGCACAAGTGGTTTATGTAAGAGGTGTGTGTGTATAAATGTATAGGAAGAGCATGAAAGGGGCGAGAGAGGCTTTTTTTCAATCATAACCAGAAACTGCCTATGTTTTGAATATTAAAGCGGTGCCGTGCGTAACGTAAATGCAAATGTACATGTGGGTGCACACAACTATATTGGCTCTCTTTCCACTGAGAGCCTAACTTCCAGTTCCACCCTTGCCATCTTCCCATATGTGACTGAGAATGAGTGCTGTCAAGCATGACTGTCTAGGTCATCTGTCTCCCCTCTGAAGAGAAAAAACATGCACACGCCTTCCATCTCTCACCCACCCTCACACCCAGCATGCTCCCGCTCAAAGAACACGCATAATACTCAGAGCTATCCGCACTGCATAACATAGCTCAAATTATGGATTAAAAGTCAAATTAGTGCTCTTCTATGCCGTTGCTAGGAAAGTAATCATATCTCTCTGGCTAAACAGATTTTATCTTCGTCGACTTGCTCGGCACTACCTCAACTAGCCAATAAGGGGCCTTGTTAATTGAGAACAGGATTTGTTGCCAGGCAACCGTTTACAGAAGTCTCTGAAAAATTCAGGAGTTATTATTCTAATGTTTTGTCCATTCTATTTCTCTTCATAGGAAAAATCTAGTAGCCCACATAAAACCTCAGAGAAGCAAGAAACTTAATCCAGTGAAGGATGGTGAGCAAAAAGATAAAAAATCTGATGACAGCTTGTGTGTTGTTCGGTCACTGTCAATCAGATCTGATCAAACGATAACATGAGTTTCTGATATTACTATTAACTCTTAATGTAATACTTACAGAAGCTTTTTTATATTATAACTAGGTTTTTTTTGACACCTTCTTTCCTTATTAAATGAAATGCTGAATTCATAGGCACAAACAAAACACAACTTTTCTTCAATTTCAGTAGAGTCTGCAGTGGCTTTACTTGGTCTGGTTATGGCGGCTAATGTCAGCTGACATTAGCAAACACAAGAGAGGCATTGTTGTTTAACGGACATCACTGAGTCAGTTTACAGACTTAATGACTCTTGGCTCCCTTAGCGCAACTCTAACATGTGGTGTAACGTGTTAGCCATTACTATCGCCCTGTAATCACTTGTTTTTACAGTGGCTGCTGTTCAGCAAAAGTCCCTTGCATTTGCATTATATATAAAGTAAACTTGTACATCATGTTATAACTTTTCACTGTACATTTCTTTTGTTTTTATTTTTCTAAAACTTTTATCATGTTCACTTATTTAAACTTTTACTCATACATTTTTGTACTGCTGAATTTTGCACATTTATGTCTGAGGGTATTATTTAGTAGATTTCTAATTAATGAAGTAATTTTTCTAAATGCTAAAACACTATAAAGCATACTTGTTCGTAGAACTCGTTGACGATCCCCTCAGTCCACTGGAGGTGCAGATCCTTACACTTCAGGGGGCCATTGACGTCAGCCAGTTTGATGCACATCTGACACACCAGCAATCGATCGTTTTCATTGGTCCAATCAATACCGGCCACTCCTTCATCACCCACCTGGGGAGATGTGCATGAGACGTTTTTTTGAAATTAAGAGAAAGCCAATTATCTATTGCAAATAATTCCCTTTAGTTTAGCAAAATCCTGTAATCTATTTTAGTACAGGAACAGAACAAATGTAAATGACCAATGACAACACTATTTGCAGATGGATGATTTGAATGCTTACCTTTGCATTAAACTCTGCCAGGAAGTCAAAGTGCTTTTTGAGGTCGGTGGCCAGGATGGCTTCAATGACCAGGAAGCGGAAGCGCTTGAACTCTACATGTTCAAGGTTAACTAGGAAGTTATACTCCGGCTGAGACATGAAGAGGTTCCACGCGGAAGCTGCATGGTGATTTTCCAAAACTGAACGATCGTTGTAAAGGAGAGCCTACAATCCAAGGGGAAACATTAAAGGTGAAGTAAGCGATTTATTTATGTTAATATAGATCTGACTGTAGCTGATATTTCGACTCTTAACTATAATGTTGTCTTCTAGCTATGTGTTTTAATGTTAGTGACTTATTTTTTTTGTATCTGCTGAGCTTATTGTGCACTTTTGTTTGCTGGGTGGCACATGCAATGTTATAACATAATACAATTTCCACAATTTATGAGTTTGATGTGTGTTTATGGGAAGTGTATTCACATAACATACAGTATATTTCGTATGAGTCATCTGACTGATACAGCAGAAGTAACATATTACTTCAACTTACCGAAAAAAAAATAAGAAAAAAAGGGATTACATTACATTATACAAGAATTCCCAGTTGAAGTTCCAATTGGTTTTAATGAAACCAACAGTAAATGATCATCATTATTCATCGGTGCCACCGTTTTTTGGCTAGCCATCACCACCACAGCCCTTCCTGAAGCACGCCTACATTGATTCATTTATTTACCTGCGGTGCACTGGTAGCTACCAGAAATGCATTGGTTCTTCCGGGATGGTCATAGTCATGCATGGCAGCAGCTACGTACAGGGCCATGAGCTCTAGGCCGGGGATAAGGCCAGCCAGGGAGTTGTAGCCTTCGTCCAGCAAAGAGTTCATCTTGGATACCAGGAAGCCTGTGGCACCGGGTGTAATTCCATTCTCTGAGTCTAATAAGCAAAAAAAAGACAAGCTCAAATGCTGCCACTTCACACATACATTTCCTTTCATAACACCTAATTTTGTTGATGTAAAACATGCAACTCTTAAACAGTTTTTCTCAGGAAGGAACTTGAGAAGATCAAATAAATACAGCAGAGAAATGTGAAGGAGTAATATAACTAGGTCCATGAACATAAACAATAGTAAACATAGAAGAAGTATTCCCTGAAGTTGTTGAGTGCTGGCTCTGGTTCAGGGACTATTTCCAAACCTTATTTATTCTAGTGTTATTCTTGTGGGGCCAGAAGTATGTGTATACAGACATACGTATGTAGCGATTTGAATGTCTGTTTCTTTTGGCAACTCCTTCATTTCTGTCATCCTTTCACTTTTCAGCGACTTATAGTGTACAAACTTCTCCACCACTTTGTGAATACACTTTTACTTGCCTGTCTGTGTAATTGAATTAAAGGTGGACCATCCAACTCGGTTACAGTAAGACAAAAAGTTCAAATGTAAAGAATACTAACAAATCTGACAAATCAGCATGAGATATTATTATCGTTATACTTTTTATTTTATTTTGTATTACTTTTTCAATATTGTAGGCCCTCATTGGGCGGCAATAATAGAGAGGGATGACATACTGAGTTGAAACCAAAAAAAGAGATTGAAATTGCCCAGAATATGGGTAAAACGGAAAGTTATTGCAGGTTGGTCATACAGGAGTGACATACTGTATGTCTATTTAGTCCTCACCAGTGTGTATCCCATTTTCAGTCAGCAGGGCGGGCAGGCCTGGTACGGGCTGCGTGGTGAGGTACCAAACAGCATGCAGCACATCAGTGGCATGGATCCTGTTGTGATCTGGGGAGGGTCAAATAAAATGCTTACTCACACCTGTGGGTGATCTGGGATTAAATCCCAGTAGATTTATACATTCTGAAGTGAAAACCAGCACTAACTCCATTTCCAGAACTAGTAACAGTTGCCTGCATTTTAATCAACTCACTTGAATTGAAAGCAGCATTGAAATTGAATATATTAGCTCTAAATTAAAGGTGAAGTAAGCTGTTTATTTATGTTAATATAAATGTAAAATCGCTCTTTATTCATACAGTGATCACTTACATAATGTGCGCGTTTCATAAAGCCGATCTCTCAGTCAGCTGCTTTGCATGTAATCAGCAAATAAACTTATTGGAGTATCCCGAAATTTTTATCCAATCAGAAGAGAGAACGCTACAAATCGACACTCGTCTCACTCATATATACAGTAGTATATACACTCCATGGTCTCACTGCCGGTGCACGCCAGAGCAACAGATGGGTGAATGTGTATGCGCCTACAATGGCGGAGCAGGTAAAAATCCTTCCCAATGTCTGTTTTGATGGTTTTTATCATGTCTTATCACACTTATGGATCTGAGATGATGCTAGATAACTTGCTGCTTGAAGACCGCAGTGCATTAATGTGGTGAATTTAGAACAGTTAATAAGATATGACCATCTTCTGATATTAAAAAACACAACTGAACCAATAGGAAACTTAATATTCCTGAAAACTGTAAACACTACTAGCGTGCCACAAATGAAGCAGGCTTGTTGTTGGTGCTTCAGGTCACTGACAAAGCAAGACATCCATCTTGTGGCAGATACAGGTAATGCTGTTTTTTTTTAAATAATTAACTTTAAAAAGTTGATAAACATGGAGGTCTTGAACTCACAAGGGATGACCCTGTATCCATTCTCCAAAGCGTGGAAGTAGTTCATGAACTCTTGTACGGGAATCCTGAAGGTCTCGAATAGACCTGTGTCCTCAAAGAGCCTGTAAGAAACCTGGGACAGAACACGAGGGAAATCATCATCTCTCATCTCTGTATGGATTTAGATGAACAATACCTAATTTTCTTTTGTATATATATCTGACATTTTGGCCCAAACTTTAGCATGCATTATCACTTTTTTTGCTTTCATTTTTCTCGATTTGTTGGTTGCAAGCTGAAGATGCAAATTGACTCTTCCCACGGCCCGCATTCACAGCCAGTGTCACTGCCATGTCAAGCTGCTCATTACGAACAAGTGAACATGTCCATCAATATGAGTGCCTTTTAATTGAATCAGTATTGATGTGTTTTCATGAAAGAAATGTCATGTGGCTTTAGACATTTCCTCACTAATTAGTGTTTACCAACCTGACTGAGGATACAGCCTGTCCTGCCTTGGGTCTTCTCCACTAGACTGAAAACGGGAAAGTTCCAGTTGTTGATTTGACTCATCAGAGGCTCCAGTCCCGGCATCATCAGAGGCTCCTGGGCCAAGATCAGCTGGTCCTGTCAGGTTAAAGGTTAAGGGCACAGACTGATCAGACCAAAGCATTTTTGTTTTAAACTTTTGTTGTTTGTCAAGCAGTATCTCTACCAAATGTTAGTATACAAACCAGCGAGAAAAAATTCCTCTTTCTCAATGGCATTGTTGAGAAAGAAATTATCCCTTTCCACAATTTTTTTTATATCTATTTGCGTGGTTTGAAGCACATTTAAAGCTATAGTGCATAACTTCTGCCGCCTCCATGAGGAATTATGAGTATTTACAATTGTGGAGCTGATAGGCTTAATCAACTTAGTGTCGACTCGTTTTGCCGATTGGCTTGAATGCAACCGACACTAACTGATATGAAAAAGGTATGCACTATCTTTAAGCACATCCTTCTACGTCACAAAATGTATATCACCCTACCTCTGGGGATGGCAGCAGCGGGTGGCGAATGTTGCCCTCCGCCAGATACGCCCTCCTGGCTGCACGGGGCTTCTTGCCTCCTTCCCCTTCCTCCTCATTCTGTGCAAAGTCGCTGCTGTCACTGTGGTTGGTCTCGTAGGTGCTGTCGTAAGTGCTGTCATAGTCGGAAGAAGCAACCACGCGCTCATCTGGGGGAGACACATGTAATTAAATGTAGGCCGGCAAAGTTACAGTGAGGGTAGTGGTGGAGAAAGTCCGTCAGTAGCCTACGTTTACATCCACAGTTAAAGTTGAGCTACAGTTATACATTTTAGGCTATTTATTAAAATACTATCCTTGTCCCAGTAAAAAAGCACAGGAGGGGAATCAATCTATTGACCAAAGTATGTCCGAACGCACTACGATAGGTGGCAATATGCGCCGTTTCAGTCACCTTTATCTCGTTAGTATTGGTGAGTGTGAGTGAATCAAACGATCAACATAGATAGTAATATGGAAGGATAGGTTATATATATTTTGGAAGCAGTTCCTTTTACAGTATATGATTTTAATTCATTATGATTCACAGCTCCTTCTTTATTTTCTGACTGATTAACATACTGCACTTAGGTAAACTTGTTTACCTGGATGGGCTATTCTGTCTCCTTTGTCTACAGATTCCCCCACATGGTTCAGTCGATTGTTGAATGGCCTGCCACAGCTGTTGGAAAGAGAGAGAGAGAGAGGGAGAGAGAGAGAGAGAGAGAGAGAGAGAGAGAGAGAGAGAGACGTTCACTCAGAGGAAACTTGCGAGTACATCCTGATTATTCTCTCTCATCTCATAATTGAAGATTAATGAAGTGACTCACTTTCAACACAAATAAACACAGAAGACACTTCCAAATCTTTGTTCCATTATTTGTGAATCTGAATTATACTTTTTTTAGATTGAAAATTAATCGGTAATCCAAATCCAGTGTGTGTTTACTTCACATGCATGTTTACCTGCCGCATAGTGGCGGAGGTCGCCAGTGAGGGGTGGTGGAGCTGGGGGCGCTCTGACTGTGAGTTAAGGCTCTGTGGTGGCTCTTGGGGGCCACAGAGCCAGGGGGGGTCCACTCTGCCAGGGGCCCAACAGGCTCTGGAAGCTGCACTGGAAAGGTTTTGGCGGTGGGGCTGGAGACGGGAGTGCCCTGGACCGGAGGAGAAGGACACGGAGAGGCCAGAGGTGACACGTGGGAGGGGAAACCTGGAAAAGAGAAAAAAATACACACACTTCATCTTTACATGTGTTTACTTTTTGAAGTCATTATTTAAAGGTGCTACGAAGGAACTTTCAGTTTGTTTTAATTCTTGCAACCCCTTTTGGACAAAAGCAATAATGTTTTTACTACGCCAGCTGTAGTTCCTGGGTGAGCGTACCCATGACAAAAGGCATTTAGAAAAACAATGTAAAAATAGCATTCTTTGCAATGATGGTCTCTTTTGCTCTTACATGTAATGTATGATCATCAGAGGAAAACTTAGACTGTTTCAGAAATATTTAAATGTTCCTCGTAGCACCTTTAATGTATCTTTATCTAAAGTGATCTGTTTGGACCTATACGAAAGAATTCCGAAATAGGACAGATGTAGGAACTACGTCAAGCTGAGAAGAGAATGAACTTTTACAAACATGATTCTCCAATCAAAAAGGCATCTTGTGCCAAAGATATCAGTGTAATGAGTAGACACAAACAAAAAACATGCAAGCGCACACACACACGCACACACACACACACACACACACACACACACACACACACACACACACACACACACACACACACACACACACACACACACACACACACACACACACACACACACACACACACACACACACACACCTGGTCTTCCCAGTGGTTTGCTGTAGATGTGGCTGGAGGAGGAGATGACAGAGGCAGCACAGGAGGCAGACATGGAGCGACTCTTTGAGATGGTCATCATCAGTGAGTTGTTCCATGATTCACTGGTTGAACGTAAAGAACAAAAATACGTTACGGTAAACCCCTAAAAATGTCTTCAAAGTCAGGATATTTCTTCTTTGGTTGCAGCAGTGATGGAGAGAGAGAGAGAGAGAGAGAGAGAGAGAGAGAGAGAGAGTTACCTGTCTGTGGTGTGTTTGATGCTGGCTGAGCGGTCTCTGCGTACAGGGCCGGGCTCAATGGTGGGCAGCCCTGTAGCTGAGGTGGTCGTGGTCCAAGTGGAAGAAATTCTCCTAAGCAATCCTGGTGGCAGGCTCCTTCTTATACGCTGGAATGCAGAATAAACAAATATTTACAGAAGTTTGACTGGTAGGTCTGCTTGTCTTCATGACTACACTGTGTGCAAAATTTTTAGGCAAGTTGTATTTTTGAGGATTCATTTTATTATTGAACAACTACAGTGCTCTCGGTCAATCCAAAATGTTAAAGAACCTAAACCTGAATGTTTACGAAAGTAAAAGTGAGGTTTTGTCTTTCTTACGAGAATATATATATGTTTTGCTATTATTAGGCAACTATTAGTATGCAGAATTATTCTGCAACTAAATAAAAAAACGAAAATGTTCCCATCTCACTTGCTTATTTTCATCTGTTAAAGTGAGAATAATAAAACAACTCAAAATTTACAAATACAAATTTCCGACATGTAGAAAAAAAAATCAGTGACCAATATAGCCACCCTTCTTTTCAATAACTGTCACAAGCCTTCCATTCATGGAGTCTGTCAGTTTCTTGATCTGTTGACTGACGATCAACCTTTTGTGCAGCAGCAACCACAGCCTCCCAGCCACTGTTCCGAGAGGTGTACTGATTTCCTTAACTGTAAATATCCCATTTAAGCAGGGCCCACAGGTTCTCAATAGGGTTTAAGTCAGGTGAGGAAGGGGGTCATGTCATTATTTTTTCATCCTTAAGGCCTTTACTGGCTAGCCATGCAATTGAGTACTTCGATGCATGTGATGGAGCATTGTCCTGCATAAAAATCATGGTCTTCTTGGAAGATGCAGACTTTTTCCTGCACCACTGCTTGAAGAAAGTATCTTTTAGAAACTGGCAGTAGGTTTGGGAGTTGATTTTGAGGCCATCTTCAACCCGAAAAGGTCCAACTAGCTCATCTTTAAAGGCAACTATTAGTATCTTCTAAACATTTTGCACAACGCGTGCGTGTGTCACGCCCCCTGGAGCATGTGAATGAATACGAGTACATTTTGCATCAATAGTTTTTGTAATTAAACGTATCATTTGTGCAAAATCCTTGCCAGTTACACAATGTATTTATTCATGAATTGGATCTTAACCACATGTGTATTCGATCTTATATCCAATCAGTATTTTCAAGAAAATTAAAGACAATTCACATCTAGTGCTAGCGATAGAAAGCCGGGTTGAGTACCACACTGTTACTGTGGAGAAATGTAGTTCTATTTAGCAGTTAAAACGTGAAATTCCAGCCTAGTGCACATGTTTTAATAAACATTGGTAAATTGTCCTACAAAGCAAATTCCGAGGCCTCCTTTTCTCCTCCATTGAAAAAGCAAAGACATCACACTAGAAGGATTCCATATTTGTTCGACCAGCCCGTTTCCCTTTTTTTTAAAGCATTTTGGAGACAGAATGGCAAGTAAAAAAGGAGCGCACACAAACACACACACACACACACGCACACACACACACACACACACACATGTAGTGGAATATAGAGGGCAGCAGAGGATCACATTTCGCATAGTGCTGAAGAACCATGCCCATCCTTCTGTCTGTTCAGTTCTTAGGCAGAGAGCCACACACACACACACACACACACACACACACACACACACACACACACACACACACACACACACACACACACACACACACACACACACACACAATGTTAATCAATCACTGTGAACATCATCCATGCTTTTGCCATTGTGAATGTTGTTACTGTATTGTGTGGTAATGTAGTTTAAAGTAAAGATCCAAAACATCTAATCTGCATTGTCGCTGACAGAAATATGACATGATCTTGGCTGTGATGGATGGCTGTATGTTATCTTGGACCAATTTTACACTTCCCCAGTCTCTGTTACTTTATTTCCTACAGTGAAATGAAATTGTGGCCTCTAGAAAATTGTTTAAAACTATGGCATGCTTTGGAAAATGTGTGGCTGTACTGTGAAGTATAATAAATACTGGAAGGTTGTTCAATAGTTTGTGAGCAGCAAAAAAAACTTGTCTAATGGCCAGAACTGCAGAAAGTTATTAAACAACGGAAAAAGACAAGTTAAAGCCAAATTGTTCCAGAGCTTTTAGCCAAGAAATGAAACAAATTGTTTCGCAAGGTCAAAACCATGGGTAACAAATGCATCCCAGTCACCAACATCTCCCACCACCTATGGGACTTTTATTTTTGTCCTTATTTTAAAAAGCTCTACAATAGGGCAGCAAAAGTGAGCTAAATCGACAACTTTAACCCAGTACCACATGCATGCGCACTCACAAACCCCCAATGAGCTAAAAATGAGGCAGCGTCTCATTTGAGTTCCACTGCATGAGTCGGGCATTTGAGTGCACTCAGGCACTCTTAAAGCTGCTTGTCACTTTCCTGGTAGGCTTTTCTGCATTGCATCACACGCTTTATGTAGTTTCCTTGCCGTCTTAAGTGCCCGCATACATTTTGGAGCAGGGGCCTTGTAAAACATTAAAAAGCCCTTTGGATCAGCCTGTGCATCATTGACGGCTGCTTCAGAGCCCCACGCTACGCCCAGCAGTGACGGAGGAGGAGAAGGGAGTGATGTTGTATGCAGGGAGAGGTACACCTGGGCATATGTGTGTGGTCAACAGTGCAGCATGCAACCAGACCTGTGAACGTCACCTTCCATTTCTGCTACTAGCATAACACATCTAAATGTCCAGCAGAATTATCTGTAGTACAAGTTGCATTGTGGGTAATGTTGGCATAAGGTTCTGAAAATGCATTGGAAAGAAAGGCGTTATCTCCTGTTATAGGAGTTTCAATGCTGGATTGGTTGAGTACTCTTTTAAAACGGTGGCTCGACACCTGCTATTGTATTATACAACCCCAAACCAAAGGCACAAGAATGAACTAACATTTATTACCTTTGGGATGGCCAGTCTCTCTAGCTTTTCGGTCCCCTCCTCTGAGTCAGAGCAGGTGTGTGTGTCTGAAGGGACGCGGGGCCTGTGTAGTGGCTGCAGGCTGACCTGGGTGCTGAGGAGGTTGCTGACGGCCTTCAGAGAGATGCTGGTGTTGGGGGGCAATGTGGGGTCGGCTAGCAGGTCTGAGATCAGACCGTGGGCCTCTCCCATCACCGTGATGTCCACCACCACGCTGGTCCCAGAAGACTGTAGAGAGGGGAGAAGAGATTGAAAAGAGATCCAGGATGAGATAGTTGTTCTATGTTTTATCTTTTCCGACACACACAGCTTCTTTACCACTGCACCTGTGGGAGAAAAATAATATTATTGTATGTATCGGAGAAGGTGCATGTACTGAGTGTGAGTCTGTCCTCATGCTATTAAACATTGTACAGCCCCAGAAGGAACTAACTATGACATCCTGTTGTTGTACTGTACAGAGAATCGGCAGCTTTGTAAGGATGAACAAAAGTGTTCAAAACAGATGCCATAAAAACCTTATCATTGGCATCTCTTGATATTCTTATAAAGAAACAACACACCCCACTCCACCCCCCCTCTGCCTATGATTAGCTCTCATTGATTAAACATATTGACTGATAAGCCCAGAGGCTTGTCCATGTCAAAGGTCAACCCGAATGTGGTTTCGGCGATGGATTTCAACGTTAATGTCAACATGTGCTAATCAGTTCCTCTTAAACTTATAATCCATTTCATCCACAAAAAAACACTAACATGTACATACGTGTATGTCATGCAAAATGCAGTATTTTGATTTGCAAAGTCAATCTATATAATTGCCGACAAACTTTCAAACACAACTTGTACATTAGAGAGGAGAAGTTGAGACTGTACACTTAAGATTCACAAACCTTGCGACAATGAAATCATGGAAGACTGCTAAAAAAAAGTGCTAAATACAGAAAAAAAAAATTCTTGTAAACTCAAAAGGTTTTCTGTAAAAATAATTCTCATCAAAAATGTAGAACTGTTTAAAATCTGGAAATATGAAATAATGAATGCAGTTTTTTTTAAATACTAAATTAAGCCGATATTACGTGAAATTATGTGCCAATGTGTCAGATACAAGTTATTATTTGTTATTATCTATAATTTGTGTATCAATATTGTAGTAATGTCACTGATTACTGAACACATGGAGCTGGGAACAAAGCTGACTATTACTGTATCTAGAAACACTAGACATATTATACATTACAACTTATTGTCTTCATCCTCCACAGATGTTTAAAGCCACAAAGAGGCACAACTGGAATAAGTGGTTGGATAAGATAGGCTCTAGTCTACGCTGACGACTAGTCAACTCTGATAACTTTTCCGCTTCAATTTCTTTGAAACTTTGAGAGTGAACTCAACCCTGGACGAACTGCATAATACACTGTGAAATGCTGCCACTCATATGCGATGTTGACACTTCTAATTTCAATCATAAAAAAAGTTAAACAAGTCAAACAGAGGACACAAGTATGACGAGCCCTGATACATCACACAAGTCATGGTACCAAGCTCAACACAGATTAGCCTTTTTTTGAATTTTTTTTTCGATAAACATATTTGAATCCAGCTTTCAGCACTTAACAGTTTTACTCCCAATTAATTTGGTTTAATACCAAAACAGACCTAATAATCAGGTTTAAGGAAAAATGTGGTAATATTTTGGACCAGTACAGGCCTTGTACCTAATCAATTAACCTATATTTTCCATAATTAATTGGACAACAATCTGTGTTGAGCGGAAAATATATCTATATCTCCTATAACATATCTTCCTCTTATTATGAGATCTTAAGGAATGTAAATTTTTTTTAAAACATAAAAAAAGCTCAACATTCAAAGTTCTCAAATCACAGATATTCAAACTGGCTCTGATGTTTTTTCGTCTTCTGCTCCTGCTCTCCGCATGAATCCTTTCCTCTCCTCCATTGTGCCAACACGTAAAGCAAATGAGCTCACATGATCACTCTATCCGTAAGCCTTCACTCTCCCATCTGTCTCCAACCCCCCTATCCCGAGGCTACTATAAGCTTGCTGACTGGCAGAAACCCGCCACACTGCCTATATCCATGCCTAACTTTTTCACTTTGACGGTGATTTATATATCACTGTGTACAGAGTTGTTTAATATTATTCTCTATTTGGGTACTAGGTTAGTCAAGCTATTTTATTTTCTGGTAACAACTGCAGAACCACGCCTCTGAATTCAAACAAAAGTGATGGATGATTCCTAAAACTTGCTCCCTTAAACACAGACTGTATTAGCTTGCCAAACATGTCGCAGCTCAGGGGCCGTGATGTGATGAGTAAACGTATCAAGCGCCTACGAAGATAGTTTCCTGGAAGAGCACTGTCTGTATGTGTGTGTGTGCATGTGCAAGTGTGCGTGTGTCACCTCAACCTGAACAAAACCCATTAGACCACTCCAGAGCTTTATGACATCCTGCTATTGTGACATTCACCCATTACCTGGCAGTAATGGACTCTGTTTAGCTAATGTCAGGGAGAGAAAGAGAGAGAGATAAAGGGAGCTCAAATGTGTGTGTGTGTGTGTGTGTGTGTGTGTGTGTCTTGCAGCTGTTTTGTCTGCACTTTTTTTCTGTAAGAATTCTGAGATTTGACCATTATTTAAAGCTGCAGTTGAGAGTTTTTTTACTGTAATATTTGGCAAAACTGTCATAATAGCCATTCAGCTATATGTAGGTGAAGTGGTCTGAAAATATTTTTTTATCACTTTGCTCCCCCCTGCCTCTGTATGCTGCCCCCCAAAATTGCCACCGCTCATGTTAATTTTGACCAATCAGAGCGAGGTCAGATTCTCCGTTCTTATTGGCTGTGGGACCTTGGCAACGACGTTGATGCGTCAGTTGCACACACACACCTCTCCGCTCTGTTACAATTAGTTTGCTATCTTGCCTGGCTGTTACAGCTACTTTTGTTAGGCCTACCAGCACACTTACAATGATTTTAAGCTAACATACATGGTATGTCTGTGATTAAAATGTATGCTCAATATGTACGTATGTAGTTATCATTACTAATGTTTAATCACCTCGGAATCGGACATGGTGTTTGTCTCCTGTCAATGTAACTGAATTCACATGAACGCGCAGCTGTCGTTCAGAGGGAGGAGCTACAGCAGGTAGAGCGTTGGGAAAACGGCTGAAATTATCAACTGCAGCTTTAAACAAAACAAAAAACAGTACAGTAGTGTTTTGTGTTCATCTGGCATGTCGCAGCATGTATGCCCACAGGAGACAGTAGGGGGAGCGACGGTCAGTGAGTACATCAACAGTGGACACACAGACACACAAGCAGATGTACACACACACACACACAAACAAACAAACAAACACACACAAACAAACACACACACACACACACACACACACACACACACACACACACACACACACACACACACACACACACACACACACACACACACACACACAGGCAGGCATGCATGTAGATGCTATGCCCCTTATAGGAACAGTGTCAGCCTCTCAAGGTTGTACTGTCCATGCTGTCCACAGAGAGCTGCCGGGTCAATCTCTTAACAAATGTAACAGAAGACAACATTAAACACTGCTCTATGATGATGTGCACAGATAGGTAAAATAAGATCAACCTCCTAAGAATAGAACTACTGATTTGGATCACTAGTCCACCTGACCCACATGACATCAATAATGTTAAAAAGGTAAACCAATAGCTGTCCAGGAGTAGGGTTAGGCATTTAGACGGATTCATGCAATATGTGGTCCGTCACACCTTGACATTTTATACACATAAAAAAATTACCATAATGATATTAAGTCAAATCTGACCTGACAGAGCAGATGAAAAACAAAGGCTTCATTTCTGGACTATTTTAGATGGCATGTTATTATGTGTTTTGGGGCCAAGAAAAGTAAGACAGTAGCAGTGGAGAACATTTTTCAAATTTTTGCAAATCACATTTTCGTCTTGTTTTTTTCTTTAGTAAATTAAAAGGCATTTCGCCTATGCAGGAAACTCAGATAAGGAAGTTCACAACAACAACGAAAAACAGGTTATCTGACTTCAAGTTGTAGACCATGCATTTAAAAAGAGCAATATCTGATGTGAAGTAGTAAAAAAAAAAAAAAAAAAGAGCAGTAACCTAACTATGGAGCTGTATCCTTCCAACACATATATCATCACTATATCCCAGGTAAGAATCTAACTCAATGCAAATGATGCAGATCCCAAACCAAATCTTGTGGACTCTGGGCCTGACAAATATCGACATTGACGATTCCTCTCTCCCTCTCTTCTTACTCTCAGTTCCCTTCTTCCTGCTCCCTCTCATGTCTGCCATTTCCCACATATTTTCAGTATTCCCTCTCTACCCCCACGCCCCCTCCTCTCCTGAGAGACAGTTTGAGGATATGTAGGCAGATCAGGCATAAAGGCAGATGGTGAGAGATAAAGAGCGACAGAGAGATAGATAGAGCGAGAGGAGCTGAGTCCACAGGCAGGTCAACGTGGCCAGTCAAGTGAAAAAAGGAGAACGGTTCAGTCGAGCAGGCCAGCTGAGCTCCCTGCACGACCCTAGCCCACAACAACTGTAAATACAGCAGTAATACAGTAAGGGAGGAGCTGCGCATTGTCTCTATAGCTACTAGTAAAGTAAAGTGTCAAATATGTAGAATGCCTTTACACCTCACGTCAGCTTTATAGAAATGAATGCTGAAGCAGTAGTGGCCATCAAAGCATGCCCAAGGCTAAGTTCATGTTTTGGGATACAAGAGCAGGATGATTGCTGAACTGCAAAGAGTTGCAGGATTGCAGAACAGGATCGCCTCAAAGTAACAAGGCAATTCATTCTTAATAAATGTTTTCTATTGATTTGGTGATAATATAGGGGAAAATAATGTGTTTTGGAAGGAGCACAGGGTAAGTGAGATGTGTGATATGAGCTGGTCAAGATTGAAGAACATCTTTGATATTATTCTACATTTCTCTTATGTCCACAATGTGCAATAAGTGATGCTTACACAAAATCAATAGATATTGATGCATTTGTTCTTTAGTAGAGAGATAGGACGACTGTATATTTATTAAAGGGCTTCTGTCCGTTTAGGTTGGAGGAAGTTCTTTCTTAAAAATACATGTTATTTTGTATAATGGGTTTGCAATACAACATACAGATTGTTCTGCAGATTAAGAATAAGAAATATTCATTTTCAAATATGGAATTTTAGAATAAAAATCTAAGGAGGTTTAGATAGGATCAGGATCCAGTGTCAAGGGTATAAAAATGCCAACAACAAGCAGAGGGTCCAAAGAAAAATGTGTTCCGTGAAAAATGTGTTCCCAAATTATTTAGAGCCTGATAGTAAGCACCACTGTACTTTAATAACAATCTAAGGTGACCAAGGCCTTACTGGACTGGAAACAAATATTACAATCGAAAAGAGTGTTTGAAAGTAAAAACAAAGCTGTCCCCTATCATGCAATACTGTGGGGATATCAACTAAATGATTTTAAATAATTTCATTCTTTGGGGGCCAGAGCTATTTCAAATGGTATCCATACATTTGGTGTCTGAATTATATCTTTTTTTAAACAGATTTTGAAAGAAAGAGGAAGAACATCCATATAACAGGCGATGCCACACTTATGAATGGGAGTGTATATACAACTCAGAGATAAACCCATCCACTCTTATAGGACAAGTTGTTCAACAAAATAAAAACCATCCCAAGAACAATAGCAAAACTGAATCTCCCAGCATATAGGCTTCGCTCTCTCTTCTGCTCACCAACTCCAGTCTCTCACACGGGTAATTGACCTAAAAAACTAGGCTGAATCAAGAAGCCTAATTTAGACATTGCTTCAAGATGTCGTATTTAAACCATCTCATCGTTTCTGGTTAAATGGCTTTCCTTTTCTTGCACACACACACACACACACACACACACACACGCACGCACGCACGCACGCACGCACGCACGCACGCACGCACACACACACACACAGTAACACACACACTAAGTGAATGTACATGCACATAATACAGGCGCACACACACACATGGACTGAAGGGAGAGACTCCAAGTTAAAAAAAATAATGAACCTGCTCAGGAGGATGATGTGTATTGTCTTGGTGGCGTCCCATGATACTTGCTGAGTGCCTTCTCTGCATCATTCGAGTTCAGTTAGAAGAACACAAGCAGGTTCCTATAGATATGATGCAACAGCTTTACGGTCTGTTTCCTTTCCTTCTTTTACCCCTGTTTCATATGTCACAGTGGTACGAGACTCAATCCAAGCAAGTGACATTTCAACAATGCAGAGCCCACAATCACTTCCCCGCCCTCTCCTCTTCTCTCCTCCGCTGCCTCATGACCCTCCCTCTGTCCTCTCACCCGCCCCTGCCTCACTATCCGCCAATTGCAAATGCTCAGGGATGAGAGAAGACCTGCCATATACACACACACACACACACACACACAAAATCAGTTGTATTGAAAAAAATACCTGGTTGCTAGGATACATTGGGACAAAGATCAAAGTGACTTGTCTGTCTGAACCATAAAATAGTTGTCATCGGGGGCTCAGTTGGCCACAGCTAGCAGGCGATGCATGACAACCGAGCAGTGAGTAATGTTGTGTATTATCAGAACATGGGCTTTCTACATCAGGAAACTGCATATTGATTTATTAAAAGTCTATTAAGAGGAGGGGAGGCTTTTTATTGGCTAAAGCTGGAGCTGCATGTCTAGTGTGGCAACAAAACAAAAATGGACGATTTAAATGTGATATATAAGCGGTGAGTTAAACATAAATAAAGTCTTCCTTTCTTTGTTGAAAAGCATGGTCGGATTGAATTATGAATTAATTTGGACTCCAATGATTTGCTTTTACTTTGCATTGCATTCTTGGGAAAGTTAGAATCATTTATGTTGCCAAAATTAGCAGACAGAGGGGGATGGGCAATGCAACCTGAATTCAAAAAATGCACTAAACCTAATTTACAATCCTACTGCGAAAAAAACATAAAATGCAAACCATCTGGCAATATAAAGGAGTAATAAAAGCCATGGGGGGCGACGGCCCCATCCACTGGAAATGTAAAGCTGAAGCACTCAAAACTTGTGCGTCATTTCCCCTTTTAGAATGCAAGAAAAACACTTTTGGGGACAATCATGCGGAAGAAACATGGGCTGAATGTCACCAGAAAATAATTAACATTACAGATATTACATTAAGCCAAACAATCTTCAGATTGTCAAACATCTTTAAACCAACTAACTAGTTTAAAACTTTTTTGGAAAAGGGCAAGTGCAAAAATGAGAGGAAATTAAGCCAAACACACACACACACACACACACACACACACACACACACACACACACACACACACACACACACACACACACACACACACACACATCCTTACCCCCCTTGGGATGCACTGACCTGGGATCTGCTCAGGGCTCTCTTGTAGTCCCATTCTGGCTGGAACATAGTCTGGTGATAGAAGCATTGAAAAAAGAAGCTACTGTCAGTGGCCTGTCTACTCCATGACCCTTTACAGTAAAACCTACGTACTGAACTTCCTTTCTCTTCTTCCTTTACTTCCTCCCCCTCCATCCCTTTCTCTCTCTCTCTCTCTTTCTCTCTCTCTCTCTGTCAACCCATCTTAAGATAAGAGATCAAAGATAAAGTATGATTATATACAAGCGGGCACTGAAGGAAAAAACTAAAACAAAACATTAACACCCTTAATGCTGCAGGGATGATCCACATACGTATGTCTCTTCTACACCACCACAACCATAAATGTCCATCGGGCTGCAATCTTTATTATTTCAATAAGAGAATGCTGTAATTCAATGTCACAGTCAGATTGTAAGTTTCTGACGTATGACAGCTTTGAATATTTTTGGAAGGTACTTTTACAAAAGCCATGCTAATGGCGCTTTTCCACCGCACATGTAGATACTGGACTCAACTCGACTTAGCTCAACTTGGTTTGGTAGCGGCACGGGCCGTTTTCCACTGCAATTAGTACCTCCTGTGGAAGTACTATTTGGGCGACTGTGGCTCACGTGGTTAAGCGGGTCGGCTAACAATCAAAGGGTCGGTGGTTCGATTCCCGCCCTGCCACTTGTGTCATGGTTGTTGTGTCCTTGGGAAAGACACTTCACCCAACTTGCCTCGTGTGAATGTGTATGACTGCTGTATGTTTGTGGTGGTCGGAGACAGAGCCAGCCCAAGCCTTCATGGGGCCCTAAGCGAAATATGATTAGGGGGCCCCTCTCCAATGTTAGCACTGCTGAAACTATAGATCTTTGTTAAATATCATTCACACACCCAGTGTTTTCCGCTAGTGCATCCACTGTGCAGCTGTACGAAAATATTAGACAGCCGAGATTCAGACCCTCCTAGGGGGGTCCGGTGGTATACCTCCCCGCTAGATTTTTTTAACCTTTTTAAAGTGAAATGCATGAATCTGGTGCACTTTGAGAGGAAAATTAAGAGGCACTGGGTCAGATGAATTAGAAGCTATTAATAGGATTTTCTATACAAATATTAATATAAAATAAAATATTATGGAGGGTCCTCTGGGTTGGGCTTGGAGCTCTTTTTCTTTTACGGGACATATTTCACTGTAATATAATGAATGCATTTAAATGCAGTGAGAGGAACGAAGCAGAAAAACTCTGTTATCCAGCTACTGTATCTTTTTTTCCACAGACGAGGCTGAAATAGGCTATAGACCAGGGGTTCTCAAACTTTTGATAGCTGAGGGCCAATTTAGGAACCCAACATTGGACCGAGGGCCGCCGAAGGAAAACAATTTAAAAAACTGAAATCAATTCAATGGCCAGGTTGCGTCTTTACAGTTTACATGTATTGGTCTTCATCCAGTAATGTGTAATTAACACATTTTAATTAATCAATAAAAGTTTGAGGTTCAAACACTTCATTTTGTGCATTCTGGTTAATTTTTATGCGGTAATTTGTGTCTTCTGTATTAATTTATGGTGGACATGTTAAGGAAAAGACAACTAGCTCCCATTGACGCAAATCTAATGGAATATTCAAATCAGTAAGGCACTGAGGCATTCTGTATTGCATTCAAATATTTATTCTACTTTATTGTTCAAAACTTTCTGCACATTAAAAACGTATCACCTTTTGGAGTGTTTTTTTGTAGGACTCACTACTCATGATGCAGCAGCAGTGTTAAATATTATGACACTATACATTGGAAATAAACAGGGTGGGCCATCAGCAGTCAACTAGGCAGATAGTTCCATGGCTATCAGCAGCTAGCTAACGTTAGCTTGTTAGCTAAACTTTAGGCAAAAGAGTTAGAAACCAGATAATGTTAGCATCCATCCTTAGACACTTGACCTAATCTAATTCACCTTGAAGGTGAGAAAGTGCCTCGTATTGGGTTTAACAAGCTCACTATCTAACAACTTACATTGGGACCACTACACTGCCTGCTGCACTGCGGGAGGCTGACCAGAGGCCAGCCGAACGTCGGCAAGTTTAAGATGGTACGGTCCACTGTAGGGGTGTGTTATTATTAATAATGGGGGAATGAATATAAACAATTAGGAGGGATATTTAAGTATTTCTACCCCCGTACTGTTGTTACTGTTACGGGGACGCATCCCCTCCGTGCGTTTCAATTACAATTGAAAAAAAAAATATATAGCCTATATAGGCCTAATATATAGGGGAGAATGGGGGAATCTGAGGCATTGGGTAATGTGAGCCACCCCCTGAATCTAGGCAACAGAAAACATTTGTGGTCACGTGAGATATATGTTTTCAAGCCCCTCTCATTCCCCCTTGGCCCTGAAAGAGAGGACCTCTTGGTGCTGTGGTAAGCATGTTTTTTCTTCACCAAAATAGGTATTTTGCATGTAAAAGTAAATTGTCTTGCTGTCAACTTAATCAACTGTTGTGCCAAAGCAAATGTATTCACGTAGAAAAACTTCTATCTTACGTGTTGATGAACTACCAACATATGAAACCATGTGATGATATTAGCTAAAGATTAGCCTGGAATGCTGAGAGAGTTAGTTTTTTCTCAAATTATGGTGGTGGGGGAAAGTGAGCCAAATGCTGTGGGGGAAAGTGAGCCACTGTCTCACTTTCCCCCACCATGAGGCACAAGTTAAGTTTAGTCTTAAACATATTTTAATGTAATATTACATGACATATGTTTTATTTTAATGTCATACACATTGTAGAAAAGCCATCATGCCAAGGAAATACACCAGGAAGACGACCTGGGGCAACCACATGGAAAGAACACCTTCTCTTCTTTCCCTGTAACCTTCAGGGCTGTAATGTAGAGTAGGCCTAGTTGTAGAGTATGACAGGCTGATGTTATAATCCAGTTGGGTCTTCTCCTGTGTTCTGAGTCCCAGGCTGTTCTCGCTGGTTCTGATTTTCCTATGCTTTGACCCCTAGACACAAGCTGGCTCTAAGGGCGCACTCACACTAGTGCCGTTTGCCTGTTCCGTGCTCAGCACGATTCAGCACGATTCCCCCCCCTCCCCACTCCCCCCGCAGGCCCGTGCTCACACTGCTCGTGGCCTGGGCACACTTGCACCTTGCCTACGTCACCGTGCGCGTTTAGGATTTGGAGCTTAGTCTACTTGTAGGCTATACGACTGTTTGTGAATATTTTCATCCGGCCAAATTTGCATCAAATATTCCACTTCCACATTAGAGCAACGAGAATCCTTAAGCTATTGTTTTTTTTAAATGTAGCCTTGACGTAATAGGTTGCGGTGGACAGTCTCATATTTGTGCAGCACGCTGTTTATTATTAATATAACGGCCCGTCATCAGACCATATGTATCCGGATGGTTTTGTACACATCGATCGCTCCATCAAATCCAAGTCAGAACTTTTTGTATGGGCAGAGATCGTTTTTTTAAGTGTCTTTATAAAGTTTCTTGTTAAACCTTAGTGTAGGCTATACTGTTTCCTTATCACCGGGCCGCGGTGTGTTGTTTTGGGTGCGTCTCCACCGCCATGCGTAAATGCAGTTATGACAGCTGACGGGAGGAAAAAGAAAAAAAATCATCTGACGAACGTGAGTAAACACGAAAACCTTTTTGCTGTGCTTTCTGAGCCGACCTAATTAGCTCTCTCCCTCTTTTATTAGCCCACACCTAGGCTTACACACACGTTAATTCTCACACATTATAGCTACAAGTCCAAGTGTTGGGCAATTCTGGTGCCGACTAGTAAGGCAGCGGACGTTAACGGACAATGCATCCTTAATAAATTCACGTCAGGAACGCCGCCTGTGCGCTTGCTTGTGCGCGTGTCATCTCATTAGCATCTGTACTTTGGCCACGGCACACCTCTCCCAGGTGGCCGTAGCTAAGGGGCTGTTCCGTGCTGGAATATGGTTGGCGTGGTCACACTAGGCCAAACGTTCTAGACTTTAGTATGCTAATAAGCTTTGGCACGGGGCCGCGGCCCTAGTGTGAGTGGCCCCTAAGGGTCCTGTGTTCTGACCCCCAGACTGTGTTCTAATCTAACTGGTTCTATCTTTCATTTGACTCTTATTAAAACCTTTAGAATTATGATATGTTGTATTTGATTTTGTTCAGAGTTACTAAGTGTTTAGAAAATTTGCTTTGCTTAATTGACCAAACACCATCATTCTTTTACTAGTCCGACATTAGCTCTGGAATGTGTGGCTAGCTTTCAGGTTTCTAACAATATGTGTTGTTATGGTAGTTTCAGAGTGGAAAAGTAAGTGGATCAGTTTAACCCCAGCTGGTTCACTTTACCCCCTTGATTTTTCTGGTCTGTCTCAGTTTACCCCACAGCTGGGGTAAAGTGAGCCACATGACAACTTTTTTTAAAACAATCACATTTTCACTGCCCTTTGTCTTGAGAAAATTCTGCTAATTCCCATTTCTAGGAAACATCCTGAATTAATGGGAAATGTGTAAATTTGAGTGATAAATCATTTTAGCTCGCTTAGAGGGGAGCAAATGTAAAAAGTGGCTCAGATTACCCCGTTCTCCCCTACTTATTTTTTTTTCTTTCTTTTTTTTTATAATTCATAATTCAATGCGGGACGCCAGATATGTTACTTTGAGAACCACTGCTACAGACTACACAGTGCATGGGCAACTGAGGGCAGCCCCATTTCCAATTGTTTTTAAATAAACTCAATACACACTGTGCATGGATGTGAACGTGACATGATCAGGTAATTTCGGATTACCTCCCAGATGAACTGATTACATTTTTAGGCTATTAATTATCTAGACCAAAAAATTGTATTCCTTTTTGTATGATTACCTACATTTGCATAATATGATGTTAATATCAAACACACAAACGGGGCCCTAAGCGACCGCTTAGTTCGCTTATGCCTCGGGCCGGCTCTGGTCAAAGACGCCGTAGGCGCTGAATGGCAGCCACGCTTCCGCCACCGGTATGATGTGTGTGAATGAATGGTACCTGGAACCCTGTAAAGCGCTTTGAGTGCCTAGAAAGCACTATATAAATCCAATCCATTATTATTAAAAGGCTCCCTCTATCGGTTATTTCGTGTAGTAATTCAGCTGCCATTTTAGCCCATATATAGGCATTTCCGGTTTCAAGACATGCCTCAGCCAACAGCGGTATTATTGAGTGATGCTGTGTGAAGTGCAGTCGGGAAAAGATTGCTCCCGTGACTTGTTTTGGATGAGTAGCTTATAATTGTTAGTATGTCATGTTTGCTTGCAACTTTATAATGTTTAGTTATTCAATTAATAGAGTTAGTCATTCCCTCGGTTTGTCTAATTGTTATATTATCTGGTGGTGTAAAACCAAAAAACGGGCCCTCACTGGGCTCTAGCTCCGAACTAGCTCTGATTTTGCGTTGGTGTGAAAGTGTTATCAGAGGCCCTGGTGTAACTAACGCCACGGACCATGGCCTGTAGCTGATTGGTTGGAGAAGTGTTGCACGGGCTTGCTCTGGCTTGCAACAAAACCCTTTATTTACAGATCCTGGGCTGTGTATAAACGCCAGAGTTTTTAAAGTGGACACATGGTACGGATAGCGTTAGCTGATAGTGAGAAGATATTCGTTGATTTTGACAAAGGGTTTTAGATCAATTTGGCTATATCCAGCTAACTGAATAGCATCTGCCCATTGAATAAAAACACGCAATGAAATATTTTTGTTCCTTGCCTTACAGGGCCTGTCATCACAACTAATAACGAAGGTTGACACAATAATCAACGGTATCTGACCTTGTTAAGGTTCTGTTGCTAGATTTAGAGCTGCTGTTTCGATAGCAAGCCTCACCACTCTGTCTCTCTCTATTGGCTTTGATCAAAATATAGCAATTCAAAATCATACTGTACATAGCTATTGCGTAATGCTTGATAATATTGTTCAATATAAGGTCTAGCTTGAAGGTCTGTGCATGGCTATGGGTGTGTGTGTGTGGGGGGTTGGGGGGGGGTCTATCTATAATGTGTAGTCTATCCTAGCTGTCAATTTGTAGGCAGAAGTGTAAAACAGCATACAATAAGATGACAGTGTAACTGTTAGCCACTAGCGGTGACTTTGCATCTTGAATGGCACATGAAATAATCTGCGTAATACAGCAGATTCATGTTTTATGGCAGGGAGCCTCTTGGGCTGGGACAGAAGAAGGTTGTTTGGATGAATAAAAGCAAAACACTGTAATGCTGAATCACAATTTACTTCTTAATAAAGGGGGTAAACTATCTTGGAATAATTTATGTACGAATAGGTTAAATATTTAAGTAATGATGCAGCTATAGTGAGAACCATATCACCCCCCTTTCTTCTCTGTTGTAATCTACACACACATTTCAGCTTCTATCCTCCTTCGTGTTCTGCTGTCCCTTGACGCCTTCCATTACGGCTCAAATACACTTCTCATGTCAAGTCTATGAGAGGCTGGGTAATCATAGAGGTCTAATGCACTTCTGAGCTGAGATAATCTTTGACAGCTCCATTATTCAGACCGCTACTCATTTCTCTCACGCAAATAAATGTGTGGATACTTTTCATATCAGCATAGGTCTTTGTGCTACAAGACACATCAAAAAAATATAAACAAATGCCAAAAAGATTGATTCATCTTTACACACACACACACGCACGCACGCACGCACGCACGCACGCACGCACGCACACACACACACACACACACACACACACACACACACACACACACACACACACACACACACACACACACACACCCCCACACACACACACACACTTGAGTGTTATATTGCTGGCTAGATCAACACATGCATAAACACACTGCATCCTGCAGAGGGAACTCTTTTTGTTTACATGAACATACTAGTCTCAGGGATGGGGGTTGTGGTATGCACACAACTTGCTGTTCACAAGGACAAGCCTCCTTATGTGTTTGATATGCACAATTCAAACAAATAATCTGATCCATTTAAAAACACCCATGATTTTGCATGATTGTGCAGTAACCTGACAGGACACTTATTAATTCAGATTTACAAAAGTTGACACAAATAATGACATTACACAGAGCTGTATGCTTATTTCTTTAGGTGGTAGCACTGGTGCTAGCTAGCAAAAAAAAATCAGTAGCACAAAGATAAATTCAGTAGCACACAAAGTATGATCAAAAACTTGCATAACCTTAACCCATGCATTTCGCTCTAATTACCTTTTAGCCTGTCATCTTGGTCTCATTTGAAATTCTCAATTAATGTCATATCCTAGTGTGTGCAGTAATAATTGTAGAAATGTTTTGCTGATTCAGAATTATTTCTCCCCATAAAATTAATATCTATATATTTTTTGTATAGCCTATACATATCATTATTATATTCATAATAATAAAAAAATTTGGTAAATGTCCTTCTGTTAATTAAAACCTAACTTTAAAACATATAGCCTATTAAATAAATAAGTATACATATTGGTACAATTTAGGATAAGTTAAATAGGTTGTTGTGAATGTGTTGGGAGTAGTTCTTCAGTGGCTTATCAGTTATTTCAAACTTTGTTTAAATAGACTACTGTTGTTGACTGCTCTCTGCAGCTGAAGCAGTTGATTTTCAAGCTAGCGCACTGCAGGGCTGTGAAGCGCGAACTTCCTGTTCTTACCGGCTTCAAAAAAGTCAACTCACGTTTGGCTAGTAACAGGCTTTTAATGTGAAGGCGGACAGGAAATGTTCTGTTTGCACACGCGCTAACTTAACTGCGTGCCGTCTCCTTCCGGTTATTACCGTTGGTGAAGTGTATTTGACTAGAATCGCCGCACAAGCACAGGTCCCGAGCACACATCTTTCACCAGCCAAAGTGGAGGGTGGACTCAATAACTTACTTGCCTAAGACTACATTTACCCGAATTTGGAGAGTGTTAATGTAGAGCCCTCTAAGCAGTGATGTGCAGCGCTCCTCTGTGTCTCAAACAGACAGCATCTGCTCATTAGCACTTGTGCGAGTGGACTTGTATTCATCATCGCACGTGATCAATTTCAGTAGCAAATGCGATCAAAACTGTTGCACTGTACAGCCCTGTTACAGGAAAACAGTAGAACTCTGAACACATTTCTTTTTATATGTATTCACTTTAGACATAATTTTTCAGGTTTACGGCTTGCTCCGATCCCAGCATGCACTATATACACTAGGGATGGCCATTTAGAATTTTTTCTTTAACCGGTTAACCACCAGAATTAACGGTTATTAACCGGTTAACCGTTAAGATTTAATGTAGCGTATTTTTAGTGAAATACATGAAGCATTATAGCAGGGCTCCCGACCTTTTTTTGTTCCAAGGACCGGCATATTAATTTAAAAACGATTCAAGGACCAGTAGCCAATTTAAATGCCTACATTTTGACATTCACACGGCACCTTTGTCTGTTGTGAGAAGAGGTCTAGTATGCGAATGTAGGAGCAGAAAGAGCAATAAGTGACTGAAAAGGGACATGTACACACACACACAGACTTAGTGGATGGGTAGCCTACCGAAACCCGATGCTAAGTAGTGCTGAGCACGGGGCAACATTTTGAAAGACCGTAATATTGATAAGCTTCGATGTTATCAGTACTGCATAATGATACTTAACGCTTTTGTTTAAGACGGATTTTCGCACACAAGCATGGCAGACCTCTCCGTGTCTGTGCAGGGGCACTCACTGCCTGTCTGTCACTCTCTCACACTCACTGAGACGGTGATAGATGCAGGACAGCATCCACCTCAAGAAGGCTAATGCTAGCGCTATGTTAAGCTAGCGGGAGCCCACGCTGTTAATTAAATTATACAAACACATGGCAGGGGAGTGTTGTGACCATAAGTTGTGACTGGCTATCTTTCTGGGAGCGTACCATGGACCTATTATAAAGTTGAGCGTAGCCTACACTACTCGTTTCATTCTACCGACAGTTGGCATTCTTATATCCGGTTTAGCGATATCAAAATAAGAGTCCGGATTTCAGAGAAATTATTATTATTATTTTTTTTTAACCGTTTAACCTTTAGTATTAACCGGTTAAAGATCTTCTTAACGGTTAACGGTTAACCAGTTAACCATGGACATCCCTAATATACACACAACATGACTGCAACCATAACGGCCATGCAGGTCTCCAGTCATAACGTGCAAAGAAACCTACTTGGTCTAAAGCTTGGTAATAACAAACAACAAAACAATTAGGAGTAAAATATTACTGATCAGGCCGTCCCAATTAAATTTTTTTTCGATCGCTAAACCAAAGTGGGCACAACTGGAGCAACATGTGCAAAACGCTAACTACATTATGCACAGCAGCAGTTCATGTGGACCAACCACTAGCTTGTTTTCCATTGCTTAAACAACATTTTCAAAACTCTACACACTTATCTCATGGCTTAACCACAGCCTGCACAACACTGTGGATTTCCAGATCTTTGTTCAAATGCTAACACACTGCTGTCACAACTGTAAACCACACATTCAAAACAGAATGGATTTCAGCCTAGTGCATTTCAAACACTGCAGATTGCAATTTCAACTGAAACACTAAGAATGTGTCTTGTTTTAGACTTGTTAGTGAACATACTGTATATACAGTATAGGGAAAGCTAAAAAAAAATATCTTTTTGGGAAATGGACCAAGGAAGACAGGTTGTTGGAGGGAGAAGAGTCACAGTGAATGTGAATGATTTGAAAAAGATCTAGAAGACATAGAGCTGTATGTCTGATGAAATACAGAAAGGGCTACACTGATAGACCCTGTTGTGAATCAAGGTCTCTCATTGAGAGAGGCAGGGTTGAGGGTGCAACCCAATCTGCAAAGATCTAAAGTTGCATCTGTAAGAGAGTTGCCTCCTTACAGTAAATGACAAAATTACAGGAATTGATTGTTTGTATTAAAATTATAGAATATTTACAAATATTACATTTGGAAATGTTATACATTTTCATTTCATTTCATTTAACTTTTATTTATCCTCGAGAGACCAATTGAGGGGTGACCCTCATTTACAATGATGTCGAGTTCAAAGCAAATTCAAAGGAAAAACAACAATACATAAACAATATTCAATGCAAAAACATCAAATACACAACAACAGGTGAAGAGAAAAAAATAAAAATAAAATAAAAAAATAAAATAAAAAACAAGGAAGACAGGTAAATAAAATATACAATAAAATATGTAGGCTATCTATTGAAGCAAACTTCTGTTTTTCATTTATTTTTGTTTACCTAAATCTGGTATAAAATAAACAATTTCATGTGAAATCATTTCACTCTTTCCTTAAAGAAAATATTACGTTATTTGTTTGAAGTAACTCAAATTAATCAAACTGTAAAGATTACAAGTTTGTAATTTGTGCATGGGGTTTGATGCTAGTGTTTAGATTCTGAGTGTGTTCTGAGTGACAGTATGTGTTATCTTACAGTAATGAGGACTGTTAGTGTTTGCTGCAGTGAGCCTATTTTGCAGGTGAAGTCAACGGTTCAGCTCCAGTGACTGTTGGTGGTGCAGACTGTCGTTAGAGTTTTGCACATTGAGCGCCAGTTGTGCCCACTGTGGGTTAGCGATAACATTTTTTTTAATATAATATGCCAAAGACTGCAGTCCATTATGTGTATTAAAAATGAATTATGCTAAACTTGAATGCTCCTTAACAGAAGTCTAGTGTGTCCTTGTGTGTCTTTGTAAAAAAAATATTACCTTAAAGGTCCCATATTATGCAAAATGCACTTTTTCAATGTTTTTTAACATGTGTCCACGGTGTGCCTAGAGACTGCCAAAGTATAAGTACTTTTCTCACCCTCCCCCTTTCTGAAAACCTCCCCAATGTACTCCATTCAGAATTGTTCTCGCTATGTTGTCATAAGCCCCTTTTACACAGCCAGTGAAAGCCGGGAATATGCCGGCCTTTCGGCCCTCCCCCAGCTGTGTAAATGCGACAGTTGCGGAACGAGGGAAGAAAGGTGCGAGTGATCGTTCCGGGAATTTTACTACCTCGGGGGGTAGTAAGATTCCCGACACGATCAGTTCCGCCTCTCTGTTTAAATGCTCCAGCTTGTTGATGCGGAACTGGGGGGCGTTTGACGTTCCATAGTCTACGTTCTAAACATGCGACCATGTTAGCAGTTGAAGGACGTGTGTTTAACATTAACCACGGCGGCCTGATGTCCCGTAAAAATCACCAAATAAAAGGAACGGTGTATAATCTAGCTGATCATAAGGTCCGTTGCTCAATCCAAACCCCCGCGCTTCATTTTGCAGAGTGTATGAGTCTATTTCTGCCCAGGAGAAGTTGTACAATGGAAAGCTAGGCTAGGCTAAGTAAGGGATAAAGTAGCCTATAGCGAACGGGTCACTTGCTAGAAATAAAGACCGACAAGCTGAAGCAGGAGCCCGACGCGCAGCGGAGGGCTCTTGTTCAGCTTGAAGGTCGACCTAGTAACGGGGGAATAGTCTGCTCGCCCCGCTAGACTGTCTGCTTCAGCTGACTGAAGGCTCCGGCTCAGCTGTTAGCCACAGAGCTACTGTTTTGCTAACACATTCCGCCGCCGCTATTATTATCCTAAGTCTGAGCGTATATCCACACTTTATTTCTGTCTACAGTAACGTGACTTCACACACTGTGTGTATGTGTATGTCTGATTGGCAGATCGCTGCCCTCACAAAGAGACTCGCTCACAACCAACCTGTCACACACACACACACACACACACACACACACACACAGAGGTGAAGCGGTCGGATTGATTTAGTCAGTTTGGTTAACTGTCCCAGTGATGTTGGACTCAGCGCGTAGCGAGATCAACTGGCACATCGTGGGGACAGTAAAATACGGCCCTCTTACTGCAAGCTCCAGCACTTCTGCTCTCAATTCACCGGCCATTGTTGTTGTTGTAAAGCAGCTGACCGGCGCGGTGCTAAATGTTTACGTCACACCTGACGCTGTTTACAAGCACCTCTTTCATTCCGGAGCGCTGTGTAAAAGGGACTACTGATGCGCCAGCAGGCCGGCGTTGCTCGGTTCTGTGTAAATAACACAGAAGCAAGCAAAGCCGGCATATTGGAGTGATGTTGTTCCGTCAATATGCCGCAATCTCTGTGTAAAAGGGGCTAATGTGAGAGAAGCCACCTCCCCCCACATTTGTAACCTGAAACTTCCACCATGCAATAGTCTATAGCCCCTTTTACACAGAGATTGCGGCATATTGACGGAACAACATCACTCCAAAATGCCGGCTTTGCTTGCTTCTGTGTTATTTACACAGAACCAAGCAACGCCGGCCTGCTGGCGCATCAGTAGCTCCTTTTACACAGCGCTCCGGAATGAAAGAGGTGCTTGTAAACAGCGTCAGGTGTGACGTAAACATTTAGCGCCGCGCCGGTCAGCTGCTTTACAACAACAACACATGGCTGGTGAATTGAGAGCAGAAGTGCTGGAGCTTGCAGTAAGAGGGCCGTATTTTACTGTCCCCACGATGTGCCGGTTGATCTCGCTACGCGCTGAGTCCAACATCACTGGGACTGTTAACCAAACTGACAAAATCAATCCGCTTCACCTCTTCACGTCTTGAGTTGTGTTAGCAAAACAGTAGCTCTGTGGCTAACAGCTGAGCCGGAGCCTTCAGTCAGCTGAAGCAGACAGTCTAGCGGGGCGAGCAGACTATTCCCCCGTTACTAGGTCAAGCTGAAGCAGGAGCACGACGCGCAGCGGAGGGCTCTTGTTTATTTCTAGCAAGTGACCCGTTCGCTATACTTTATCCCTTACTTAGCCTAGCCTAGCTTTCCCATTGTACAACTTCTCCTGGGCAGAAATAGACTCATACACTCTGCAAAATGAAGCGTGGGGGTTTGGATTGAGCAACGGACCTCATGATCAGATAGATTATACGCCGTTCCTTTTATTTGGTGATTTTTACGGGACATCAGGCCGCCGTGATTAATGTTAAACACACGTCCTTCAACTGCTAACATGGTCGCATGTTTAGAACATAGGCTATGGAACGTCAAACGCCCCCCTGTTCCGCAACAACAAGCTGGAGCATTTAAACAGAGAGGCGGAACTGATAGTGTCGGGAATCTTACTACCCCCCGAGGTAGTAAAATTCCCGGAACAATCTCTCGCACCTTTCTTCTCTCGTTCCGCAACTGTCGCATTTAAACAGCAGGGCGGAGGGCCGAAAGGCCGGCATATTCCCGGCTTTCACTGGCTGTGTAAAAGGGGCTTATGATAACCCACCCCCACCCCACACACACACTTCTTATTGGTCCACCCTGCCCAGATCCTCTGGAAAATATTTAGAGCGACAGCCATATTGTTTTTCCCTCTAAGCGACAAGATGCCCGAGTACAGCAAGGCATGCTGAATGTTGCATAAACCAACACAGAAGCCGTTTGCTCATTATCCACTAATTTATCTTACCCAGAGCAGTCTAATAATGCCTCGTTTTTAATAACACAACGGATATGGAGCTACTTGTGCTTTTTTTCAAACGGTAAAACTAAAAGAAATGTTTGTATTGGTATTTTTGCCTGACTGGTATAGCTATTAGCTTTGGGACAAGCATCCAGATTTAGCTCATAATAACCTATTTGTATTAACCACAGCAGTCTAGTAATGCCTCGTTTTTAATAAGACAAAGGATTGGAAGCTAATAGTGTAGAAGTCAAACTTTGAAACTAATGTTTTCACTGATTTTAGTGGTATTTTTAGCCGTTAGCTCCCGAGGTAGCTTCGCAGTAGCCTCCATCTTTTGCTGTATTTTGATTGTGAACATGCTGTTTCCATTAGCTTGTGTGGTTGTCAGTGCATCTGTATGAACATAGTCTTTCATGTAGACAAGGATTGGTCAAATAAAACTGTTGAAAACATGGCTGAGCTCCTGCGTTAGCCATTTCGATTATTCACGGGAGGGTTAACATTGTGTCGCACTCCGCAGTTTGGCTCTAGTAACCAATCACGGCAGGTGGGAGGACCCAGTCAGTGTGTAACCATGCATGTTTTGATGTAGTATGACAAAGCCATGTAAGGGCTAAAGGGACATATCAGCCTGAGTGAATGGCTGTGAGTCTAACTTGACACGTACACACCCAACCACCCACATGGAGGCACAAGTACACACACACACGAGTGCACTGAAACGCACACTCATTGACACACGGGCTCTCTGTTTGTCACGACTCAGACACCCAGAACCCAGCAAGCCAGACCAAAACCCCATACTGGCCAGCAACTGTTCTTACTAGATCCCAGCTGGGGCAAAAAAAGATGTAACATATTTATGGAGGCAGAGAGAGATAAAGAGTCTGAGAGGTATCACAATATAAAATAATATAATAATCAGTTTTCACGATATTACGTAAATATGACAAGGCAAATGTGTGCTTAATTACATCAGATGGATTCACTAAAATGAACTCAAAACTGTTTTACACATGTAATCCGAATTATCTTTACTTGAGATGATTCAAGGGGTGACATTTCCTTTGATTTCATATTATTTTACGCAGTCAGTGATTTTCATTACTTTGTTTCCCCGTAGTGGAGCAGTAGAAGTAGCTTTGCTGATGCTACAGCACATAATGTTTTCTATGTAAACCGACCCCGAGAATCACCCACTCAACACGGCTAGCTCGCCAAATGGATTTGGCAAAGCTGTCTGTGTAGGCATGGGTTTGCCCCTGTGTGTGTGTGTCTGTGTGTGTGTTTGCGTGTGTGTGTGTCTGTGTGATAGAGAGAGAGACAGAGAGAGAGAGAGAGGGGGGGGGGGGGTAGAAAGACTCCTGGGACTCCTAGGCTGGAAGATGATGACTCACCCACCCACCCACACACACACACACACACACACACATGAATTAAGACATGCACTCATCACCATCATCACTCAAAACTATGTTTGAGCTGCTCATTGATGCTAATTGTTCCCAAACCTGGTATCAGGGGGTCCAGTCAATGCACTGCACTGGAACCAGACCACACCAGCGATTGCTTATTGATCTCATTACACACAAACGTCCCTCCGTCAAGCAGGCACGTGTGTCTGTGTGATGGCCAGCTGACGCATCCATCAGAGCTCTACAACATACGACTTCAAACTAAGGATGATCAAACAAGACAAAGAGTCAGCAGCCATGCTAACAGCTATGGAGAGGGTAGTCACAATCAAGTCAAGCACAATTTAATTTAGTGTAAATGGTTAATGGACTCCACTTATATAGCGGTTTTCCCTGGTTTTTCACAGACCCAAAGCGATTTACATTATTTTGTACACAGTCATGCACCAACAGCAGCAGCTATGACGCAGGGTGCAAGTTAACTATCCGGAGCAATTTGGTGTTCAGTGTGTTGCCCAAGGACACTACGACATTTGGCGGGGAGACTGGGGATTAAACCACTGTCCCTCGACCTGCAACCCAGTAGACGACCACCCTACCATCTTCGCCACAGCCACTTTCATGCTCACAATGATGCTGCTAACATACTGTATACTGATGTTAGGCAGGTATACAGTGTACAGCAACCTGAGTACATTTATGAGTGCAATCGACCGACATTGCCATCCCTAAACCATGCTGCTACAAAAGGTACATGTCTCATAAAAGGAGATTTAAATGTACGTTTTGATATTAGTTAGAAAAATTGCTAACTATATTTCACAATAAAATAGCATTTCAAAATGGATAAGCCATGGAAAAGTATTGGATAGTTTCCCCAATGCAGACTCCAATTTAAATAGTATTTTATCGCTCAACACATTGCATGTTCTTTAGAATAGTATTAGTTCTTTAGTCAAATATTTTTCTGCATTGATGCTGGCAGTGTTAGCAAAAAATAACTGAAAGGCATTAAAAGACAACTTTACTGTAAATATCTAACTCTATACCTCTTATCCACTGGTCTGTTGTGTTTCTCTATAGATGCAACATAGAGGCCAGATGGGTGACACTTAACACTTCAGGGTTCGACATAACCAATGGCACGCTGGCCCGGGGCCAGTAAAATCATATGCAGGGCAAGTTGATTGGCCAGTCACTGTCCCGCCCGGGCCAGTAACGGCCAATCACAGTTCAGTAGGCTATCTTTTGACTACATCATGGTTCATTGAAATGCGCGTTGAGTCGTAATGAAAGGAGTGTTTATTTAAGACTCAATATAATAAACCTAATATAAAATATATTTTTTAATGAAAGGCCAGTGGACAAACGATGCGTGGGCATTTTGACAGGCGAAGCAACAAGCGGGCGCACTCTCGCTACGTTGGCAGAGCTGCCTACCGTCCGCCTGCGAGTCGACAAATCAATCGACTTACTTTGCCCCCTTTCTTTCTTCCCACAGCAGAGGTTGAGGTGCAGAAAATGAAGTGAAAACTGTGCTTTTCCTTTAGCTGCCGCCGTAATGTTACAGTATTTGCATTAAAGCCGTAATGGTAATACAAATGAGAGGCTTTTTTTAACCGCTGTGAATGCGTCTCTGGTGATTGAGTCGGTTGTAGACAGAAACTAACGGAGGGACTTGGATCACGGACAGTCCTTAGTCGCGTGTCTTGTGTGTTTCTAAGGTGATTTAATGTCATAGTCTTAGACGAGCGTTTAACTAATGCTGCATATTTTGCACTGCATTGTTTTGTATCAATAGTTTGAAAAAATGATCCCACACCGGACTCTTATGTGAAGCTGACACTTCATGCTGAAGTGACGCTCCTGCAGCGCGCTCACGAGCAGACGTGAACTTGCATACACGGTGAAATCTCCCATTAAAAAAACGGCATAACCCCCTGATTTTCGGATTTCTATTCTATTTTTAAAGTCAACTTGAGCGCAAGTGGAAAACCGGTCATTCGGTCGACACATTCACATCCCTAATGCATATAAAAAAAAGTAATAAAAACAGCCTACCACACCACCAAGACTGATCAGACCTTCATCTCTTATTTTTCCCTATGTTTCTGCAGGTGAACTATTCATTAAACTGCCCAAATTCAAGAATAAAAACAATCATCAAACTACTGGACTTTAGAATACTGGCCCACCCCTTCCACATAGGCCTACTTTCAGTCGTAGGCTTCAAATTCAATGTTTGCCTGGTTTTATATTATGTGTATGAGCAATCTCAACATTTCATATCATTAACTAAAAGAAAAATAACCAAATCTAAAGGGAATATCTATACTGTTACAGTGTAGATATTCCGTTTAGATTTGGTCATTTTTCTTTATTTTTCTATAATTATTGACACTAAATTATGAAAAAAAAAAGTGTGTGCAGGGCCAGTGAAAATATATAAGGGGCCAGTAAAACTCGGATCCACTGGCCTGGCGGGCCGGTGGGAAAAAAAAGTTGTGTTGAACCCTGCACTTATACAATTAAAGTTACAAATTGGATGACCCAAGTGGATGATAGGAAAACAAAAATGTGCAGTGAGATGACTTATTTCAAGTAGCTGTGAAGTAGACTAAAGAGCTGGAGGACTGACAGCTTTCAAAAGCTTTTTTCGGACTATGATGTACATGAACGTGATTACATGAAACATAAATTAAAGCTGATAGAGAATGTTTTGAGTAGAACAAATACGTTTTAAATTGTACACAAGAAAAAAATATTTTTATTATTTAATTTGTATCCCTACCCTTTTTCTCCCCTTTGAATGGATTGTGCTGATGGCAACCACCAACATAGCCTCAAGCAGGTGGGTGTGTGTGTGTGCGTGTGTGCCACAGCGGAGTTGCATGACTAAGCCTTTGCATGTACTGTCAAGTAAATGCATGCATGCCTCTTTTAGATCTGTACATCTCATCTCTGTTATATCCCTCTCTCACACATGAACAATTCACAAAACAGTGGTTGATCACGTGTCCTGTAGCATGAAGCCTTGTCTCTGTTGATGTGTTAAATATAATATAAGTCTATACAGTAACCTGGATCCCAAGGCTGTTATTTAACATGCCAACCTGGTAAATTAATGAGCAATAGAAAACATACTGTTTAAATTTAAACCAGAAACATAAACGAATAATTGATGATCATTAAAAAATATTATGGGGTTTCTACTCAACATAAAAACTTTTCCTGTTCATGACCCTTCATTTATATGTTTTAAAAGCTCATACTAACACCAAAATAATGTGTTTTTTTTTAACTGTACTTTCTCCATTTCACTTAATAAGCTACATTTTATTCTGGTAAACAATTTTGATCCAGCCATTGGTCAATATGTTTGATTATCTCATTAAGGAGTACAGGGATTAACTGATTTCAGAATTAACCACGCTTTAAAACATCACTGTTTTGTAAACCAAAGCTAAAAAAAAGGTTACATTTTGATGATTTTCTTATTTTGTGAGGAAAACTAAACAAATATGGACAATTGCCAGCCCAACCATGAGAATGTAGGCAGAACGAATACCAAACCTGGTGCACCACTTTAAATTATTATGTTGACTCTATTGGGAAAACTTGCGGAAAAAAACACTTGTTTTGATTAATCTTTTTCAAGAATATATTTGAAAGTGATTTCTTTATTTTTCATACAGTCCGTCATAGCATCGGAGAAAAAAAAAATAAAATAATGGTCCACAGTGACTGCTGCAATTTCAAGTTTTTAGTATATTTTCTATTTTGCTAGTTAATGTTAAAACAATGAGAATATAAACATACCAACCACTAAACAGATTTTTTTGCTACACCCTTTTTACTGTAAAATCTGTGAGACATATCATTGTATTAGCATATTTACTGGCAATGATTACTATCAATGAACTGGCAATATTGGATTTACAGCATTATACTGTATATTTGATTTTTAGGTTTTTGATCTCACGGACACCAAAAGGACATAAACCTCTGAATTCCTTTTTGACTTTACAGTATTGCAGTGAATTGATAAGGGAATGAGTGAATGAAAAAGACGTGTAAAAAGACGAATAATTATAATTTGAGAAGAATATAACTAATTTTGATAAAACATACCAATTTTAAATCTATAGCGTTCAAAAGAATGATGATAGTGTGCGTTCATATTCTTGCACGATTTACTTGTCATCTTTACATCACTGGGTAAGTTGCATCTCACGCAAATGGGCCCTCATACATGCAAACACACACACACACACACACACACACACACACACACACACACACACACACACACACACACACACACAATTTCATCACAGTCTTCCTCCCTCCCTCCAAGGCTTCATGGCTAACTGGAGTGTTTTCCCTTGCGTTGTTGTACCCATGTTAGGTTACTGACGCCAGCTTGTCATTCTCTGTTCCTATTACTGTGCGAGGGGAGTGCGTCACAGCTCCCACGACACACTTCTCTCTGTCAGCTTTCTGCTCTTGCTGATTGACACTGGCGTTAGCATTTCAGGCTGAGTCCCATGGGAACAACGGGAGCATCCAGACACCGGTCTTCCATTTGATGCTGCATGCATTATGACGTACATCCCATTTTGTGTCTGGGCTTCTTTAAGTTTTGCTCTTTCTTGTTTCCCATTTCAAAAAAATGTACTTTTAAATACAAATATTCAATAGAAGTTTCTGCCGTACTTTAGATTCGGATTCCTGGTGCAAACACTTTAGCTTTGAACTGAATTATCATGTATTCTCATAGGTGTTCCAATAAAACCACATCTATGCACACATATTTAAAGGTGAAGTAAGTGATTTATTTATGTTAATATAAGTGTTAAATCGCTCTTGATCACTTACATAGTGTGCACGTTTCATTAAGCCGATCTCTCAGTCACACGCTCTGCATGTAATCGGCAAATAATTCAGGGATCCCGAAACTGATATCCAATCAGAAGAGAGAATGCTACAAACCGGCACCCGTCTCACTGACGGTGCACATGCAGAGCGACAGATGGGTGAATGTTTATGCGCCTACAATGGCGGAGAAGCTAAAAATCCTTCCCAATGTCTGTTTTGATGGTTTTTATGGTGTTTCATCACTCTTACTTATCTGAGATGATGCTAGATAACTCGCTGCTTGAAGACCGCAGTGCATTAATGTGGTGACGAGGGAGGGGACTGCTAACTGCAGTCAGTGACAGGAAGTTAGCTAAACTGACCATTCCGCTTACTGAACCTTTAAAAGGTTAATATCCTGAGCAGTTGTGTCACCTGGCCTATTATAAGGTATGTTAGGCCCCTTAATTGACATTAGCCTCCCCTATGTAATTACTTTTGCATTCTCTCTCTGATTTATGACCCAAAATACAATATAGAGCTCAGAATCATGTCATATACAAAACCGGCTGGTCTAAGGCTGGCTATCAGAGAGTGTTTGTTGTGAGAATCGATCAGCACTGCATGGCTCAGTATAATGTATGCCGGTAACACATTTGGGTACATTTCACTGTGGTGGTGGTTGCGGTTTGCAACTAGACTTCCATCAAATGCAGGAGCTCAGTGCATGATGGGAAAAGGTTAGCATCACCCTATCAAACAACATGGGTCTTATATCAGTGATTTTTGAGAACCGGGACAAAAGGCCGTCTTCCATATGTAACTGCTGTTATCTTTAAAAATAAAACCATTTAAAATTGTAGATGTTATTAGGGATTAAGAATAGAATGTCAGGAGCACAATTATCCCCTTAAATTTAATTTTATCATTATTATGTCAAATATATGACAACAGTGTGTCCACAGAGAGGGTTTCAATCTTTCATATGCAATAAAACCTATTAAAAATGTACTTTAATGATTAAAAAGTGCTTTTCCCATCATAAGCAACACTAAATAATCTCTCATATCAATAAAAACAGTTTTTCTTCAACACATTCATGTTTTATATGGTTTCAAAGTGGTGGGACACTTTTTGTCACCACCATCAGACAATCCATTAAAATGTAAGAGAATCAGCCAAAATAAGGAGCAGCTGTCACTATGAAGGACCTCTTGTCACATTCTACCTCTGCAGAGTACATTAGAGTCAGACAGGCTCTGATAAGTGTTGTAGTTTAAGAATATTTTACATTCCAAATCTTGAAAGTCATGCGTCACAACCATGATATGTCAACACCGACTTACAATTTCTGAAGAAGTTATTTGAAATGTTTCGATAATTGTATATTCCTGAAGTACTTCATACTAGCACCAATCATCAACAGAAAAAACAAATGGCTAACTAGATTAATTCCATTTGTTTTGTTTAAGAAACGTTAAATATGTCAACACCGTCAGATGTCAACTCCTCAATGACGGAGTTGACATTCAATGTGAAGGCATCACATTTGGGTGGTTTTCAAGTTATTATAATTATATTAAATACAGAAATAGGGTATCGTTTTTCTAATACAGTATGTTTGGAAATGCTCACAATCTTCTTTTGTCATGGATGATTCTTAATAAAGTACAGGATGATATACAAAATGAGGCGATTTGGTCTGAGTCTTTTAGAGCAAGTCTGATTGAAAGACTGTAATGTGAATCTTGAATTAACGCTCAACCAATAATATGCTGTTATAAAATCACTGTTATTGATTATTCTACGTATTTGATGGTTTTCTGGGTTTTTGTCACCACCGTCCGATATGTCAAATTCATAAGGCAAGGCAAGTTTATTTATATAGCACAATTCAGACACAAGGCCACTCAAAGTGCTTTACAGGGGCAAGATTAGAACACATTATAAAACATTTAAAGGCGAATAAAAGAAGCAAATAAAATAAAAATTGCAGGTTAAAATGGAAACAAAAAAGTCTTCAGACTCGATTTAAAAGAGCTGCAGCAGACCTCAAGTTTTCTGGGAGTTTGTTCCAGATTTTTGGTGCATAATAACTAAAAGCTGCTTCTCCTTGTTTAGTCCTAACTCTAGGGACTGTAAGTAGACCTGTCCCAGATGATCTAAGGGCTCTGGACGGTTCATAACGTATCAGCAGATCAGTAATGTATTTTGGCCCTAAACCATTTAGTGCTTTATAAACCAACATCAGTATTTTGAAATCAATTCTTTGAGTGACAGGAAGCCAGTGTAAAGACCTCAGAACTGGGGTAATGTGATCCACTTTTTTGGTCCTAGTGAGGACTCGAGCAGCAGCGTTCTGAATTAGCTGAAGCTGTCTGATAGATTTTTTTGGAAGGCCTGCAAAGACACTATTACAGTAGTCAAGTCTACTAAATATAAATGCATGGACAAGTTTTTTCTAAATCTTGCTGAGACATAAGCCCTTTAATTCTTGATATGTTTTTTAGGTGGTAGTAGGCTGATTTATTTATTGATTTAATGTGTTTCCTGAAATTCAAGTCGGAGTCTACGACAACACCAAGATTTCTGGCTTGGGGTGTGGTTTCTAGCATAACGGGTGTAAGCTGTGCGCTGACTTTTAATTGTTCATCTTTGGCACCAAAGACAATTACTTCAGTTTTGTCGTTGTTTAATTGAAGGAAATTTTGGCACATCCAATCATTGATTTGTTCAATGCACTTACTCAGTGCCTGTATCGGACTATAGTCTCCTGGTGATATGGTTATGTAAATTTGTGTGTCGTCTGCATAATTATGGTAGCATAATTTGTTCTTATTCATAATCTGAGCTAGTGGAAGCATGTAGATGTTAAACAGAAGAGGCCCAAGAATGGAACCTTGGGGGACTCCGCATTCAATATTTGTCCGCTCAGATGTGAAATTTCCTATTGACACAAAGTAGTCTCTATCCTTTAAGTAGGATTCAAACCAGCTTAGTACAGTTCCAGAAAGTCCAACCCAGTTTGCTAGTCGATCTAGTAATATGCTGTGGTCAACTGTGTCAAAAGCGGCACTGAGATACAGTAAAACTAAGACAGAACTTTTGCCACTGTCTGTGTTTAAATGGATGTCATTGAGGACCCTAACCAGAGCAGTCTCAGTGCTGTGGTGTTGTCGAAATCCTGACTGGAAAACATCAAAGAAGTTGTTCATTGCCAAGTAGTTATTTAGCTGTTGATAAACAACTTTTTCAATGATTTTACTTCAAAATGGTAGGTTAGATATGGGCCTATAATTTTTCATGAGTGATGTATCTAGATTGTTCTTTTTTAGGAGTGGCTTGATGACTGCTGTTTTCAGGGCCTGTGGGAATACACCTGTCTGAAGGGACATGTTGACAATTTGCAGAACATCTGAGGGCATACAGCTAAAGACAGTTTTAAAGAAGCCTGTGGGCAGAATGTCAAGGCAGCAGGATGAGGAGTTCAGGTGTTGTATAATGTCCTCCAGGTTTTTGTGGTGTATAAGATAAAATTCTGTCATTGCATTTGAATTGATTTTAAGAGGGAACACATATGTTGAACTTGGTATTGATGCAGTGACAGCTTGTCTAATTTTGTGAATTTTCTCAGTAAAGAAGGAGGCAAATTCATTGCAGGCTCTCGTGGAGAGATGTTCAGACGCTACTGACACAGGAGGCTTTGTTAATCTGTCGACAGTAGCAAACAGGGCACGTGCATTGTTGTTGTTTTTGGTGATGATGTCAGAAAAGAAAGACTGCCTTGCATTTCTCAGTTCTGAGTTAAACGTGCACAGTTTCTCTTTGAAGATGTCATAATGAACATGGAAATTTGTTTTTCGCCACCTGCGTTCTGCTTTACGGCACTCTCTTCTTTCTATTCTGACCTGCGGGACATTTCTCCAAGGAGATCTTTTCTTACCAGAGACAACCTTCATCTTAGTGGGCGCAATAGCATCTATAATACTTGTAAGTTTGCCATTAAAGTTGTCTAAGAGCTCCTTAACTGAGTTACAGGGGAGGGGTGGTATTGAAGGAAATGCTTGAATGAATGTTTCACTGGTATTTTCTGTAATATACCGTTTTTTGATTACTTTTGATTGATCAATTGTGTGCACAGACATTTTACTCTCAAAAAATAAACAGGAATGGTCTGAGAGGGGACCCATATCTGCCACTGTTACATCTGAAATGTTCATTCCTCTGGAAATGATAAGGTCCAGCGTGTGCCCTTTGTTATGAGTTGGTTTGTCAACATGCTGATTTAGTCCAAAGTTGTCAAGGACACAGCACAGTTCTTTCGCACATCTGTCCTCGGGTTTGTCAGTATGAATATTGAAATCTCCGACGATTAATACACAGTCAAACTCAGTATAGATTACAGACAGCAGTTCAGCAATGTCATCAAAAAAGCTTGTATTGTATTGTGGTGGCCTGTAAATACTAATGAAAATAGCTCTAGAGGCTGAATTTAACTTGAGAGACACATATTCAAATTAATCAAAATTTCCATAAGACATATTTTTGCATTGTAAAGATTCTTTAAACTGAATAGCAACCCCCTTTTGTATGCACTCTGGATTCACTCACAAAATTGTAATTTGGGGGGTCGGACTCTATGAGAACAGCTTAGCTGTTATCTTGGTCTAACCAAGTTTCAGTTAAAAACATGAAATCAAGATTGTGCCTAGTAATAAGATCATTAATTAAAATAGCTTTTCCTGCCAAGGATCTGATGTTTAATAAAGCTAAATTTAGTGTGCTCGAAGCATTGTCAGCCCGATTTATTTCAGCCGACTGTGGCTGAAGAGGAATGCTTATCAGATTTGATACATTTGCAGGATTTAAGAGTTTCCTGTTTCTTAAACCTTGAGAAACAGGGCCCCGGCTTATCCTGTGAGTCTAAGGCGGTAACTGTAGCCGCGGCCCGGTTCGTATCAACAAGTGCTTTTATTCCGCAAACAAGCAGGCTCATCAGGCTGGGACGGCTGCTGATGACGTCGCGGTGGGATCAGAGGGGGTGTGCGTGGAGGGGTGACGAGCCGGGCACTGTGGCTAAGATTGACGAGTTGTGGGGGGGTAGATGGACGTCGAGGACGGGGAGTACATACGATTTCCATGAACTCCAGCTCAGGAGAGGATGGAGAAAGGGTGGGTGTAGGAGAGAAAGGAGGAGAGAGAGGTCGGCTTGGTAATGACCTGCGGGGTCCAGGGGAGACGGGTATGGGTGGAGCCCCCTCCTCTCTGAACTGATAAAGGATGTAAACTGTAACAGGAGAGTGAAGCAGATGTCTGTCAACACAGGCTTGAGAGGAGGTCTAATCGGGTAGTTTAAGTGAAAAGTCCTGCCTGGGTAGACTATGGGTTTGAAGGGGCTTTTGTAAAATTCATTATTATCATAATTATTATTATGGGATTCTAGGCCCATTGCCATTTGCAAAACCAACAGGAACTAACCATTGTATGTCTGTTTATCTTAGCAATTCCTCCTGGGAAACAATAACCCAGACCCCTTAGTTGAGGCCTGTAAAAACAGAGTATCCACTAAGTAACATGGAGATGATATGATAATTTCTTTAAATAGATTAATTAGGCTCTGCCTGTCGCATCTAGCGACACACAGTCTATTGTATTAGTCCATGCAAAACCTACTCTTGTGTGTGTGTGTGTGTGTGTGTGTGTGTGTGTGTGTGTGTGTGTTTGTGTGTTTACGCACAACATATAACACTTTGCACACACTGGTCTGAAGCAACGACAGACACAGAGTAGGAAACTTGAAGGAGAACAAATCCATATAAATAAATCGTCCCTTCTGCGCAGTCTTGTCTTCAGGCTAAACCAAAGACACCCAGCATTTTCCACACCAGAGCAGCTTCATCCACTATCTCATTGAATTCCTCGTTGAATGAGATTGGACAGAGAGAGGTAGAGGGGGAAAAAGTGAAAAGAGGAGTGTAGCGGCTTACCATTAGCCACTGGGCTGCATGTGGTTTTGGTGTTATGACGCGTGCCATATAGCGACAGTTAACAGTTGAAAACTTTCGAATGTCCACTCGTTCCTCGGGTTTTGAATGCTTACTTTTATTCATTACACAAAGGTGCGACTTGAACATACAACAACTATTCTCTGTTAGTCTGAGCTTGTTTTGCACGGTCGAAAACAATTTGCCTTCCGGCATGCAAGCACCTGGCTGGTGTGAGTGCACCTGATTAATAGCCTTGCATCCGGTTCAGCCCCGCCACCAGGCGGTCGAATTGGGCATAGTACAATACAATACAAACAAACAAGGAAAGGGGTGAATGGCTCTTTCAAGGAGAGTGGGGAGAAAACAAGCTGAATGAAAGAACGCAACACGTTGACATTCGCACGAGCTAAAGAGGCCTTAAAGCTCCCATATTATACACTTTTCGGTTCTATTATACAGGTTCTATTATACACCATATTATATGGTCTTAGTGGTCCCTAATACGTTTTTCTTCAATTTTTGCTGAAAAAAACTTTCAGATAATGTATTGTACTATGCTGATGTTCAGCTAATCTCACAATGGCCTATTTTTTAAAAAGAGCTGCAGCTCCCCTCGTAAATATACAATCTTTGAGCTCCCCCCGCCCCCTGTCCGGAAGCAAAGCCAGATACGCCTCGCCCTCTGTCTGTTTGTAAACAATGATGACGTATAGCCTGTTAGCACAGCTAGGTTTAGCCTACCCATAAGCAGAACCAAGTCTAGTGCTAGTAACGCACTTTGAACAGTTTGACATGACCTATCCTTGTCTACATGAAAGACTATGTTCATACAGATGCACTGACAGCCACACGATAATGGAAACGGCATGTTCACAATAAAAATGCGGCAAAAGATGGTGGCTACTGCGAAGCTAGCTCGGGAGCTAGCTGCTAACAATACCACTAAAATCAGTGAAAAAATTATCTTCAAAGTCAGACTTCTTCAGTATACATTCCAATCCTTTGTCCTATTAAAAACGAGGCATTTCCAGACTGGTGTGGGGAATAGAAATATGTTTTTATGAGCAAAAGCTGAATGCTTGTCCCAAAGCTAATAGCTATACACCAGTCAGGCAAAAATACCAATAAAAACATTTGTTTCAGTTTCACTGTTTGAAAGAAAGCACAAGTAGCTTCCTATCCGTTGTGTTATTAAAAACGAGGCTGCTGTGGTTAAGATAAGATTAGTGGATTATGCAACATTCATCATGTATTGCCGTACTACAGGCATCTTGTCGCTTAGCAACAAGCAAACAACATGGGGGTGAAGGAATATTTTTCGAGAGGATCTCAGGGCCTTGGACCAATAAGAAATAAGGGGGTGGACTGCACAGTGGAAGCTTCTGGCTTTCCAGTTTTTGACGTCAGAAACGGGGAGAATTCTGACTGGAGTATATTGGGTGGAGAGGTGGAGGGTTTCAGAAAAGGGGAGAGTGAGAAAAGGAAAGAGCTTTCTTTTTTTTTATACTTTGGCAGTCTGTAGGCACACCGTAGACCCATAATTATGTTCAAAAACATCGGAAAAGTTCATTTGCACAATATGGGAGCTTTAAGGAACTGTATCGGCCACATGTGCGTATGTGTGTGTGTGTGTGTGTGTGTGTGTGTGTGTGTGTGCCTCTGTGTGTGTTTGTGTGAGTAAGCGATTGGGACAGGGAGAGAGAGGGCAAGAGACTGAGTGTGCGTGTATGTACCATCCTGTATCCACGTCACACCCCAAGTCCAGCTCCTTCGTCTGCGCCTTAGATGAGAACCAAGCGCTCACTTTGTGACGCTGTACCACAGCTCAGAGAAAACAGGGGGCCATTTATAGAATGGATCCAATTAATTCTAAATACTGGAACTTGACCTGAAATAAACTATCTGCTCTAAACCTGGTTAAATTTGCTCTGAGAGAAGAGTCATGAGGAAGCACTATAGAAAAAAAACACATGCAATGTCTATGATCTGATGTTTTTAGCTTTAACTGGTGCAAAGTGGCGTCTTCTTTTCAAACACGGCATTTTGTGATGCAGTTGAATGAGACATCCAGATTACCCTTTCTAAACGGTCAATTACAGAGAAAAGTCATTTGCAGCCACACCAATGCACAATGCAAACATTTACGATTATATTAGTGTCACTAATACAGAATGTAATGGAACAACTGAGGTACACTTCACAAACCGATAAACAGCTGGAAAGAAAATGAGAAGTAGTTGAGTTAAGATAAGTTACTTAGATACTGCATGAGGTGGAAAAAGGTAAATGCTGGTGTTCCAAATCCAACCGGAAGTTACTTTTTGTAATTTGTCTCGCTCATTAACACACACGATTCAAGGAGGCAATTAGCCTACTTTAAATTGGATTGCTGTCAGAACTCAGTCAAATCTGAACATACAGGCAGGGAACATAAAGGTTCTGTTTAACCTATGCTTTCCAAGGATATCAACTATGCTGTGTATTGGGAACAAACATCCCTATTTCCACTTTTAAAGCATACAAAAAGATACAGCATAAAACTTCAGAACTTAAAGTACTCCATTGATGTACATCCATTACTACTGGGAAAATAGGAACTTCTAAAAGCCAATTGGGGCTCAAGATGAGGCCTACAGCATAAGTAACAAATAAAACTTCCTGTTTACATCCCCTCAAAATTATAAGTTTTGCCAACTGTATTTCCAAAGGTTCAAACAGGATTAGTTAGGAGTGACAAAATACATTCATATTAATTTGTTTTTCATGTTTGTCTGACAAATCCTATGTTTTTTTTTTACATTACGGAAGCCTCTTCCATAAAGAGGCACACACAGACACACATGCACACACATACACAAACACACATTATCTGTGTCTTACATAACAGTGAGTGATGGCAGCTGAGGACACAAACATATCGCCTTTGGCATTTGTCCTGTGAAAGTTGGACAGAGAGGAAGTCGGGTGAGTGGAAGGGAAAACAGAGAGGGACACAGAAAAAAAACTGAGAGAAAGTGTGTGTGAGGGAGGAGGGCAGGGAAAGGCTAAGAGAATATAAGAGATAGAGAGAGAGAGATTTTTTTTTATAATACTACAGATGCACATGGCCGGAGGCAATATACCCACAGGGAAAATATTACCAAGTCATTTTTATGTCTTATTAGTTTTCTATTCCAACAAGAGTCGGTAAAGAATTTTTCAAGTCCATGTACTGAAGTTTGAGACTATAAAACAATGCACCAAAGTGTTTAAATCTATATTTTACAAGCGCCATATTGAATGCCCCTTTTTCATTAAAGCATGTTCATACTCAAATGTAAAGTCATTACATTTTCATGGATGGATGATAGATTTGCAATCAAAGTGAAAAAGAAATTAACAAACTAACATGCACAACATGCAAACCTCATATTCGGCCTACTATTATGATTTATGGATAAAGTGTTCTATCCTCTGCAAATCAGTATATTTCGGCTGTAAGAAATAGATGGATGTGTTCTGGTGTGAAAATATGTATTTAAGCTGACTTCTCATAAATGTTTCATCACAGTTTTAATCAGCATGTCCCCTTACCCCATCCTTTTCATTTTAAGACACAAAATCTGATGGATCCCAATTTGCCCCGTAGGGAATTCTGATGCAGACGCATCTAACATTTCCTTAGCTTGGCTCTGAATTTCAGATGTCATGCTTTAAAAAACAGTAGCATCCAAGGAAAGGGTACATTTTGGCTTTAGTAGCAACCTAACGTACAATAAATAAAATGGTGAGCCCCTCACTGTGCACATCAGGGATTTGATGAGAAGAAACATAATTTAGGTGGAAATTTGTCTCAGTGTGGATGTTTTTTTTATCCCGGTGAAGTAAGTCTTTAGTGACACATCTGCCCTTTGGAAATGAAACCATCCTTTTGGGTCAGACTGTGAAGTATCTTGCTGCAGTGGTGTGTGTAATATGCATGAGAATAAATAAGTTTCCCTTGTACGATGGGACAAGCCTATCCTAGCCTAGCCTAGCCTTTGCCCAGTGTTAGTACCAGTGTTATAAAACCATCAGGTGATCAAATCAGAATTCCAATCCTGCATTTTTCTTTTTTTTTTAGGAAATGTTTTCCCTATTTGGGATTAAAAATTATAAAATAATGTCATCATGCAACTTTAGTACAATACCCAGCTAAATACTTTGCATTGCAAAATGGCATTACATTGGTACATTAACTTTATAAGATAAGATAAGCATGAGTCCAACCACGGTTGTAAATGTTTTCCAGTAAGGGACCAAATGTTGAAAATGCAAAAATTATAAAGAGTAGCTATATAATAGATTTTTAGGGGGCCAAGCCCGAGTAGGGCTGGGACCGCGTTTTGCAGAGCAACGCGGTTCCCAAGCCCTGCGGGGCAGGGAACCCTATTGATCTTGTAGGGATTATTCTTATTAGGGGGCCAAGCCCGAGTAGGGCTGGGACCGCGTTTTGCAGAGCAACGCGGTTCCCAAGCCCTGCGGGGCAGGGAACCCTATTGATCTTGTAGGGATTATTAGGGGGCCAAGCCCGAGTAGGGCTGGGACCGCGTTTTGCAGAGCAACGCGGTTCCCAAGCCCTGCGGGGCAGGGAACCCTATTGTTTTTGTTGGGCCTTTTATTCCTATTCCTATTCCTTACGTAAAAGTGGTGCTGCAGCCCAAACCGTAAAGGGTTGGGACATGCCACTTGCATGGCTTATCCAGGTCCGTGCCTGGTACGCAGACACAAAAATTCAGACATGCCGGCCACAAGGTGGCGCTACAACAAAGGAAAAGGCGTTTTGGGCTATAACTTCCGCACCGAAAGTCCGACAGTCAAAAACTTTATATCCACAGATGCCCACAAGTCAGCTGCATCTTTTGAGATAGGCCACGCCCATTTGCGTATATATACATTTTTCGCCACATCGCAAAAACTGTGTCGGTCACCAAAACATACTCCTCCTACAGTTTTCGCCCGATTTGGACGAAACCAAAAGCATTATGCTCTACCGACTCCCACGAGCAAAAGTTGGTCAAATAATTTTTCTACGACCATCGGAAGACCAAACGGTAGCGCTTTCAAGATTTGCGAAAATCCCTTAAAAAAAAAAAAAAGAGGGATTTTCTTGAAACTCAAGCGAGACTATCATGGGGCATACCTGAGCCTATGGCAAAAATATGGGAAATAAATTTTAATGTGGGCCGGACTTATTAGAAAAAATAGTTTTTCAATTTTTTTGCCTGTTTTCGCCATTTTCTAAGTCTTTAGGCGGGAAAATGGGAAAATTCAAAAAAGTGTCTTTACAATGGAGAGGTTGACAATTTCATTTTGCTATAACTCCCCAACCGAACATCGCACATTCAAAAACTTGACATCCACTTGTTTGGTACATTGAGTTGCATCTTTCTATCTAACGTAGTTTTGCGAATGTCATCCATTGGGGGCGCCAAAACCACAAAAAGCAAAGAAAACGCGTTTGGGGCTATAACTCCCACACCGAACATCGCACATTCAAAAACTTTACATCTCCGGATTCCGTGAAGCAAGGGGCCGGCGCCGCGGACGACGACGCCCGATCCCGAGTCGCGTGGGAGGCTTGGCCCCCGTTCACAACTGCTTGCAGTTCTAGTTCTTATTCTTATTAGGGGGCCAAGCCCGAGTAGGGCTGGGACCGCGTTTTGCAGAGCAACGCGGTTCCCAAGCCCTGCGGGGCAGGGAACCCTATTGTTCTTGTAGGGATTATTATTATTCTTCCACCTGTAAAAGTGGTGCTGCAGCCCAAACCGTAAAGGGTTGGGACATGCCACTTGCATGACTAGATCCAGGTCCGTGCCTGGTACGCAGACAAAAAAATTCAGACATGCCGGCCACTAGGTGGCGCTACAAAAAAAAGGAAAACGTGTATAACTTCCACACCGAAAGTCCGACAGTCAAAAACTTTATATCCACAGATGCCCACAAGTCAGCTGCATCTTTTCAGATAGGCCACGCCCATTTCCGTATATATACATTTTTCGCTACGTCGCAAAAACTGTGTCAGTCACCAAAACATACTCCTCCTACAGTTTTTCCCCGATTTGGACGAAACCAAAAGCATTATGCTCTACCGACTCCCACGAGCAAAAGTTGGTCAAATAATTTTTCTACAACCATCGGAAGACCAAACGCTAGCGCTTTAAAGATTCGATTTTTCAATATGGATCATTTCTTCTTCTTTTTATTTAAAATGGTGCTGCAGCCCAAACCGTAAAAGGCTGGGACATGCCACTTGCATGACTAGATCCAGGTCCGTGCCTGGTACACAGACGAAAAAATTCAGACATCCCGGCCACTAGGTGGCGCTACAACAATGGAAAACGCGTTTGAGGCTATAACTCCCACACAGAACGTCCGACAGTCAAAACCTTTATATCCACAGATGCCCACAAGTCAGCTGCATCTTTTGAGATAGGCCACGCCCATTTGCGATAGGATACATTTTTTGCTACGTTGCAAAAACTGTGTCAGTCACCAAAACATACTCCTCCTACAGTTTTCGCCCGATTTGGAAGAAACCAAAAGCATTATGCTCTAATGACTCCCACGAGCAAAAGTTGGTCAAATAATTTTTCTACGACCATCGGAAGACCAAACGGTAGCGCTTTAAAGATTCGCCGATTAGCTTCCTTGTAATACCTTGTACGTAAGTGATCATAAATCCAAAACTATACATCGTATCAAGACAATATTTTAGAAATATGGTCGTACTGTCCTAATGAACATCCTCATAAAAAAATTGGAACATTTCGCCAAAAGGGGGCGCCAAAAACACAAAAAGTATACATCTCCTTATCCACTTGAGCATCTTTCACTGCAATTTTTTTGCCTTTTGGTCTATAACTCCCAAACCGAACATCCCACATTCTAAAACTTGACATCCACTTGTTCGGTACATTGAGCTGCATCTTTCCATCTAACATAGTTTTGCGGATGTCATCCATAGGGGGCGCCAAAACCACAAAAAGCTAAGAAAATGCGTGTGGGGCTATAACTCCCACACCAAACATCACACATTCAAAAACTTGACATCCACTTGTTCGGTACATTGAGCTGCATCTTTCTATATAACACAGTTTTGCGAATGTCATCCATAGGGGGCACCAAAACCACAAAAAGCAAAGAAAACGCGTTTGGGGCTATAACTCCCACACCGAACATCGCACATTCAAAAACTTTACATCCCCGGATTCCGTGAAGCGAGGGGCCGGCGCCGCGGACGACGACGCCCGATCCCGAGTCGCGTGGGAGGCTTGGCCCCCGTTCACAACTGCTTGCAGTTCTAGTTCTTATTATTCTTCTCCACATAAAAGTGGTGCTGCAGCCCAAACCGTAAAGGGTTGGGACATGCCACTTGCAGGGCTCATCCAAGTCCGTACCCCGTACGCAGACAAAAAAATTCAAACATCCCGGCCACTAGGTGGCGCTACAACAAAGGAAAAGGCGTTTTGGGCTATAACTTCCGCACCGAAAGTCCGACAGTCAAAAACTTTATATCCACAGATGCCCACAAGTCAGCTGCATCTTTTGAGATAGGCCACGCCCATTTGCGATAGGATAGATCTTTTTCTACGTCGCAAAAACTGTGTCAGTCACCAAAACATACTCCTCCTACAGTTTTCGCCCGATTTGGACGAAACCAAAAGCATTACGCTCTCCTGACTCCCACGAGCAAAAGTGGGTCAAATAGTTTTTCTACGACCATCGGAAGACCAAACAGTAGCGCTTGAAAGATTCGCGAAAATTCCTTAAAAAAAAAAAAAAAGGGGATTTTCTTGAAACTGAAGGGAAACTATCATGGGGCATACCTGAGCCTATGGAAAAAATATGGGCTAGAAATTTCTATGTGGGCCGGACTTATTAAAAAAAAGAGTTTTTCAATTTTTTGGCCTGTTTTCGCCATTTTCTAAGTCTTTAGGCGGGAAAATGGGAAAATTCAAAAAAGTGTCTTTACAATGGAGAGGATGACAATTTGATTTTGCTATAACTCTCCAACCGAACATCGCACATTCAAAAACTTGACATCCACTTGTTTGGTACATTGAGCTGCATCTTTCTATCTAACGTAGTTTTGCGAATGTCATCCATAGGGGGCGCCAAAACCACAAAAAGCAAAGAAAACGCGTTTCGGGCTATAACTCCCACACCGAACATCCCACATTCAAAAACTTTACATCCCCGGATTCCGTGAAGCGAGGGGCCGGCGCCGCGGACGACGACGCCCGATCCCGAGTCGCGTGGGAGGCTTGGCCCCCGTTCACAACTGCTTGCAGTTCTAGTTCTTATTCTTATTATTCTTCTCCACATAAAAGTGGTGCTGCAGCCCAAACCGTAAAGGGTTGGGACATGCCACTTGCAGGGCTCATCCAAGTCCGTACCCCGTACGCAGACAAAAAAATTCAAACATCCCGGCCACTAGGTGGCGCTACAACAAAGGAAAAGGCGTTTTGGGCTATAACTTCCGCACCGAAAGTCCGACAGTCAAAAACTTTATATCCACAGATGCCCACAAGTCAGCTGCATCTTTTGAGATAGGCCACGCCCATTTGCGATAGGATAGATCTTTTTCTACGTCGCAAAAACTGTGTCAGTCACCAAAACATACTCCTCCTACAGTTTTCGCCCGATTTGGACGAAACCAAAAGCATTACGCTCTCCTGACTCCCACGAGCAAAAGTGGGTCAAATAGTTTTTCTACGACCATCGGAAGACCAAACAGTAGCGCTTGAAAGATTCGCGAAAATTCCTTAAAAAAAAAAAAAAAGGGGATTTTCTTGAAACTGAAGGGAAACTATCATGGGGCATACCTGAGCCTATGGAAAAAATATGGGCTAGAAATTTCTATGTGGGCCGGACTTATTAAAAAAAAGAGTTTTTCAATTTTTTGGCCTGTTTTCGCCATTTTCTAAGTCTTTAGGCGGGAAAATGGGAAAATTCAAAAAAGTGTCTTTACAATGGAGAGGATGACAATTTGATTTTGCTATAACTCTCCAACCGAACATCGCACATTCAAAAACTTGACATCCACTTGTTTGGTACATTGAGCTGCATCTTTCTATCTAACGTAGTTTTGCGAATGTCATCCATAGGGGGCGCCAAAACCACAAAAAGCAAAGAAAACGCGTTTCGGGCTATAACTCCCACACCGAACATCCCACATTCAAAAACTTTACATCCCCGGATTCCGTGAAGCGAGGGGCCGGCGCCGCGGACGACGACGCCCGATCCCGAGTCGCGTGGGAGGCTTGGCCCCCGTTCACAACTGCTTGCAGTTCTAGTTTTTATTATTATTATAGAGTAAAAACCTTAACAATGTCACACAATGAGTCAGTTGTAATATAGTAGAGTATATTAACCATTGCTTACCAAAATATTCCTAGCAAGTTATTTCTAACATCATGCAGAGTATGATAATAATGTAATAACTTCAGAACTAGTTTCAAAGGAGGAGGTACAGCATTCTGCATTTTTATGTCCAGATGAGGTCAAAATGTGTCTCTCAACACAGACAACCTCTGGCAATTAGCTGCTTTATGCGCGTCACCCATGTGAGTCTCCAGCATGAGTGTGTGTGTGTGTGTGTGTGTGTGTGTATCATGTGTGTGTGTGTGTGTGTGTGTGTGTGTGTGTGTGTGTGTGTGTGTGTGTGTGTGTGTGTCTGTGTGTGTGTGTGTGTGTGTGTGTGTGTGTGTGTGTGCGTGTGTGTGTCTGTAGCTGTGACGTGTATGTGTGCATTATGAGGGATAATGGAAGGGAAAAACACTCCCAGATGCATGTGATGCAATTATACCCTTGATTATCTGATTGGGTAATCTACAGGCAGGCTGGAGGCGTCCAAGACAAACACAGTTTTGGCAGACTGTTGACCTAGCACAAACCACTAGGAAGCACACACACAAACACAAACACAAACACACACACACACAAACGCACACACCTGAATTTGAGATGTTACTCTACGATGCATAGATATAGTGAACGCCAAGCAGTACGCCTGTGATGTAAGCAGCAGGGACTTGTATTTGTCACAAAAATGTCTACTTGTGCGCACGAGTGAGGTAGATGGAAACAGAGCAGGTTTTTCCTGGAAACTGTGTAGTACGGAAGCAGTAGGGAACTGAGCTGCAGTTTGTATTTGTAATAAACATAGACACAGACATACTGCACATACAGTCATATGAAAAAGTTTGGGAACCCCTCTCAGCCGGCATTATAATTGACTCTGCTTTCACAAAAAAAATATAAAAGTGGTATGTCTTTCATTTACCAGGAACAGCTAAGTACTGGGATGTTTTCCAAACAAAGATTTTTTGAAAAGCAGTATTTAGTTTTATGAAATAAAATACAATGTGAAAAACTGTCTGTGCAAAAATATGGGAACCCTTGTGGTTTTGTTGATTTTAATGCCTGTAACAGCATGTAAAACTGATGACTTTAAACACCAAGTTGGTTGGAGCCTTGAACCTCATAGAAATGTCTGTTTAATCATGATAAAAGGTATTTTAGGTGCCTAAATGCAAGTTGCACTTCTCTTTGACTCTCTGCTGAAGTGAGACAGAATGGGATCATCAAAACAGCTCCCAAAAGATCTGAAAAACAAAGATTGTTCATTGTCATGGTTTAGGGGAAGGCTACAAGAAGCTTTCCCAAAAGTTTCAATTGTCAATTTCGACTGTAGGGAACGTTGTCAGGAAATGGAAGGACACAGGCATAGTGGCAGTTAAACCCAGGTATGGCAGACCAAGAAAAAAACAGGAGCGGCATAGGTGGAGGATTGTGAGAATGGTTGCACACAACCCACAGATCACCTCCAAAGACCTGCAAGAACATCTGGCTGCAGATGGTGTATCTGTACATCGTTCAACAATTCAGCGCAATTTGCACCAAAACATCTGATTTTTATAAAGACCAAATAACTTAATTTTTGTCTCATCAGTCCAAAGCATTTTCTTCCAATATGATGCTGGCTTGTCTAAATGAGCTTTTGCATACTCCATGCAACTGTATCTGTGGCGTGGGCGCAGAAAGGGCTTCCTTCTCATCACCCGGCCATACAGATGTTTTGGTGCAAATTGCACTGAATTGTAGAACCATGTACAGATACACAATCTGCAGCCAGATGTTCTTGCAGGTCTTTGGAGGTGATCTTTGGGTTGTGTGCAACCATTCTCACAATCCGCCGCATATGCCACTCTTGTACTTTTCTTGGTCTGCTAGACCTGGGTTTAACTGCAACTGTGCCTGTGTCCTTCCATTCCCTGACAACGTTCCTTACAGTAGAAATTGACAATTGAAACCTTTGGGAAAGCTTCTTGTAGCCTTCCGCTAAACCATGACAATGAATAATCTTTGTTTTTAAGATCTTTTGGGAGCTGTTTTGATGATCGCATTTTGTCTCACTTCTGCAGAGAGTCAAAGAGAAGTGGAACTTGCATTTAGGCACCTAAAATACCTTTTATCATGATTAAACAGATCTTTATATGAGGTTCAAGGCTTAACAACATAATCCAACCAATTTTGTGTTTAAAGTCCTCAGTTTTACATGCTGTTACATGCATTAAAATCAGCAAAACCACACGGGTTCCCATATTTTTGCACAGCCAGTTTTTCACATTTTATTTAATTTCATAAAACTAAATACTGCTTTTCAAAAAATCTTTGTTTGGAAAACATCCCAGTACTTAGCTGTTCCTGGTAAATTAAAGACATACCACTTTTATCTTTTTTGTGTGAAAGCAGAGTAAATTATAATGCCGGCTGAGAGGGGTTCCCAAACTTTTTCATATGACTGTACATATGAGGTTGGATGCTGGGTCCAATAACGGAGATAAGTTAAATACATTTACTAACAGAGGGCCTTTCAAGTGCATATACTGTATATTCAAAATAAGCCATCAAATTACACCAATTCACAATTTATAAGTAACAAAAGAGACAATAAGGTAACTTATAAGTGCTGATTGCAAAATAAATGAAAACTTTTTAAATGAAACACAATAGTGTCCATCATTACATGAGACCGCATAGAGAAAATATGTTAGGAAAAATATGCTTTGTGAAATGTGCAATCATCGATGACTAACATATTATGACCTCATAAACTAGATATGATGAACGAGTCAGCAAACAGACGCCTAGTATTTACACATCCACAAGACACAGAGCAACACGATGAATTGTTTGGAGTCATGTTGGTGTCCACCTGGCGAAACTGTCCAACATTCACTCTCCGGTCTGCTCATCAACTCCTGAGCGAAATCTCTCTCTCTCTTTAGCAGCTAAATCATCCACTCATTTCCATTTGCACATTATTTGTAGTGACATTAACAGCTACTAAAGGTCTTCAATGTCTCTTTAGCCTTGCAGCCCCCCAGCACACACGCCCTGTCTCAGGTCTGAGATGAGTATTTATTTCTGTTCTCCTGGTTTCAGTCAAATGTTTTATTTTTATTTTTATTTTTTTTTTGGGGGGGGGGCACATGAGTCATGGGTGGAACTCACTAGAGGCCTAAAGCTTACTGAAATGCTGACTGTTTGATACACTCAATTGTGTTGAAAATAAATAACCTCACTTAACTATGAGGAGGAACTGAGGTTTTATAGAAACCTTAGATATAAAACGCAGGATAGCATAATATAGGCCAGAGGCAGAATTTTTAATTAGGTTATACATTTAAATGAGGATTCTTACAAACATCCCTTGAAATGGTTTCACTGTTTGGGATATATGAATAAGTAGTTCCCCGCTCCTTCAAGATAGACTGGTACTGATTTTAAAGAATGAGGCCGGTGTCATTTTACTTCTTGTTATTATTTTCAACAAATCCCATGAAAATTCGGAGGGAACAAACAAAGAGGTTATCATGCTGACAAGTCAGTGTAGCCACGGGCTGAAGAAGTTCCTCCATAATATCAAATGTCTTCATAAATCTATTGGCATATGGAATATGGATGGAATATTGCTGTTTTGCTACGCCACCTACAAAGTGTGTTCAAGTGGAATCATATGTTACACAAATGAGCGTCAATGGTACAGTCAGAGTATATCATAGAGTAGAGAAATGTCACCCAGTGCTATGGCTCTTGAATGTCTTTTTAATAGATTTTTTAATGATAATGGCACTGAGGCGGTGTCTGTAACGCTGGTCTTGCTTGTTAACAGGACCCATTCTTTGTTGGTTTTGGATCATTCTTATGGGATTTGGTGATAATTACAAAACGATCAAATAAAAGCAAACCAGAATTATTTAAGCTAGTTATTTCAGTCGGTAGCACTGCAACACCAGCCTGAAAAAGCAAAGGCCTCTCTGTGAAACAATAGCCTTGTCCAACCAGACCATCATACTTCATTTCATTTGTACAGAAGGTCTGGAACTGCTCTATTTGGCAAACGTTCACTCACTTGGAGGCGGGTGTCTGTTGAAGTTTAAAACTATTGGATCTGCCCAGTGCCACTCTGGATCAGCCAACCAATCGCATAACGTTTGGGAGCTCGGAAATTTCCGACTTCACTACATATTGTAGTCTATGGAGCTACCGGTACCTGGCAACGGTAACATGCTAGAGCCTAACGTTTAGTTATTTCGACGAGAAAGGTTGTAGGCGTCCATACTTTCCCGAGCAGATGCACTGCAACACAGACAGGTCGGAACTCGGAACTACCAAGTCGGAAATCTCCGAGTTCCGAGTTTAAAGGAATGCAGCATTCAACTGAAACTGTAGCGCGACTTCGACGTCATCGTTCTCAGCCACTCGCTCTGTTCGCTGATTGGACGGCCGGAAATGTTCCTGGGCTAGAGCTGAGATATTCACCGCAGCCTCAGACTGACTGCTGAAGGGAAAATTAAATTTGAGCGGAAGTAGGTAGGCGGGCGGAGCCAGGCTAGTGAAACAACATAGTTGGACAGTGCCCTATCCTGGACACCGCATCTGGACTACATCTGCAGCAAGGTGCAGCAAAGAATATACTTATTAAGGAGGCTCAGGTCATTTGGAGCTAGCAGCAAAGTCCTGTCTCTGTTCTACAAAGCCACAATTGAAACCATCCTGCAGTACGGAGGCTCCATCTGGTTCGGTGCCCTTTCTGCGCAACTCAAAGCCAGGATTATGCGGCTCCTATCAATCTGCTCCAAACTGGTGGGCCACTTAGTGGAGAGCAGATTCTTCCAATCACAAAACAGGCACACAGTCAAACTAGATCAGTCTGGACCCGGCCCATGTCTTACACAGGGAGTACCAGCTCATGCCCTCGGGGAGGCGTTACAGGGTGCCGGAGTGCAGAAAAGTGAAATATAAACATTAATTTGTGCCCTTGTCAATCTCACTGCTGAATCAGCACAGGAAGGCAAATAAGTGACTTTTAACCCCATATTATTTATGAACACTTTTTGCATGGCTGTACCCTCATCATATTTATTATTCATTGTTGTTGTTTACGTTTTTAATGTAGTGTCATGTTTTTCATGTATGATTGTTGGAGCTTGTACTGCAAGCAAAATTTATGTGAAAACGGACAATAAAGTATTATCTTATCTTATCTTATCTTAACACACAGAGGAGTAAATGCTAACCATTCTTCCATAAATACAGTTCAAAATCTGGCCTGTTATCCCCAAACTGTTTTTCAAGTTCTCAAACTGCATGTACCCTATTTCTAAAGAGTAAAGGAATTTAAAAATAAAAAATAAAAATAGAAAACTGACAAATGTCTTGAAAATGAAGCACTTACACAAAACAGTGGGATCAGAACAGATTATAGCCCTCACCTGCCGACTGTCCGCTACATGGGTGAGAGTGTTACTGTAGTGCAAGAGAAAAGTAGACAGACATACAGACAGATGTGTGGACAGATGTGGATGCTGCCCCCTGCCCAGGCCAACCACCTTCCCTCGTCTCACCTCTCACAAAACATATTTTGGAGCTAAAACACACCATTGAATCGAGTAACAAGGCCAACCTTGTCCAAGGCCACCAAACCCTCATTTGGACAGCCAGTGGGGAAGCCACTGGATGTGTGTGTGTGTGTGTGTGTGTGTGTGTGTGTGTGTGTGTGTGTGTGTGTGTGTGTGTGTGTGTGTGTGTGTGTGTGTGTGTGTGTGTGTGTGTGTGTGTGTGTGTGTGTGTGTGTGTGTGTGTGTGTGTAAATGTGACTGGCCAGGACAGTTTACAATTATTTGCTGCTGAATATCAGTAGCAAGCTGTGGAGGGCTACTCTTACACACGTTTCTCTTTTCTTTTTCTTTTTCTTTAGCTCTTGCTCTCTCTCGTGGCCCTCTCTCAGTGGGAGCCTATGGCATCAAGCCAAATTCATGTTACATGAAGACAAACACTAAAAACACACACATTCACTCAATCTGTCACACAAAGCATATGCGTCAGCCACAAAGTTGAACACACTGCCTGTCTTTGGGTGCGTGTGAGAGCGCAGAGTGATGGTGTGTTTAGGTTGAACACAGGGAACATATAGTTGTCCTTTTACCATCAACACTTCTACTGAACTTGGCAGCAAACCTCCTCTAACTCACCCTCTTTTCATCACCCTCCCCAGCAAATCTTTCAACACTCTCCCTGTCCCCTCCTCTCTCTCCTCACTCTCACATTAGCTCCCCTCAAGCTAGATCTCTCTCTCTCTCTCTCTCTCTCTCTTAATTCAATTCGATCCAAAAAAGCTTTACTGGCGTGACTATTTTAGTCAAATAGTATTGCCAAAGCCTTACAGTTAATAACAAATAATAAACAAATTGAACTATCAAAACAATCCCGCCCCACCCCCCATATCTTAGGAATGTAAACAATGTATACATATAATATATAAACACAATACAAATAGTATCACACATAAAATAGTACACCTCAATTATTACAAGTTGTATTGCATAACTAAATCATGGTAATACAAGTCATAAGAAATAACTAACGAGATATTTCAATTCAACTAAAGAAAAGCTAGTTATTGTATAATAATATATATTTTAAAATATCTCTTTCTCTCTATCACTCACATACTCACTCACGTGCATTTGGCTATTTGGCCGGTGCTTGGGGCTGGATGCCCGAGTGTTCAATCACTTTTTTTCTAACCCAGCTTCTCGTTCGTGGTTCCACTGTTTTTTAGCGTATGTCTACCTTTCCGGTTTTTCTCATAGATAGTATATAAAATGGATGTAGCATCTGGGCTGACCTCAGTTATTCCTACTGCATCCAATTCTCCTGGCAGGGACAATGGGCGGATAGCTGTCACTCAAGAGATCGCACCCCTAATTATTCATACATTTTAACCTACAAAAGAATAAAAACTAGCCTGCTAGAAAAAAATTCACCCCCCTCAGTGTTGTCATGGAGATATGACCTAAATATACAGTTTAGTTTAATTACAGCGGCACCTCTGGCAACAGAATCCCCACTTCTTAACCAAGTTTTTCATTTACCTTGTCTAATTTATACACATATATATACAGTATATACTGTATATACACTACTGTTCAAAAGTTTGGGGTCACTTAGAAATGTCCTTATTTTTTAATGAAAAGCACTATTTTCTTCAATGAGGATAACCTTAAATTAATCAGAAATGTAGTCTAGACATTGTTAATGTGGAAAATGTTGTAACACCATGCCATACCCTGACAGCACTTGATTGGAGCCAATTTCCTCCTGCAACAGGACAATGACCCAAAGCACACCTCCACGCTATGCAAGAACTATTTAGGGAAGAAGTAGTAAGCTGGTATTCTGTCTGTAATGGAGTGGCCAGCGCAGTCACCAGATCTCAAACCTATTGAGCAGTTGTGGGAGCAGCTTGACCGTATGGTACGTAAGAAAAGCCCATCAAGCCAATCCAACTTGTGGGAGGTGCTTCAGGAAGCGTGGGGTGAAATTTCTTCAGAATACATTAACAAATTGACAGCTAGAATGCCAAAGGTCTGCAAGGCTGTAATTGCTGCAAGAGGAGGATTCTATGACAAAAGCTAAGTTTGAAGGACAAAATTATCATTTAAAATAAAAATCATTATGTCTAACCTGATCAATACGGTGGCGCTGAGCATTCACCAAAAAAAAAAATTCACAGCTAATGTAGCCGTTAGCACACTCAGGATCTCGTAATTACGAGAAAAGATCTCGTAATTACGAGATCCTGAGTGTGCTAACGGCTACATTAGCATTTGGTTAAATGATATGCAGTTTGTTCATTATGAGCCACCGGAGCCACCGTACTGTGTTGCCTCATCCAATCAGAATGCCCTGTGGGCTAGTTCACTTTTACCTCCTGTTTGTTACTGTATCGGAGTGCAGTTTTATTGAATGCTTTGATTAAATGCAGTCGATTAAACTCGGTGTGATCCTTGACTCATACAAACACATAAGAACTTCTACAAGGAGGGCATGACAATGAGTATAGCCATGTCAACTTTGCGCAGATATGCAGTCACTGGGACTGTTCAGGAGAAAAGCCCAGTCGGACCTCAGCAGCTGATCACGGGCGTAAAGTCGAAAGTCTGTCCCTCAGTATAGGCTACCCGATGCGATCGCTGATTAATGAATGAACAGTCAAAACATATTTAAAATAATTGTATTGATTATGGGGCCCATTGTAGTCCGGAAACCAAGGCAATTGCCTACGTTTGCCTATGGCTAGGTTCACCTCGTCTGCACACACACAGACACACACTATAAGTTCAATAGTGTTCAAAAATCAAATACAACACATTATCAAATACAACACATTATAATTCAAAAGGTTTTAATAAGATTCAAATGAAAGATAGAACCAGTTAGATTAGAACACCGGCTGGGGGTCAGAACACAGGACCCTTAGAGCCAGCTTGTGTCTGGGGGTCAAAGCATAGGAAAATCAGAAACAGCGAGAACAGCCTGGTACTCAGAACACAGGAGGAGACCCAACTGGATTATAACATCAGCCTGTCATACTCTACAACTAGGCCTACTCTACATTCCAGCTCTGAAGGTTACAGGGAAAGATGAGAAGGTGCTCTTTCCGTGTGGTTGTCCCCGGTCGTCTTCCTGGTGTATTTCCTTGGCATGATGGCTTTTCTACAATGTGTATGACATTAAAATAAAACATATGTCATGTAATATTACATTAAAATATGTTTAAGACTAAACTGAACTTGTGCCTCATGGTGGGGGAAAGTGAGACAGTGGCTCACTTTCCACCACCGCCACAATTTGAGAAAAAACTACCTCTCTTAGCATGTCAGGCTAATCTTCAGTTATCAGCATCACATGGTTTCATATGTTGGTAGTTCATCAACACGTATGATAGAAGTTTTTCTACGTGAATACATTTGCTTTGGCACAACAGTTGATTAAGTTGACAGCAAGAAAATTTACTTTTACATGCAAAATACCTATTTTGGTGAAAAAAACATGCTTACCACAGCACCATGAGGTCCTCTCTTTCAGGGCCATGGGGAAATGAGAGGGGCTTGAAAACATATATCTCACATGACCACAAATGTTTTCCGTCGCCTAGATACAGGGGGTGGCTCACATTACCCGATGCCTCAGATTCCCCCGTTCTCCCCTACTGTATATATATATTATATATATATATAAAATATGTGACTCAAATAGGTGATTTATATTCAAAAACATCCACTTCCTCATTCTGTGTGTGTGTGTGTGTGTGTGTGTGTGTGTGTGTGTGTGTGTGTGTGTGTGTGTCACACGTCACACACAGTCTAACGTGCAAGCAGGCGTCCCTTTCATATCTTATTCGTGTGACGGTTCAACATGCAGATTGGGAACGTCTTGTATTTTTTCTGCACGCTAAAAATAAAAATCCACTGCTGCTGTTACATGTTTCTGGATCAGTTAGTAAAAAAAAACTAAATAAACATAATCTGCAGGTGAAATGGATGCCACAGTATATGAAAAAATAAATTGAATTGCTCTGTTGATCAGATATGTAGTGGGGTATACAACCTTATAATTAATGTACAGAATGGTCCTGGTGCGATCTCACAATGGGAGATAATAGCAGAGACAGTGCAGTTCAAACTACTACTGTTTCAGAGTGAATGGATGAACTGACTCATTGGTAACCACCATAATGTTTCCATGTGCATCTCTGTTGCCTGAACCATATTTTAACCATAGTTTACCCCAATCGGAGTCTTTATTTAACCTTAACCCTTGGTGCATTGCAGAGATGTAGACAAAAAACAAACATCATCCCAAGTTTTGCAAAATCGTCCAATATCAACATTATCTCGGGTGAAAAGGTTGTTTTAAAAGAACACAGTGTCATGTAATTATTGGAAAAAAGACAACATTCTCGATTATCTTTATTCATGTTTAATCAGCCTCTAAGCCACAATAGGTCAGATAGCACTAGCGACCGGAAAAGGTTGCATCTCTCCCTGGAAATGTTGTTTGCGTCAATGAGAGAATGTGGGCCTACCCTCAAATAGAGTTATCTGCCTTCCTCCTTTCCTGCTCTTCTCTTACACAGACGATGCATATGATGATGATGAGATGATGAATATGTTATGCAACAAATTGTAGCCTTTTTTCAGCGTCTGACCTCCATTTTTAAATGGCCGATTAGTTTCAACCTGTGAACTGTGTGCGGCTGCATACTCCGACACATTTACAATGTAGCGTGACTGAGGATAACTGCCATGTGTCTATGGCCTTGGAAGATACCAGTGAACAACTGAATGCCAATATGTTTGCAATGAGCTTTGCAGCTGTGTGATAAAGAGGGTAAAAAAAAACATTAAACGACAAAACACTTTGAAATATTGTTGCTTTTTTTAGACATTCTATTCCTGGACATTGTTATCATGTACAGAGCCAGTGCTTTTCAACTGAATGTGACCCAAAAAAAATAGTTTTTTAAATAGCAGAGGCCTGTCCCCTTAATCCCCATTCCTCCGAGACCCTGACTAGTGCACAAACAACTTCTGTCAAAACACAAAGGCCTCTGTGTGGATCAGTATGGAGCAATATTCCCAATTCAAAACACTTGAATATTGGTGTGTTAACGTTTGTCCTCCCAGGGGAGCCTCCAAGGCAACAGTTAAGGTTAGGGTTAGAGTTAGTGCCTTCCATCCTTCCAGCTCCAGGCAGCGCTGCCTCCAAGGCTCCGTTGGGAGGACAAAACACCATTGAGCTTAAATATAATAATAATATATATAATACCTAGGGGGCAAAACCCCTTTTTTTGGAAAAACAGACATGGAGCGTTGTAAAAGGTTGTTCACCAAAAATGATATCCAGGACCTTCCAGGATCCCAACCTGGGTGGACAACCTGGTCAACTAGCTGCTGGAAAGCTACAGAGGGCCGACATAGAGCAAATCAGAACCACTGTTTAAGTGAATGGGGATGGGCTAATAGGGAATTTTTTAAACTTATAGATATCATTATGAAACTTTGCAAGTTGATTACTGACATTAAAATAACAACTTTTTGTATTAGCACATGAAATGTAACTGTGTAAAAAATTCATTTTCTATGGGTTATTGATCAAATTTGAACTGTGATTAGGAAAAGCTTCAGGCAGTTGGACACTTGTTTTGTTTTCAAAATTTGAAAACAAATTGACTTTGTTTTCTTCCAACACCTAGATTTTGGGGCTTTGCAGATATGCAAATGTACGCATCATTAGTAAGATATTGATGATTTTTCATATTTATTTAAACATTTTCGAAAATACTGTAATACAAAAGGTTTTTGTTTTAATGTCAGTAATCAACTGGCAAAGTTTCATAATGATATCTATAAGTTCAAAAAATTCCCCATTAGCCCATCCCCATTCACCCCCATTCACTTAAGCAGTGGTTTTGATTTGCTATGTCGGCCCGCTGTAGCTTTCCAGCAGCTTGTTGACAAGGTTGTCCACCCGGGTTGTGATCGTGGAAGGTCCTAGATGTAATTTTTGGTGAACAACCTTTTACAACGCTCCATGTCCATAAAATCACTTTGCCCCCTGGGTATAAGGACTTAACATTGCATCATGTTGATGGTTGAGAATTCTCTCATTACATTAACTAATGTGTGCTACATAACAGTAAGACTTCAATAAATACCAGTTCAATTTAAACTGAAAAAAAAATACAGAAAAAAGCCTTGTACCAAGCCAAGGCTTTTTTCCAGTTTCCAGTTCAGCAGAGTGCCTGTCTTGCCTCTGGCCTAGAAGGCTGCACCAGCCTGCTTCATAAATACTGCACAACCAACGCTTGATGAAAACCCCCGCTTCTCTCAGGTACAACTGCACTCTGGAGAGCTTCATTACCTACAGTATGGATAAACTCTACCTACAAGCTGTGTGTGTTTGCGTCATAGAGAGATACTTGAATAGAGAAGGATGCAAAAGGTAAGAAAAGGAAAACATGAGTAATTGATTTGACTGATTTGTTACAAGTCGGTTCTGAATTTACCTCAAGCGAATGCACAAATGGCAGGTTTCCAAAATGGTCCATGATTGACGTGTGAGTGTGTCCGTGCAAAGGTAAAATAATTTCAGTTTAAGAACATTCAGTAAGATGTCGAATGTATTCTTCAGATATTGAATCATTTTAGCAGAGTGTCTCACTCTCTGACCCTGGGGTCATGATGATTCCCTATTGGGTGGTTGGATATGCAAAATAGGTCAAGGATCCCTACCTTGTTCACTCATCCACCATTCCCTTCAGAATGAATACCCAGTAGCTTACACCAAAGAGATTTTTTTTGATTTTCAAATGTTTTCAGCGTTGTCACTAAAAAGTATAATGTTGCATAGCTTTGAATTGCACATGTTCTTAAGCTAGATAAATAAATTATAGCATATAGCAACGCATAATGCGCATTACGACACTTTAGTAAAATGAGGGCAAGTATACATTAAATTCAGCCTGGAGCAATAAAGAGTGAGTTCAAACCGCTTGTGTCAGAATATTTCTACAACTATATATAACGACTAAAAACATGAAAATGATGCTATTTTGATACATATTTTGCCCAGAAGTAATTGAGTCAAAATAAAGGAAATTATATTTTTTTTTGTGAATTAGGATACTCCAAGCAAAGTTTACACCAACCATGGTGTATTTTAAGTTATCATAACGACTGTGTATGGAAAATGAAACTGTGTATGTGTAAATCAAAAGGGTCAGTGACAGTGAGGAGCCAATACCGATTGATCACCTTACTCTGCCGCTCTATTAGCATTAGCATCTTTATTTGCCTATTTTCGTGGCCTTACAGACTGTACATCGTTGAGTTTGGGCTCACCTTTCTTATCAACACTGTGTGAAGCTGTGGCAGACCTGTGTTTTTAGAAGATGAAAAAGGTCTGGCAAAGTCTGCATATTATAAATTGCCCAGCACCAAACCAAACAAAAGCTGTTTGACAAAATGTGTGACTAACTGGTAAAGAAAGTTGAACGCTGAAGAACATAACACAGCTGAAAGAACAAGAATGACTTTGACTTTCTGTTTGTCAAGTGGCCAAACAAGTAAAACCCTCTTGGGTATCCACACCTTCTTGTGTTTTACTGTATTTTTCAGTTAAAAAAAATGTGTCATTTCTGTAATATTTCTCCAACTGCTTTCAGACCCCATAGTGCAATCCATTTGTTTGTGTATCTCTCTCTCTCTCTGTGTCCGTGCCCTGCATCAATCTCCGTGTTCCTATCCCTGGTCCCACACATCACATGTCGAGGACAGGCCACAGGAGGACACACTGTCCTCAGCAATCTGCTCAAGAGTTTTCAAAGTTCAATTTGTCACCAGGCTTGTTCCAGACAATGACGGGGTAGAACAGGGTAATGGAGCCGTTCTAATAGTACAGACAGTCCACTAACTCAGCGTTCCCTGGATACCAGTCAGCAATGGACAATCAAGCACAGAGAGACACACAAGGCTGATGTGGGATCATTTCGATCTTTCAAGTGAAATTTGGGAGATGGGGACAGTACTCGTGATCCTACAAATAAGTGCATGTGATCTGTGCTGCGATAGGGCCATTGGTGACTCACCATCAACCACAGACTACGAATAGACCAGTATAATCTCGTGAAATAACACTCATTTTTGGGCTTCATAAAAATGCTAAATCTGTGGCTGTTGCTGTGATCAACATTAACCATGTATTTATATTGATGTATGTATTTCTTTATCTCAGGGGCAATTAACAATGAGATTATTCTTTCAACAATAAGAAGAGAAGCTATAGTGCCAGATTTAGCCTCTGAGCTTCATTATACAAAAATAACATGGACTCTTAAAGTATCTATAAAGTGTGAAGGCTAGTATGCAGGCACCCATTCATATAGTACCAACTTGTAATATTGACCAACAGAGTAACCCATTGTTTATGTGTATATTCCCTTGACCATTTACCCCTTCAACTTCAACAACACCACACATCACACAGCAACAGCAGGGACACGACAGGCCATTTAATTGCTGCTGTTAAGCTTGAACTTTCTCAGTCACAAATTATTTCCCTCTCTTGTCTCAAAATGACGCAAAAATGAGATTGGGGCAAAGTTGCCAACAGAGTGGGAAAAGAGAGCAGTGTAATCAGCCAGGATTACGCTGCTTCTTTAGCTAAGCCTTACATGGCTGAGTATGACACAGGCTCACCCACTCAGGATGAGCATAGTGAATCCCCACTATGTGCATGTGTGTGGATCCCCGTCTCTGTCTCCCATGTGGCAACAACATTGCGAGCTCCCATAGCAAATCTCTAAGAGTTCATCTTAGATTGTCACTACACTGCACTACTAATACTGCAGGGGAATAACCTTCAGTGTCGAAGGCATTCCCAAGTAAGACAGGATGTCCAGATGTGCAAAACTGCTTCAATGTAATCTGAAAACAGCCAAAATGGGGGAGCACTTGCTGGGCCTCAACAGTGATTCATGTTTGCCATCCTGTTTTGATTTTAATAATGCATTAACAGACTTAGATTTCCCTCTACACCTATGTTGACATCATTTCTTTCTTTTGAAGTTGGCATTTTAATATGTCTCACTGTTCTTCAGGGATTATAAAAATGAAACAAAGTGCAAAAATAAAGATTTGATGTGGACATGAGTCTGATCCTGCAGGGAATGTCACGTCTGAAAAGTTATTTAAATTGGCTCTCAGTTTTTTTGTTTTTTAATGAACACTCAACTTGTCTTTCTGTCAAGTCATAGTGTGACACTATAAAGAGATCTGATTTTCAGTTGATATGTCCGTGCAGTTGATATGTCCGTGCATACTGTAGATGCTTGAACCTTAACACCCGTGATTTCAAAGAAGAGACTTGAGGTTAAGATAAACGTTGTACTGTTTCCACAGACAAAGAACCAAATGAGAAATAATAATTGTAAATTGTGTAAATCAAATTAATAATGCCTATGTGGAAAAAATTAAACATAGAAAATATATACCATTCAGTTTCGAAATGTATTGTTATTAATACACTGTATAGGCTGCAATGCATTCATAAGAGCACAATTGATTAAACCATAAAGATGGATCGTGCTGTAGATTATCGTGTGCCAGTCCACAAGCAGGCGTCATCCAGACAGAAGAATATGATGATTGACTGCTCTGTCACATATAGCCTAGGCATCTTTACACGTACGGCACGTGTCCATCAGAACATGAACCAGATGTCGACATGCTGGTAAAATAGTCATAAATGCAAAACAATAAATGCTTTCCTATGATAAATGAATGGACGCTATTTGAGAAAGTATGTCGAGGAGCTGAAATCAGTGCTATTTTGGGATGTGAGCAGCCCCAGTTGGATAACAAACAGAGATGTGCTTCAAGCTCCAATCTCATAATAGCTTACATGGCAGAGCACATCCACCCCATTCATGGATGTATGGAGTCCTAAAGTAAACCACCTACATTATCACTATACATCATCCACCCATTCCCTACTCTTTGTATCAAGAAAGTGAATGAATAATTAATTAAAACATTCCACTCAGCTGTTATTTCCACAATAAGCAACATTCAACGCAAGAGCAAGTTCCTTTGGGGGACACGGTTGTATCAAATTTGACTCCATAATGTGTGAAGTTACGGAACACGTGCACGCCCCTGGCGAACACCCGGGATAAGCAGGGGCTTCCAAAATATTTGGATGTGACCTCACACCTATGCATGCGCACACACTCGCAGGCAGGCACGCTGCAACTTGGCATCAGTGCACCGTCCATTTGCTTATCGGCGGGATAAACGCAGCACAACGATGATGACCAAATGAACAGCAGTGTCAAAGCGAAGGTAAACAGCAGTGTTAACACGGTCTGTAGGACGTTTACAATTCAAACCACCAGAGCAGGCGTAAGGTACGAAACATACTACACGAGTAAAATGGGTCTCAGAAACTGTATATGTAGGCCTGTCTAACATTGTGATCACCATAATAAAGCTTGTTATCCCGTTTGCTCCGTTGTCATGAAAGAAACGTGCGTAAAGCTGTCTCTCATAGCTGCAAAAGAGAGACGATACCAAAAAAGCCTTATAGTTCTACAGTTGTTGAAAGGTCATACTCAAAACAACAACACAACAGTCAATATAATCTGGTTCGGACGTCCAGAGTTGGACTTGTCGTAAAGCCTACCTGGTCCCGCGGAATGCAGGGCAGCGAAGTCCTGCGATGGGACTTGCTGTTGCTCTGACTGTGAGCCATCATCTCCGAGGCCGCTATGGAGCTGGACCTCCGTCTCCTTTTGAAGACAGGGATGTCCTCCTCCTTCGCCCCGGTCACAGAGCCACAGCACCCCGTCCCGCTGGTCCCTGGGGCCGGCAGGAGCCGGTCAGCATACCTCGCAAGCAAAACCCCCAACAGCCCCAGCAGGTAGGCCAGGTAGGGTCTCCAGCTGGCCCGCACTCCGCTCAGCGAAACGAGTGAGACGGCCCTGATGACGCTAATGGAGACGAGGACGGACACTCCCTGGCGCAGCCGGACGACCAGCAGAGCCGCGCTGCCCAGGCAGCCGAGGACTACCAGGGTCGCGGGGAGGGACAGCAGCTGCTCCTCGGGGCCGCGCAAGAGCGACTGCGCCGCCGCTTCGCCCAAATGGCACACCGCTAACAAAAACAACGCGGTGCGGATGAACAAGCCGCAGCGAATCAGATAGAGCCCGACCCAGAAGAAGGCACATACGAGGGTAAAAGCGGAGGAGACGCAGTGCAACGCAGTGAAAAGCAGCTCCACACCGCAGCCCGCCGCCAAATGAAGACGAGAGTGTGAGCCGCTGCTATTTCCGTTGCTGCTGCTGCTGCTGCTGCTGCTGCTGCCTGCATCCCAGTCGACCAATCTGAGCAGCAGAGCGAGAGTAACCGAGACGGAGGCAACGCAGACCGCAGACGACACTCCTCGGCAAGTCCATGTCACGGCGAGTCTGAGCCACGACTGGCTCCGTGCGTCCCGGTACAACGGGGTGACACATGTCTTCACGTAGCCGTTGTGCTCCAACGCTGCCCGGGGATGTTTTTCATGAGCGCTTCTTGATGAACCTCGGTCGCTGTCCGCCTTCAAGGCCATCGCTATCAGTCAAGCGGAAAGCTGCTGCTGACCGTCAGGGGGGAAACAATTATAGATTTAGCCTCAGTGTGATTGTCTCAGGCTACCTTTAATTCCCATTATTATATTGGTTCAAAATATTGGTGAGGGATGCCTGCCTCCAAAACAAAAGTTAAACAAGTTCACGCATCTGCCAAATCATGGTGTTCACAATAGTTGCCCTTTTTTTAAAGTTTTTGTGGTTAAGAACTTCCCCCATTACATTTGTTCAACTAATGTGTTCCCCAAGGTATAGTCACGCAGTAAACCGAAAAGCAACCCCCTGAGTTTCACACATCTATGCCACTGCCTCAACATAGTCTCTCGCCCTCTCTCCTATTCTTTCCGCTCCCCTCCCACTAGACCCTTTTTGTTCCTGCTCCGGTGATTCCTCCATCACGTTTCAGCTCGTCCCCCGTGTTTCTGTTCATACTGCATGGCTGCTGTTGCACTGGACGTGACTCAGTTCGCGGTGGATGGATGCCATGTTTACATGAAGAGTTCCTGGCCTGTTCTGGAAGATGAAGCAGCCCCATTATGTGAATCAACTATAGCAAGCCTTAAATACATTTTAGAGGTAGCCTACTCCGGTGTATAAAGATGACAGGAGACCTAAAAAGGGGAGATCACACTGGTGCCACACAACTTTATAATAAAACAGTATAATGTATCAGCCGAAGGTCACTCAAAACTCACATGTCAAAAGACACATCAGTCACTGTGAATAAACCCCTGTGATGAATTCATTATTTGCCCAGTGTTCTCGCTGCCACAGAAAGCTATACTTAGCCATTTCACTCTCCTTCATTTAGCCAGGTCACATGATCCCATGATAGTGGTCATTTCCACAGATGTGCTCCAGTAAACAGGCACACCACAAAATGAATAGCACAATCCTTCCAAAAAAAAAAGGGAAGCAAAAAAGCAACAAAGAGCAGTATTTAGCTCTGGTCAAAATCATAATGCCAGCCCTGTTTTTGTCTCCCCCCTCCTCCCCCCTGGATTAAAATCCTAAATCACATCATCCTCTGCCTCCTGTGCGACAGACTGGCTGAGGGCAAGTTAGAAGCCTTCACCTGTTTGCCCTACATTTTACCAGGGGATTTAAACAGATCACTTAAAAGCTATTTCAAGCCCGTCATCTCTTTCTGTAGTTCTATTAATTCAGCAAAGTCATTTAAAGTTGTTGTTGTTGTTGTTGTTGACCTATAAGCCTTGAAATGGTTTAGAGCACTGCAGCTCAAATTTGGACCATTGCACCTTACTGTGCCAATTTTCACCAGTTTCTCCTCTATGCTCTTCTTTGCTGGACCATCACCAGCTGTCCAGTCGTTACCTTGTTTCAGATGTTTTGGATCTGGATCTTCCTCCTCGAGATATATTCAGCCTTTCCTCTTGTCTCTCTTTCCCCCAAGTTCTCTCTCTCTTTCTCTTTCTCTTTCTCTTTCTCTTTCTCTTTCTCTTTCTCTTTCTCTTTCTCTTTCTCTTTCTCTCTCTCTCTCCCTCTCACTCTCCCTCCCCCTCTCCCTCCCCCTCTCCCTCTCCCTCTCCCTCTCCCTCTCCCTCTCCCTCTCCCTCGCTGTGTTGGTTTGTGCTTTGCCTCATGAGTGTTTGGCCCGTCGTCCGTCCAAGTCTCCATAGAGGCAAGCCGGTCATATTGTCACATTCTAGTCCTCTGTTCCATATTATTCCTGTATGTTTCCAATCCCTGTATAATTTTGTCATCCATTCTGTCATTTTACAACGTCGGTCTACTATGCACTGACTACACCACATGTCTGTCCATTCAGGGACACGGATTTGTCCTCTTTTGCACTCTCAGAAATTCTCCTTAGTTGTCTTGTTTCCTGTTAAAGGGATGTTTGGGGGAGTTTTTCCTTATCCAACTTGAGGATCTAGATCAGGGCCATTCAATAGGCGGCCCGCGGGCCGGACTCGGCCCGCGAAGGAATATTTACTGGCCCCCACCTTGACTACCGACCGACCCAAAAAAAAAAAAAAAAAAGTTTTAGTGGTGCACAATTAATGTACTAGCACGTGCGATGTGTGCTTTTGCATGGTCATAACTGCGCGAAAGGCCGCGATCTGCAGTAAATAAATGTGCACATGTGTCTCCAAGCGTTTCTCTATCAGCTGCTCTGTGTATGCAGCTTTGCGGGCGCGATTGTACCGCAGTGTAAATGTATGGTCCATTATTTGTATTTAGTGTGTCTGCTTAATATTGCACCAGTAGAACTTTGCATGTTTGCACAAAATTTGTACCTTCACATAGCAAACACAATTGCACAACTGTAAAGTCAGTGTCTGTAGTTTTTTGTATTCAAATAAGCAGTTGTTTATTTCTGTACTGTGCATTGGCATCTTTGAGCAAAATACAGCCAAAATTTTCGCCGCGCCTCCCATGACCCTGGACGGTGACCCCTTGACAAATACATTTTTGGGGGGGAGCACTGTAAGGTGTTGCACTTAGAGTAGCCTACATTTATTTCTATATTTTTTGATAAGCTGTTGCACTCTTAGTAAACCTAGGCCTACCTGTATTTTGATAAGCTGTTGCACTTAGAGTACATTTATTTCTATGTATTTTGATAAACTGTTGCACTTAGAGTACATTTATTTCTATGTATTTTGATAAGCTGTTGAAGAGTTAACCTATTCTGTTTTCCTGAACTGATAAGATTGTTAAACACTTAAACAACAGGCAACCTATGTTAATCAAATAGGGATTTTTTTGATAAGCTGGTGAACTCTATTTGATCAAATAAAGACAATATATGCACTCCTATGTCGTTGTAGTGTTTTACAGTATATGTAGCTATTGATGTGATGCTCATCAATTTTAGGAATTTTGAATAGCCCTGATCTAGATAATCCCCTTAAGGCAGAATTTGGATTTGCTATGTTGGGCCCTATTAATCCAATTGACTTGATTTGGGCAAATTGCTGTAGTATGTCTGAATTGTTGAAGCAAACGAAACAAAACGTCTGTCTAATAGATCGGGTACAGTTTGTTTTGTGTATTTGTATCAGAAATGTATCAGATCTCTCCTTTTCCTCATTCGTAGCTTGTGTTGATGTAACACACGTGTTTTATTACAGTAGTGTTGCACAACATGGCTCGGGGTATGAAGCTATCTCACGGACCGTGGACATTTGCCAGTACGAACAGTTCTTATTGAGGCTTAGTAGAAACATGGCTTCGGATGTCAGGGGAGTTAAGGAGAGGAACACCTGATGCACAAGAGACCAAATAGTTTACTTTTAGCTTCAGTTTATTACATTTTCTACACTGGTTGAAACTTCCCAGTGTGAAAACATCTTTACAGCCACAGTACCATTTTTCTCACTCATACAATAAATAAATCAATAAATCACTGAACTGTGATATGGCCGTTAACATGGCGACCCACAGGTGGAATAAAGAAGTGGCCCAGCTCCAGCATGCTTCCGCCCTGTCCTTGCTGTACATCAGCACTAACACACTGTAAATCACATTTTGGCAAAGTTGATAAAAACATTCTCTGACATTTTGCCCCTGGCAGACGTTGTCCAGACACTCTCCTCCTGTTGTACGGGGAAAGTGTTGTAACAGTTTAATCTATCATTGTAAGGTGCTTGAGGAGAACTGGATGTGAGTGTGTCTGAGTGTTTCATTTTTTATTTATTTTTTTAGTTGTTTGTCAGGCACACTTACAAATCCTGATGGTAAATATATATATACAGTACATACTGTCATCATATGTTAGCGTTACATTCTGTCAGAGGAGACAACAGGACTTCTTTGCAAAAAGTTCCAGTCGATGTAATATCTATCTCTTCTCACCCTGTTAAACATTCTCCCTGAACTCATGGGCGGTCAGGTCACATACATCTATCCAATCAAATGTGATTTGGGTTGAGTTGCAGTAAAACCATACATGTGATTGAGGTCAAATATGCATGCTACCCGTATACCCCTCCTCTTGATCTAACAGCATGGCTGAGGAACGTGTTGGTGGAGGTGAACAGTCTTTTGCAGCTCTTGCTCATTCAAATGTCTCTTATAACTCAAATATAAAAAAATGAAGCTAAAGACATTGTAGCTTTTGTTTCATTGTGACTTTAGAATTTGCTAACATTTTATTGCAGAAACTGTTAATGCATCCAGGGCAAAATCTGGAGCCTAGAGAAAAACTATTTATTTTAAAGTGGCTATGAGGAACATTGGGTGTATGTTGTTTCTAGCGGCCCTTTTGGACCACAATGGCAGTGATTTTATGACACAAGCGATTGCTGGCGTAAAGATCTTCGCTAGCGCATGTCGGTGGCACGTGCATTTGCTTAGGAAGCGAGTAAAGTAGAGACCGAAGGATGCATCATGATGTAAACTTTGATTTACCGTTCAGGAAACACAGGATGTTCTGGTCTGCCTGCCGTAAATCATATTGTCTAAGTTCCCAGGAAGTCGTAGACAACAAAGGCATTAATAACTATATACAAATAGTGTTGTTTTCACTGATGGGTTTGTTTGCTGTTACAGGTCATTTATAATAATCCGACTGTTTCATAAACATTGAAAAGCAGCTCACGGTTACTTTAAGTTAGAATACCACAAGTGAGTAATCAAAGAGCTGTTTAACTAAAATGTTTGTTTTTGCTGACCTGCAGGTTAGAAGTATAACCTACAATATCAAATAACTGATGGGTGTAATCACAGGTAAATCGGATGGTGAGTTGTTTTTATTTGTTGCCGCCAATTAATCAATTGGATTCTCAATTGAAAATTGCTATTGTCAACTGAAAAATACTTTTAGATAGAGTGTTAGCTACACTCTTGTGCGTCAACACTAAATGATACAGTTAGTAACGTTGTTGCTGGTGATGGAGCACCACAATCTCTTCAGTGACTCCAGTTTTACCTTATTAACCCAGACATAATATATGCTATTAAAGAAAAGACCCATCTCTAAAAATAGTACCAAGAATATTGATGGGACACATGGCTCCCATTTATTGTAACACAGTGAAAGGGCATAACCAGCAGCAATCATGAGCATTAAGAGGACAATAAAACAGCGTCAGTTAATAAAGCTGTCCATTTGTAAATTATGGGGTGACTCATAATGATAACAGTTTTTAAAATGTTGTTATGTGTGACTAATTAGCTTTGTTTGGCCTTGGGATATATGTAATTGGCCGCGAATGGAGAGGGACGCAGCGATACAATTTTAAGGACTCTAAAAATCCTGTCCCCTTCACACAGAAAGGACACCATGAGGAAAGTTACTGGGTCTTTCACACTCACACACATGCACACACACATACATACACACACACACACACACACACACACACACACATGCAAACATACGTATGCAACAGGCATTCTTACAAATTGCACTTCACTGTATTTTGTCACTGCTTTTCGGTCTATATCCAGTTATCCATTTATTTGTGCGTTCCATTACGCACAAAGTAAAGTGTAAAGTCTCTACAGCCTCTTCCCGCTGCATGTGTGACTTCTGCTTCTGAGACATTACAGACTGAGTTCCTGTTGTCATAACCTTTTAGGATAATGGCGCATGAAACTATTTATCATGTTCTGACACACTGGGCCATGGGAGACGTCATTGGCCTGTTTTTGGGCTGCCAGACAACACACACATTGCCTGTGCTTGTTCCTGCTGGGAGGCTATGCTGCTGCCCCCTGTATGTGTAAGCTGAATGTGTGTGTGTATATACAGCATACACCACCACTGGCTCTGTGTGTTTGATTGTGTGTGTACATGTGCTAGAGAGAGAAAGAGAGGGAGAGAGAAAGAGAGAGAGAAAGGACTGTGTGGCTGGGGTCTGTACAGCAGCAGCGAGATGACTACGTATTCCCTCTCCCTCCGTCTCTCCTGCCTCTCCGTGTTTTGCTAAACACCAGACATGTCATTTGAAGGTGCTGCTCTGACCTTTTTCTGCTCCGAGGGGAAAACTTTTCATGTGAGCCTTGGGGCACTCACTCCAGTGCAGTGTTTTGGGTGCAGTGGCACGCATGCAGCATTGACCGAAGAAGAGAGCTTGTTGTATTCCAAGGACACACGTCTCACTGCTCTAAACAAAGAACACCAAAGAAATTAGTAATCCCCTGCGATGTCACAATAATGAAAAAAAAGATGAGTTTATTCATACGGGAGGTTCAGAGAGAAGCAGCTCTTAAAAGAGGCTTGCCATATACCTTGTAGGGGAAAGAACACCAATGTTGTTGCGCTGCCCATTCAAACATGCACTAAGTGAATTTTGAAAAGCTCAGTAAAAAAATGCATTAGTTAAACACACATAGCCAACAAGATGAGCTATGTAGTGTGTTAGTTTGAACATAACCCTGCCTGGCAAAGATGATTCATGTGCAGTCAAGGCTGTATTTTTTGTGCGCTGCTTGTATTTTTTAAAGGGACATTTGGATTGTTTTGCTTTCATTTTTCATCATCATGAGCTGGGAAAACATGGTTAAGCACAAACATGCATGTCTCTTATACAAAATCATACATGGCATGGCCCCTCCTCCACTCAGAGAATTTGTTAACATTAGAACAAATCAACATCGGATCACAAGAGGAGTCGCGAGAGGGGACTGCATTATTCCATTTAGGAAAAGTGCCTTTAGTCAGTCTCTGTTGCAGCCTCAAGTAAATGGAATAACATCCCAACATGTATCAGAGACCTAAACACATATCGGTCATTTAGTCTCAATCTGAAATAGTGGTTCATTGATAATATGATCTGCCAGCACTAAACTTGACCTGCCTGCTCTTTCCTCCTTGTGTCAGCATGTATGTGAACTTGTCCTGCGTCTTGCAACTTACTTACTATGCTTGCTCGGCTGCATGCTTCTGTGTAGCTTGTTCGATGTCTCTCCTGTGCTGCTTCATATGTCAGTGATTCTTGAGAAGTGGGACAAAACAGGGTGCAATGTTGAAAAAATACAAACCCTATGTTTCTGCAAATTAAATTACATGTATGTATCCAACATATACTAAGCTACTGAGCTAAGCTTTGACACAACCTAGCCTATCACCACCGTCAGATGTCAACTCCGTCAGATTTCCTGTCTGACGGTGTTGACATATTTAACATTTCTTAAACATAACAAATGGAATTTATCTAGTAGCCATTTGGTTTTTCTGTTGATGTACTTCAGGAAAATAAAATTATCAAAAAATGTCAAATAACTTCTTCAGAAATTGTAAGTGACATATCATGGTTGTGACACAGGACTTTCAAGATTCGTAATGTAAAATATTCTAAAACTACAACACTTATCAGAGCCTGTCTGACTCTAATGTACTCTGCAGAGGTAGAATTTGACAAGAGGTCCTTCAAAGTGACAGCTGCCCCTTATTTCGCCTGATTTTATTACATTTTACATAATGAAATGTCTGACGGTGTTGACTTACAGTAAAGTTGTCCCACCACTTAGAATCCTTATAAAACATGAATGTGTTGTAGAAAAACTGTTTTTATTAGTATGAGAGATTATTTAGTGTTGTTTTTGATGAAAAAAGCTCTTTTTAATCATTAAAGTACATTTTTAAAAGGTTTAATTGCATATGAAAGATTGAAACCTTCTCTGAGGACACACTGTTTTGCACGCCGTGAGAAGATAACAAGTGTCATATATTTGACATTATAATGATAAAGTTAAATTTAAGGGGATAATTGAAATCCAGACATTCTATTCTTAATCCCTAATAACATCTACAATTTTAAATATTTTTTTGTTTTAAACATAACAGCAGTTACTTATGGAACACAGCCTTTTGTCCTGGTTCTCAAGAATCACTGATGTACTATTGTCATGTCGACTTTTTGTTTGTGCATATGTACTGTCTGCTTTGATGGGCTACTGCTTCAATTTCTAACACATCTGATGTTGCTATAAGTCCTAGTTTACCCTTTTTTATTTTGTATTTGTCTGATGCTGACTCTTGTTTGTCCTGCATGCTTAATGTTGCTTTATTTTAATGCTTGAACTACTGAATACTTGTATGTGGTTATAATTAATGTTTTATCTGTTGCTTTTATATGTTCTTTTTTTTAACTCTTCCTGTTTTGTGCTTGTTATTTGCTTTTTAGGGAGCTTATTGTTACATCTGGCCAAGGACTGCAGATAGAAACTAGCCTTCTGGCTAAATCTGTCATATTCACAGAAATTCTTATTAAAATGCACTGTCCCTGTCAAATAAACAAATACAATAAATCATAAACCAAATGGGATTAAACAATACACAAGCTCCTCGACGGATACGGAAAATGAAAGTCGTAGTGTTCAGCACAGTATGACTAAGTGATCCATCCATCCAGGCAAGAAGTTCAGTACAATAACGTGTCATCATCCTTTTGGCCTGACACCAAAATGTGTTAGGATTCTGGTCACTTGCTTGTAGCACCATGTGCTATCTCGAAGCATCTGAAAATGCATGGGATACAAAACTGACACCACGGACAAAGATTGGTCCACCAGAAATCGTGAAAACATTGTAAGTAAACAGCAAGTGAGCTATGCAAACGTCAAGGGTCTATTAATCATAGTTGTCCAATCAGCAAGGATGATGAGATAATATAATGAATGGCTTTTATAAAGGATACATGAAACAAGTAGAGATGTATGCATTGGTAAGGCCTATTGACATAGTTAGCTGATCAATATTTCATGAGATCTGTCATAGGAAAAGCAAAACACATACAAGAACAGTGCCTAAGCATCACTGATTCTGCACACGCAAGATCTTGAACTTGATGCATGAATGAACATGTTGTTTTCCTTATTAGGGCATTGTATGCACTGGTACCTTGAAAAACAAAGCAATGAGGAAGGTATGGACTGTTTTCTAAGGCTTAAGATGAAGCTCTATTGTTGAAATGTCATCCAGAAGACTCACACTCTAATCTAAAACGTAGATATAAGCTAAATGTAGCTGCAACATCTGCAATTATGCTAATTGGAAAATAATGCCAAATTGCTTGGTGTGTTTTCTACTGAACCAAGTTATTTATTTTAGTCCGTTTCATTTCATGGAACTGCTTTGTTAAAAGGCAAAAAAAACTTATCTAAATAACAGTGATAGGCCCACAGGGAGCTTGGACAAGTCATCCATTCAACGCCTGCAGCTTGTTCAAAATGCGGCTGCTCGCCTCCTAACAGGCACAAAAAAGAGGGACCACATAACTTCTCTCCTCCGTTCTCTCCACTGGCTTCCTGTTCGCTAGAAGGTTGACTTTAAAATTGTACTTTTGGCTTCTAAATCATTAAATGGCTCAACACCTAACTATTTAAGTGAACTTCTCCATGTTCACGCTCCTTCCAGAGCACTAAGGTCCTCCAACCAGCTGCTCCTGGACGTGCCCAAAACAAGGCTCAAAACTAGGGGCGATCGAGCCTTCTCTGTTGCAGCTCCAACACTTTGGAACAAATTGCCATTTGAAATAAGATCTGCTGCCATAACTGATCAGTTTAAATCCTTGTTAAAAACCCACTTATTTTCCTCGGCTTTAATCTCTAGTTGAGAGCGTTCTATCCCAGCAGTGTCTACTAGAGGTTTTTACTATTTTTTTGTGTTTTTAATTTAATTTTAATTCTTGCTGTTATGTGTCTTTATGAGGTTTTGCATGTAATGTATTTTACTTATTTTACTGTACAGCACTTTGGTCCGCCTCGGCTGTTATAAATGTGCTATATAAATAAACTTGACTTGACTTGAGTACCTCCCCCCTCCTCCCCCCCCCACACACACACACACACAGACACATTCTAACACCTTGTTCAGTGTAGCTCTGTCTTCCCTTAATTGTTACCATATGATGGATAAGGAGTTGTTTATGAGTTAGCGCAGCAGAACAGGACCATATCCTGTTTGTAACCCTCCACCAGGCATAAATCTCCAACCGTGGCCTGTTCACACCAGTAATGACTTGGAACAAGTCGATCAAATACGCTCGTTGCAGAAAAGAAAAATGTATGCCGTGGCAATGTAAAAAGCATTGTACTGTTCTTGTGTCATATTTACAAGTCTTATCTAGGTTTTACAAGGAGGGAAAAAAACTTGCCATAAATCTGTGACTCTAGCAGAAAGGCCACAGTCTATTTTGCTCAAACTTTTCTCTCCGAAATCGAAACAGGCGCTTAGTCTAATACAGGCTCCTGATGCTGCTTGATGTCATCGGGACCAGAGCAGGAAGCACGTGCAAACCAGCCAGTCTCTGTTGGTCAAACTAGAATGGCTCTGAGGCAGGATGGCATTGCGTCAGTAGCACGATAAGCTGTGTCTGCTGCTAACCATTCAGGAATCCAACCTACTTATCATGGCTGTGATAGCAGCCTATAAGTGTGTGTGTGTGTGTGTGTGTCTTTAACTTGGATAATCAAAGGAATATATACATACACATACTGTATGTTTGCATGTCTGTACATGTGTGGTTGTGTGGTTTATATTGTATGTGCAGTTATCTATGAGATCACAGGCGAGAAAGAAAATGTGGATAGAGTGTGAGTGCTCATCTGCTCCTTTATTTGAATGCATGGTACTTAGTGACCTTGCCGTGTAAAAGACAAAGAAAAGAAGCCAGATGTGTCATCAGGAGTTGTACCTGCGCTCCACCACAGAGTCTCAGCCCAATTTATTTGCGAACAGTCCCCTCACAGTCTCCATCTCACATCTGCCACCTCTGACTGACCCTCTATCACTGTGTGTTTGTCCAGCTATCTACAATCCACAGTGATCCGCTGGGATAACACACACACACACACACACACACACGCACACACACACACACACACGTCACACACACACACACACACACACACACACACACACACACACACACATTATTCTAGTTCTATCTTTGTGAGGACATTCATTGACATAATGCTTATTCCCACATCCCTTACACATATCCTAACCTAAACGTAATTGTAACTTGAACCTTAAAACCTCAAACAGGCCTTTGAAGAAGTGAGGACTAGGCAAAGTCGCCCCACGTTCCAAAAACGTGCTAAAACTGGGCCGCACAACGTTTCCTGTACATAAAACCAAAACGCCCACACACACACACACTCACACACACACACACACACACACACACACACACACACACACACACACACACACACACACACACACACACACACACACACACACACACACACAAAGAAGGGCCCTGTGCTTTACAAAACCCATTTAAACAGATCAAATATAAGGCCTAACATGGTGGGACTGTGTTAGTGGTTATGTGTAAGATCCCAATGTGGCTTCCAACAGGAAATACCCATATATTACATAGAAAGGCCCGTCCCCTTATGTGTTAGCTGCAAGATCAGACTGCAGTGCCAGTGGTACGACAATGCTGCTGAACACATTTTTGTGCAGTTTTATGAGGCCTATAAAAAATCTATATTTCCATCAAAATGTGTCGATATTCAAATCAAAAAGAGAATGTTAAAGGTTCAGTTTGTTTTCCTCACACTCTTTCTTGAATCTACAGGATTAATTATGTTTTCCCTAAAATGAGTAAGCTAAATATGCACTTGTTTTATTCTTAGGAGCAGTGGAAACAAGCTGTGAACACTACACAGATAATTTTAAGATAATATAGAGAACATTCAGCAGATAGGGATCATTTGCATTCATTTGGAGTTATATTGTTACACAATATTTGTTAAAAAATGTAGGTAGATTTTACTTCACATATTTCACTTACGAGTTCACCTCAGTGGACGATAGAGGTTTCCTGTTCTTCAGCATAGCATGCTTCTTATTCCAAATTCTGTTTTAGGTACTAAGCTACAAAACATTTGCTCATTTTCTGCAGTAAAACATCCTTCAATTATTTCCTTATTTTCTGTAAGCAGAGTGAAACCAGGTTGAGTGACTGACACACTGCCTACTACAGTATGTCACCAAGACGCCCAAATTGATGTCATGATAAAGCGCAGTGAGCAAGCGACCACTCATACCATACATGGATTAATTCATCCAACAACACTGAACATGAACAATAGGCTGCAGCTACTCTCCCATCACAATATGCAAATGAAACATGTTTGCATTTGTGTGGAACATGTGTCTAAGTGGCCTAACAAAAAATCTTTAATTTGGGCTCAAAAATAGATGAGGAAGGCAAGGGATGAGGAAGGGCATAATAATTAATCAAAACAGTGTTATTTGCGTGTCTTTGTGTATTTATGTGTGCAACTCCAAGAACCTCTCGTTATGCTCCGAACAAGTATCCCATCCAGCGCAAGTTGTTCTTTGCTTTTGCACCATATGCAAATAGCCTATTTAAACCTGTTTGTTATTCATGATACCATTTGTTTGTTGTTTGTCTCACTACATCATTTGTTGCTGTGTTTTAATTTTTAATTCAATAATTGTATTTTTTTACCTAACGATGTGGTTTTCACAATACCCAGAGAATCACATTATAATGATTGTAATGGCAACAGCTCCCATAACCAATCTCACTGAAACATGTGAGGATGCCTTAATTAAAAAGACAAAACAGAACACACAATATTGGTCCTGAGTGTGTGTTTATGTCAAACAACAGCAAACAGACAATATTTCAGAGGGAGATTCTTGAATATTGATATGATACAGTATTTTACAGAGCTTCTTTTTTCCACCACTTTTTTTTTACCCTGTTAAAGTCTATGCACTATAGTCTTCTCTTCACCCCATCCCCTATTAACAGGATGACTGATAACGGAATGGATGGAATAGTTTGACATTTTGGGGAAAATGCTCTTTAGCTTTCTCTGAGACAGATAGATGAGTGTCTCATTCTATGTTGGAGAAGATTTTACGTTGTCAGATTCCCTATCACTGCAATGTTAAACCTTGCCTGAGGCTAAAGCACCTCCCTGGTGGTATAATTAGCATGTAGCTTTTTTTGTACCAGTGGCAGGACTGGCGGCACCAACTATATTCTCTAAAAGAAAAAATATCTGCCATTGAATACCTTTAAGCTAATTGTTGCTAACATGTAAATGACTATTTGATATGTTTTGTTTTGCTTGTTAGATTTGCCACAGTGTGAGACTTGACATAATTTCATGTTGTGCTGTGTTTAAAGCCTAAAGAGCCGTGTGAACCTTTAACCCATCAGTATAGAGCTGACTGACAGATAAGAGATAGTGGAAGGAAAAAGGTGAGAGTCATGGAAGCAGATATAGCCTGTGGGGAGAGTGAAGCTAATGTAACTGTGCCAAGCTTGATTAACATCAAACCCGCTCAGTTTTCCTGGCTGCGTTCTTTACATAAAGCCCAGACACACACACAGGCATGCACACGCACACACACACACACACACACACACACACACACGCACACACACACCGACAAGCAGATGCTGGACAAATACGATTACCAATTTTGGTTACCATTGATTATTTTTTGTAAAATTTTGTGTTCAGAGGGCGCTTCCTACCTGCCTATTCCCCCCCTGTCTGTAGGACTGGGCAAGTGAATGGTAGTACATTGTAATCACCAATGGGTGATTGCTAGCTTACCCTCATATTTCACCTTTAAACTATTTTGTTGACCAAGGGATACCTTAAATGATGTTCCAATAAGGTGCTCCTTAAAATGTCCCATGAAAATATCCCCCCATAACATGGTGAAAGCACAGCACGGGATTTTAGGTCTGAAGGCATTTCCGCGAAAAAGACCGAATGTGCAATGTCCCTGAACTAAACCAATAAATAAATAAATAAGAATGCTAAAATGAAGACGTATTCAGGCAGACAGGCAAGGGATGCTTGAACACGTGCATGCATGGTTGCACAGGCTATCACAGTAACACTGGTGCACACAAATACACAACCAGAGACATACAGAAGTAAAAAAGGGGATGCAGCATCAGTACAAAACAGTTCCTGCTCTAAGGTCACATACGGCCCAGGGCCTGGATACTAAACATCTGTCTTTCCGTAAGAATTATTCTTACAAAGAGAGGCGGCATGTTTCTTGTAGACATTATTTGTTTATATATGTGTGTGTGTGTGTGTGTGTGTGTGTGTGTGTGTGTGTGTGTGTGTGTGTGTGTGTAAGGGAGGGAGGTATTTTCATGCAACATTCATCCTGGCCTCACATGCCTGCTGATATTACTGTAAGTGACAGAACCAGTCCATTTAGCGCCATGCTCCCTTCATCTGACCACCGTACCCTCCCTCCTTGCTGTCCCTGGTTGAACTGCAGTCAGTGCAGCAGGGCAGTACAATGCCTTTTACTCGTCAATATGATGCTGGCCCTTCCCTGTCTTCATACGTCTATCATACTTGTTCCCTCAATGATTTGAGCTCGTACAGCATGTTACAGATTATGGCATAAAGCACATATTCTTTTACATTTACATAATAATTTTTATGTTATCTTATTTTGAGCAACTGAAACAAAACTGATTTTCCCCACAGGGTTCAATACAATATTTCTGATTCCGATTATCATAACATACACACACGCTGCTGTTCCTTTACCTTACACCGCTAACACACACGCTCATCCATATGCTCATCACTTGACAACCACAAGATACAAACCAATAACAGGAAATAGCTCCAGGAAAAGCTATTATTACTAATTCCCACGACCCATCCCACTGCCAGCTTTATTACCACTGCTAAAATGAAATGAGGGGCCCAGAGCCCAAAATCCTGAATGGCACAATAGAGAAAATGCAATCAAATCTGTACTGCGGGCTGCCTCAATATCTTTGTAAATACGGAGGCTGAAGGATGCCACAAGCCTCCCAGGGAAATCTATTTGCAGCAACTTGTGTTTTCTACGGATTGACTTTTAGTACACAGGGGTCAGAGTGCAACTTCAAGCGTTTTTACTACAGTGGGCCTGATCCCTGAAGTTTATATGTCAGGATCAATGTGTAACTGGAAAAAGCAGCTCTTTTCTGTGATGTTGCCTTACGTTCAAGAGAACAAATAGCAGTTTTCTTCTTCGGCTCTATAATATCACATTTGTCCTTATACTGTAGTGAAGCAAAACATATCTTCTGTTCAGCTCTAAGCATTCCAATCAAAGATACTGAAGACTATTAAAGCTTGGCAGCCAGAAGGATTTGCCAAGCAGGTTTTCTCTGGGATTAAAATATTCCTGTCTCTTACCTACGCCCCCCCACCCCCCAACTCTCACCCTATCACCTCATCCATATCCATTGGAAGACAGTGCACTTACACTGAAATAGAAACTATTCCTTTGGGACAGTGTAGTGGTTAAGCTTCTGCTGCACTTTGTATTCTGGACAGCTACGCAGCTGAAGTGAGAGCGGCCTATAGATGTTTAAGTTAGCTGATTTCCAGACCAAAGCGTGAAATGCTGCCACAGTGGATATGACTTTAAGGAATGCCAGCATGGCATTGGTTCTGATAGATGACGTCAGAAGCAGTAAAGAGGCCAATTCTTTGGAAGCAAGAAAAGGCATTGAATTTCTGGAACAGTGTGGTAGAATCGTTTGGATGTTGCAGGAAACACTGTCTTTTTTCTTCTTCTTTTGTGTGCATTCATTTCTTCTGCTCTGTTGGATTTATTTGTCACATTGCCCCACATTTTGCCTCATGAGAGCTTTCAAATGCATATGTGTGGTGGACTGAATTCCATCATAGAGCCAGTAATTTATTGCAGCCATTTGTTATACCCTGAGACACTATGCATGAAGAAAGGGAGAAGTCTAATGCTGCCATAAACAGTATATAATATATCACATTTATCTTTATTCTGTTCTGTCATACTGTGGAACATATACCTATAGAACACACACACACACATACACACACACACGCGCGCGCGCATGCACACACGCTCACACACACACACGCACACACACACACACACACACACACACACACACACACACACACACACACACACATTGATATAACCTGTTTGAAGGACTTCAGGATCATATGATCATAGAAACGTATGGGGGCTATTAGTTGGTATGCCGTAGAAGGGCTTCAGAAACATCCACCAGCTAGTGTGATGACAACATGTTGTATGCACTAGTTCTTTTAAATCAAGTGAGAGTGAGAAGTGGTGTGAAATGAATCACCAATTAAGTGCAGTGACTACAGTGTAGCCCCCCCTCCCCCTTTCCCTTCCAGGGTTCCTCACTAGAGATTAAGAGGGAAGAAACAGTAAGGAGGAGATGAGGGACAAAATGGATGATCTCCAGTTGGCCTTACAATTGCCTTGTAATACACACAAGAATCTGCATCAGTTGGGCTGCTCATCATGTTTGTAATGCATTTTTTTTAAACATATTCATGTACATTTTTCCTAAATTTAATATTGTACATTTATGCATACCCACATGCACAGACCCAGACTGTATACAAAGATAAAAAGAAACCCTACAGAAAAGTTAAGCGAGTGGAATAAAGGTATAAGGAAAAGCCTGGTCTATAGTAATGATCCTTTGGGGCTTATTGCCCGGCAAGAGAGCAATTATTGGTCTGCTGAAAGTATCACCCTGAACAGACGTACCGGAAGCTCATGTTATTGGTCCTGTTCGTAAAGTCAGAAACTCAACAGTCAACATCTAGAAGGGAGAGGACAAAAAGACCCTTAAAATGTATGTTTATGGAATGGATCCCTGATAGGATATTTGAGACAACATAATTGATATTGTGATTTATATCTATTAATCAGCTGTATCATGAAATGTGTATGGTAAACATGTTAAAAACTATTTTTTTTATGTAGACATCCAGCAGACATGGAGCAACATAACCTGGATGAATAAAGATATAGATACAAAACCACTGGTGATGTCATTATCTCATATTTTTCTTCCTATTTCTTGTTAATGTCTCTCCCTCTCTTTCATTCCTCTTTTCTCTCTTTCGTTTGGTAAGGTATTTCCTGAACATTGCACCACGTCAAGGTTATGCAATGCAGTGCACCACCTGGTATAACCTAACTCTTAAAAGACTATTTGCGTAGTGCTAAATACACCCACAGTATATTGAGCAATTTAGGCTGGTTTGTGCGTCATGTGTCTGTGTGCATGTGTACGCATGTGTTCTTTTCAGTAAAGCAGGATTTGCCTTGCAAACATCTGGGAATCATAAATAGAAAGAGAAAGAGAGTAAAGCACTGGAAACAGCTGTAAAGGCCCCCCCACTCCCTCCCTCCCCACGCTCCCTTCCTGCCTCTCCCTGCTGTCTGTTTCTTATCGTCCCAACACCTTCCCATAGGAGCTGTGGGCTTACAGCAACACAGAGAGGGCGGGAAGGAGGGTGAGAAAGCAAGAAAAGAAAGTAGATGGAAATTCAGATTAATGTACATTAAAATCCCAGAGGATTTTGTAACAATCGCATCAGCTTGTGCAAATAAGTGCCCATGGAAAATTCACATCATTATACTACATGCTGAACTTGGTCCGGACCTAATGTACATTGTTTCACCCGGGTGAGTGCAGCCAGATGGTCAACTTGCAATTGTTCCCAGCACTTTTAAATTCATGTTGTGTATTTTTTTTTATTTTTAAATTTCTAATACATTATTGATATGGCAAGGCGTACTTCTCATATCGTCTTAGTAATTCATATTGTACACTGGTAGTGAAGGATGACTTAAGTGGTTTCACATTAATCATTTTATAAACAATGTGTAAATGCAACGTGGCATTCATATTCAATGCTTTCATGTGTTATACAACTTCAAAAAATAATGAATCTATCAATTGTGCATCACATGAGGGAACATATCATGACAAGTTGGCAGGCTCCAACTTAAGCCACATCCCGGCCTCACTCGCACTCTGCAAGTCCCTCTCTTTAGAAGAGTCACTTATTCACAGCAGTCTGACTTCATCAATTTCCCACAATTCCCAGAGTTATTTCTATATGTCACAACTTCAGCCAGTATTTAGTTTGTTTTCATGGTTGCATTCCGAATCGCATACTCTTTCTTTTCTCTATTCTACATACTACATCCGACGATAAAAATAATCTAGTTAGGATGCAGTAGGCATACTATTGGGACATACTTTACTCTCTTATTTCATCATAACATTGCACCTTGATCTTGCCTCTTGCTTTTATATCCGTTGCATCCCCGTTTGTTTTCATATGGAGGCTTCGTCGATGTTACGTCACTTCACGTGCGCACTGGATTGTGGGTCAGAATCGCCCAAATAGGATGCACTTTTCAACACTAACAATCTTGGCCGCATGAAGTAGGACATCTGGGTACTTCTAACCATCCTAAATCTGGCCACAAGAATCGGGACATCCTAAATCTTTTTTCTACATACTATATAGTAGAAAGTATGCGATTCGGAACGCAACCCATATATGTATATTTTCATATCTCGGCATTAAGGTTGATATGGGGCTGAAAGGTTATCTAACCGTCCTTGTCATGCAGCAGTGTAGATGAGTGTTAATGAGTGTATGTGTTTGCATGGATTTATTGTGTCTGTACACAAAGATACACCGTAATGCATTTATGTTCAAGTGTCCCTGCAGTTCTCCAGGGAGAAGCACGTTACAAATTCCTACATAGTGGGTAGGATTTTAAAAGACATTACAAGCCGTCAGTGATTTCCATCTTGTCAAAAGGGACAGTTCCTCTATATCCTCCTGTCTGAGATCAATAAAATAAAACCATCACCATTGTTGAGACTGTTAAATTACAATGCACAGAGTGAATACACACGGCATGCACACACATCCATCAATACACATGAATGATGCATCCACACACATTCATGCCTGCATGATTTGCATTGCATACAAACATGCATACAGCTCTTGAAGGGTTGAACTCACCCAAGAAAGAAATGGCTCCTCTCTGCTAAAAAGAGATTTTGTTATGTTGTTGTCAGGATATCTAAATGCATGTTCTGGTGTTACAAATTGTTTGCCAAAAAGGTAATTCTTGTAAAACATATCTACTGTAGACTCCAAAAACAACAATTAAGCACAAGTGTGTAGTATTTCCACTACACAGCAGAATCAACACCTAATACAACTAATGCTCTGCTCTGTTCTTAAAAACATGATAGTACAATGACTTTGTCATTTTCATCAGGAATCATAATGAGAGAGTTAATTCTAAATAACTTAATAAGAACAAAACAATTATTACTACAATTCCAATCCAGCGTTGCAGTGACATAGTCCGCTGCTGATGTAACATACATACAACATGTGAACATTACCATAAGTTAATGTATTATTTTACTGTCTCTGCCACCTTTACAATGCATTTTAGCCTCTTTACCATTTCAGTACACATTACTAGTTCCCTTTATCTGGATATTGCAGGAATCAAATGTCGAAATGGTTTGCATGTGTCCGAATATCAATGTTCTATTGTGTTGAAAAAACAAGACTTCCCATGCAATTATGTGTAACCCTAGATGTTTATTAAAAATAGAATATGAAAGGATTTTGTATGGGATGTGGTTTACATTTTTTGAAAAATAAATTTAGGACTATCTGGTCTGTGTGTTGAAATAAAGGTTCCAGATAGCATCAACGCATTTACAGAACAGACATGTTATATCCACAGAGCAGGAGTCACCATCTTTGGGTGTTTTTACAAGCTATGTGCATACATACACAGTATGTTGCGTATGCACAACATAAGTGTGAATGAGAAAATAAAAGGTTTGGCTTGTGCAAATATGATTATAAGGCTGAAAGTGTGTGGGCTGTGTTTTTGTAGCCCACTGCTGATGACTGTAGTATCACTGTATGCTAGCTCCGTCTGTCTACTCATTGGGAAGCTTCCTCATGCAGGCAACTCTCATCCCATGCCAGCATTGATGTCATAAGTGGCCCCATTTCTCTGGCTCCTATTGGTCCGTTCAGTGTGACACCGCTCTCCTGCTTGACGTACAGTTAACAAACTCACGTCACTGTTGTAAGTGGCCTGATCTTTCTCTCTCTCTCTCTCTCTCTCTCTCTCTCTCACACACACACCTCACAGCATTTCTTCTTTCTTTTTAGTAATTTCTTTCTGCCCCCCTCTTCTGAAATCCTGCTGCAGTGAAAGGAAACACCCAGTGAGCCGTTTGCTGATTGGCTCGTACAAAACCAGCCAGTGATGCGTGTCGCTGTCAGAAACAGGAATAGACCTCAACACAGCCCGACCTTGTGTGTCTGTGTGTATTCAATATTTGTTTAAATCACAGTTGTTCTCATCATGAGCACAGGTGGTGATAAGTGCATGCATCATACTTCTCAGTGTGTGTGTGTGTGTGTGTGTGTGTGTGTGTGTGTGCGCGCGCGCGCGCGCCCGCTAATGGGTGCTTATCCTCTTCAATGATATGTTCTTCATTCATCACTATTGTATCTTTGATACTACATTCACCTGATCCATATCTGGCTTAATGTTTTAATTTACTGCAAAGGTTAAGTGGATCTTTAGATCTGTCAATAGTTCATTGTACATATTTTACAGCAAAATAAAAATAATATATACACAGTATATATCCTCAAACAACTTGTGTTCATCACAAGGATGACTTGGATATGATTCATTGATTAGATTAAATCTGAAATGTTAAAACAGAAAAACGGATTAAAGCTCTGCAACCTTTTTTGAAAAAAAGGGAAGAGATTTGGGAGATTATTGAATGTCATCCTACAACTGTCTGTCACAAATGAGGAATGGCATGTACAACATTAAAGTTCTTCATGCTTTAAATTGTAAATGTGCAGCTACATTATTATCGCCTGTGCAATATAACCATGTTATAGTGATCGCAAAACTGTCTACACTACAGTGGAACCATTGTCATCACAACATATTATTAAACTCTTTTTTAACTTTTACAACTAAATACTGGTCAGTTGGTTGTTTTGGGTTCTCAATGTCTTTATTTTCCAAAGCCAGTGAATGCACAGGAGTTTGTCTCTGGGACATTGTTGAACTAATCTACAAAAACGCTAAACATTAGAGTTATACAATCATGCAATGCATGATAATACATTGTATCTGTGTGCAGCTAATGGTCACTATAAATATTTGTTTGTGTTTTTGAATGGAACTGAGTAGTGGTTGCTGCCAGTTGTCTCAATTGGACTGCAGGAACTGCAGATTAGTTTTCCCTTGAGTCCAAAGAAAAGCCAATCCTCCAGTTGACAACAAGCTAACAGCAGGCCTGCAGGCAAAAACATATTGATCATGTTGTTCAGACTGTGTTTTCAAGAAACACAGGGCCCCTTGATAACAGGGGAGTCACGCTTGAATACCACAGGCCATCTTAACATTATTGCCAATCAAATGCATCGCCTTATTGTTGCTCACAGTGTATCCATCTGTAAATGCATTTTTTAGTCATTGCCCCTTGATAGTGTTGATGATTTTGTGAATAAATTGCATCTGATGTCAGCTAATGTCAGCGCCCCATGTTATCCTGTGATGTGCATTCATATGGTCTGACTCAGTGTCCTATATTTTTTTTTTCAGATGGTGATGAGAAAGGCAGCATCACTTTGCTTCAAAGGATAAATAACCTGGTTCATCATTGATATTGAGCGGGTGGGCAAGAGGGGGGAGGGGGGCTGGTGCATTTGCGTGTATGAATGTTGGAAGTAACACGAGAGGTGCATTGCATGTGGGACTATTTTAGAATTCATGCATATGTGAGTAAATGTTTGCATGGCACAAGATGAGGATATGCATGAGGGAGCACAAGCCTGCAAACCATAGGCTATGTGCAAATGAGATATGCTGACCCTCTTTTTCTTCTCTTTTTTTTACTGATCAAATAAACTTATAATGCACACATTTTTCATTAGATTACTATAATGGGAAAGACACAGTTACTGTAATTAGTTGGAATGCTCTTTCCATGTGGCAACACTGGTTGTATAAAATAAAATCTGCATACATAATAAATGTTATCTGCATATGTGTAATTATGTAAAAAGTATTTGAACAAATGTCACAATTGGTTTATCCATTCATCTGGTAGGATGCCCTGCAAAATGACTGTCAAACATGCTGCCTTACTGCTGCCTTATCGCTTTTGAACTCGATGACCCAAGAACAAGGAGGAGTTCAGCATCAAATTTGCATTTTGGCAACATCTGTTTCTTTATCTTATATACTGTACATGTACAGTACAATACATACTGTCCACATGATGGCACTATTGGTATCCTTGTTGAATAGCAGTCTTCCATTAATATTTTCTTTACGATCTACATTCAGGGTTTTTGGTTCTTTTTAAAATAAATTAATAATGTCCATAGGAAGTCTCATGTAAAAAAATTAAAACATGTGCAAAGAAAACACAGTGTGCAGTTAATCTCCTTTCTGGAGAGGATACAAATGTATTTGTTTTTGTTATTTTAATTTGCTTGTTTTCAGGATAACTTCCAGTCACTGCCTCAGCCACAGTAGCAGTAATGAGCTGCCCCAAGGCTACTTACTTACTGTTGGATAGCAAGGCAATGATGCTTCTCCCTTATGGAACACTGGAAGAAAAAGCAAATGTGCAAATAAATTGTATTTTCTTTTTTACTAAATATCACTTGATTCCCTTTACTCAAACCAACAAAACTGAAAAATATTTCTCTGGCAAAAATGTCTTTGAATGTGTTTCATGGATGTGACAAAAATCTATCTTTTTATTTCCACACTTTTATTTTCAGAGTCAACCTAGGGTGCTGTGACATTTTCATTCACTGTACAGCTAACCTAAGAAAATGTCACTACATTAGCCTTTGACCATCAAGTACACAACACGTAATACTGCTGTGAATAACAACTGACAGTGTTGTCTCAGCATTGATGGTTTGTACAACTGTTACCTGCAGTCAAAGATAATTACTAATGACGGATAACTACAACCAATTTTTTTAAATGTCACTTTATGTGACTCTTGTTTATGTCCTCCTCTATCTTATGTTCCCTGGCAGACAAAAGTATTCCCATGGTTACAAACCAAAAATAGTGTAACAATATATCACTGAATACACTATCATTGTCAAATCACAAATTTACCAATCCTCTTGACACTCACATCAATGTAATTTAATCGAGGAACAGAGGCAACTAGCTGCTATGAAATTACTTATCCACTAGATGGTGATACAACACAAAACACACTCGAAGGTCTCCATCCACCAGCCATATTAACTTTGTCACAAAAAGAAAAAAGGAAAAATCATTATTTAAGAAAAGCTGCTATTCTGGCTATATGTTTAATATTTGTAATGTGAGTCCCACCATATGTCACACAAAGGATACATCCTACAGAGCTGAAATACAGTATCCTGTGCAATACAAGACAACATCCATAAGATTTCAAAGCTTGTGGGTTTCCTTAATTTATCTATGGGGATTATTTACCGAAGATTGTTTATGTCATCGTGTGTCATCCCCCTTGGTGATGAATGGAACTCAACAAAAACAGTCCTGTGACCCAATTGTGTAGTTTCACAAACAGTCCTTTGTAACCACTTTTCATCATTTTATTCTGAATTTCAAAAGTGAATATGTTACATCCTGATCTAGCTTAGATACAAGAGTTTCCTCTGAACAGTTTTTAGAACAGTCTGTAACTGTATCTCTGTATCTACCTGAATACCAGTTATTTAACCTTCAAATGTCCTCACGATCAGTTTTTTTTAAGGAGACATGTTTTAAGAACATTCAAGGGTTGATAGATTCTAACCACCATAATTCTGAGTATACATTTCATAAAACCAACAAAGCCTTAATGGGATATTTTCAGGTATGTAAGAGATCTTCATAATCTATTATGACTTTCCGTGGTGATAAATTCTACCCTGGATTATACAGTATGCTCTAATATGCTGCTCATCTAAATTGCAGGGATGATGTAAAAACATTTCATCACTGTTTATACCGATGGAGATAAAACTAAGGTTGATATTTGCTGTCTTGCGCGTATTAATGAAAATTTGTATTTTTCAGTAGGCTATACCTTCTTTCAATGGCCCAAATGAAACTGTTGTTATAGCAACAAACAGGCAATCTTTCCAATTCACACAATTAACTTCTTCTGTTTGTGTGTGTGTTCACTGTGTCTATATTAGTGGGTACGTTGCCCATAGCCCTCGCTTATCCCCCTGTTGCAGACAGCGTTTTGATGTGCTTCTCTAATACCTACATGTGAAAATTAAAAAATCCCTCTGACACACACACACACACACACATACATGTGAAAAGCCATCAAGAACGACAGTAACACCACGCACGCCTAGATCGACGGCCAAGATAGCCCCCATAATTACACGGCAATCTTGGTCCATCTTTTTATCCGTGGTGGCCGAGGCAGGTGGCAGGGACTCTGTGTGTCTAATTGCTTGTTTGGCGGCAGATGGGATGGTCCCCCCTCCCTCAGTGCCCCCCACCTGCTCTCACTGCTGCCAGGGGAAAACTAATGAAGTTACACCAGCCCTCATTGAGCCTCTTAAAAGGTTCCAGCAGCCGCCCCTGTTGATGGGCCAAAGTGCTCCCCATTGCTTTCCCTTTGCCCTCTCTTACCTCAGTAAACAACATGTCATTTCACATCAGCCTAGAGACTCACTGCTAATGTGCCTCAACGGTGTCTATTGCTCATGGACTAACATCTCTGTCTGTCTGTTTATTTATCTATTTGAGTTTTTTCTCTTCCTGATCGAAATACAATTTCCCTCTGTATTATAGGCTGTTTTTTGGGGGTTTACCTGTTTGGGGGAAGTAGGTTTCCCTCCCAGTACAGTTGTTTTACTATACTGTTGGGGGATCTGTGAAGAGAAGGCTTGATTTCCAAACCTTTGTATATTCTAAATGGTTCTGTCGGTTGTAAAAAAAATTATTATGACTATTTGCACCTGTGTTTTACACCAGAAGAGGGGTGCGTTGGTTCAGTAATTGTTGGTTTGGGTGTGAGAGTGGGAAAGGTAATTTGTGATCAAATTACCATTTAATTGCTTTTAGCTGAATAGGCTATCTTTTCTCTGCCCTACATAAAGAAAATGGAGAATAGATAAAAGGCTTGAATATGCCTCAAAAGTTTCAAATGAGAACTTAACATATCAGCTTTGATATCACTATGAACTCAACTCTGCAGGAAAGCTCTCTCACGCACACACACACCCACACACACTACAGTCTTAGGGTGTTGTTGATGCACTTCAGGCACCTCCTACTTGGATATACTGCTGTATTTGATATGGAAATGAGTTTCTACAAAAGCAGTTGGCTGAATCATTACAAGAAATAAGAGTCACATTCATTTATACAGCAGTAGCTCCATCTATATCCCCACTGAACAAACACACATTGTAAACAAGCATGTGCATGATTGTCAATTTAATGTTAGTATATTTGTTTTTTTGTTTTTTGTTTTTTTCTTATCTTCACCTGTTGTTGTGTATTTGATGTATTTGCATTGAATATTGTGTATGCATTGTTGTTTTTCTTTGGAATTTGTTTGAACTCGACGTCATTGAAAATGAGGGTCACCCCTCAATTGGTCTCTCGAGGATAAATAAAAGTTAAATGAAAATGAAAAAAAAATATTTGTCCCCCTGCAGCATTAGTGTAATCCATTTATTTCGCCGTAAAAACAGCACCTCATGTAGATGGATTACTTGCCTCTTGAAAAAGCTCTCTCTCTCTCAAATCCCTAAAAGTAAAAAGATAAATATTATTCTTTATTTATATAACTTCTTTGGTACTTGAAATGTTCAAATTTATCTTTAAGAAAAGAGAGATTTAAAAAAAAATGTAAGTATAGGAAGGATAATATGTTTATGTCTTTCTGCATCGCTGACAGCAGCGCTCAAAAAGCCTGTTAATGGATGTCAGTTGTGCAAGCCCATTAAGTTTTACAATCTATGGCCCATACTGTGCCTATCTGACTTCCTAATGATAGAGGCCATAGCACGCTGTTCAGAGAAGAGGGGATGTCTGGGCCATTGCCCATGGCAGATAGAACCCTTAGTGAACTATTGGCCCTTTCCAGTTCATTACCTTGACCTCTGCCACAATAACTAACTAACCAGAGGTTTGGTTTAGCATCAGCCCCACAGGGAAAAAGGTTTGCTTTTGTGACAGAACTGTTCAAGGAACTGCTACGAATGCTCTGTATGATTAAATAAATGAGGGGGAAATAAGCAGCGGACTGAATAATACGCCTGTATCATTTAGCAGTCACTGTTAGGAAAGGCAGACCTATTCTTATCTGTCCACAATGATCCTGCTCATCCCATGTTGCATTTCACTCTTGATTACATCTGTTTCTGCGCCAGTGAATGGGTAACAGAGCACAGCGGTAATAATGTGATGCTATCTACGCAGGCTTTCAAAATAACCTGACCAAACCAAACTGAATATTACAGTCTGAGGGATTGTCTTTGCTGTTGTTACAGAAGGAAGACACATAAGATCAAATATATAATTAAAGAAATATGCACTGTTCACTGTATTTATATAAAAGTTAGAATATCCATCAGGAAAATCATCCATACCATGTAAGATTATTCTTTTTTTTTAACCATAATTATAAGAGCCTCTTTGTCCAATAGAATAGCTTTGTGATGCTTCTCATAGAATAATTAACACCTGTGCCAGGAATGTGTTGGCCTGATGTGTATGAATGCATTATCCATAAATAAGCTTTCTTATGTACTGTGTTTTCATTAAACGAAGGGGAAGCATGTGCAATTAAGCTTTTCACCACACTGAGCAAGAACCTGTGCTGATTAATTTTCCTCTGCTAAGTAATCTTGTTTGTCAGTTGCAGTGTCTGTGTGTGTGTGTCCCTGCGTGTGCGTTACATCTTTAAAACTGCTTTCTGGCAGCCACCAGAAACACTCAAAGCTTTCTTTCTTTTAGGGGTGGTATGTGCGAGTCTCGAATATATTAGCAACGCAATGACTTCTCCTTGAAACATTTCACAGTGCAAGTTGATTTGTTTATACAGTAGGAAACATGTTCCACTTTGGGTCACATTTTGCTATTAGTCACATGTAGGTAACAAATATATTTTTCTTAACTTATTATCGCAGCCTTCTATTTAAAACCTACTGAATGAGTGTGTGCATTTGGTGGGATCTCAGTACAAAGTAAGCCACGGCAAAATAGTGAACAGCTGTTTCAGCCTTGCATCTAAGTGTTTGGAACATAAATCCATGAATATGAGTGTTTTGGCAGGTGTCATTGTGGTGGTAAAATGTATCAGGTTTCCAGGGTCCATGTCTTTTAATGTGGATGAATGATGGATGTTCTCTCTGTCTCTCATGAGCTCAGCGTTTTGTCTAATGCACTCTCTCACAAACACACACACACACACACACACACACACATACACACATACACACATGCACACAAGCTGACGTAGTTTTCTATTTAAAGAAAGTTTATCTCGACAGCACTGACTTTCTCTGAGATACAAAAAAGCCCATCATCCTTTACCGTAATGTCATTCGTTAAGGAAGGTAGAGGTACCTCCAAAGAGGACCTTGCTGAAAAAACAGAGAGCTTCTGAATTACAGTAAAGCAATCATACTTTTTGTAAGAAGAAGGACCTTTTTCTTAAATCGTCTTACAAACAAAATAAAGTAAACAATCCTTTGTAGCTTTGGCTGCTGTAGCCTTAGTTGGTCTGGTATGACCAGTAACTTAGAATGGCTAATGGTAACAAGTATTAGATAAAAATGCCTTTATGCATCCTCTTTGCTACTGTTACTGTTATAATCTTCTCTCTCTCTCTCTGTTTTAGACCTTGGAAGACATTATTTTTAGATGTGTACCCTCATGCAGTTGTCTTCATTTATAGTCACTGCATCTCTGTTATACACAAACACACAAACTGTGCCCATCCATTCATGTGTCACAAAAGCTGACCTGATTTTGATAAAACATCAATGTTTTTTTTTTCATGTTGGCACTTCACAATTTGCATTAATTTTTTCATTAATTTTCCTTTATTTATTCTCGAAAGATCAATTGAGGGTTACCCTCTTTTACAATGACGTCGAGTCAATTACAGATACACAATATACAATGAGAATAAACAACAAGCTTACAAAGAGACAACAACAATTAAAACATTCAGATCAATTGAATAAAGCAGAACAATAGCCTAATTAAAACAGTTACAAGTGGAGTGGGGCTGATTCAAAATAATAACTTTAAATTGGTTAACAGTTATGAGTGTATTTATTTTAATTTGTAGGCTGTTCCAGGAGTCAGGGGCACTGTGGCTAAAAGCAGTTTTACCAGGGTCAGACCGGGCGTATGGAACATATAACATGAGCATTTCAGTTGAGCGGGTTTGATAAAGCCCATCTGAAATATGCAGCATTGTTGTCAAATAGAGTGGTAGCTTTCCGGTCAGGGCTTTATATATAAAAATATGCCAATGTGCATCACGTCTCTATTTAAGAGAGGACCACCCAACCTTTTCATATAAAACACAATGGTGTGTGTCATAAGCATCTCCTGTAATGAACCTTAAAGCAGAGTGAAAAACAGAGTCTAGGAGTGAATGAGATGCATGCCGATAAACCACATCACCGTAATCAAGGACAGACATAAAAACTGCCTCAATAATCCTTTTCCTACTGAACAACGGGAAGGTGGCTTTGTTCCTATAAAAATATCCAAAACCATAAAAGTGGACAGTGGGTAATACTGTGAACATTCACAACAGGAATGGCAGTTGTTTATCCACCGGAAATGGAGGAGCCAGCGTTATATGTTCTTTGAGTTTCTACTGTAATATTTGGTAAAGCTTTACATTACGTAGACACTCATCAGCATTAATTGATACTTAACTAATGCCTAGTTCATCCTGAGTTAATGTAGGACTCATGTAATACTCATAGATGACTCAGCCATGAATGAATGGTTACTCCATCAGTAACTAATCAGAAGTCAGTCTTAATTACAGACTGAGTCTTTAATGATCATTGCTTACCTAAGACATCTATTACAGATTAACTCAGACATGTTTCTTAAAATGTATTCATACTATTAATTAATGAATTACCAACAATGAAAACCGTGAATTTGAAGTCCCATACATTAATCAATAGTTATGTGTCCCGCTAAGTAAAGTCACAACATTATGATATATTTATAGATCATTACCTAACGATGAACAAAGACGGGTTAAGAGCATGATTTCACTTTAATATGGTAGCATGGATAACCAATTTTTCTGGAACCAAAAGCTTTGCAGAAGCCTTCCAGGTGGACTTCTTACTAACCAAAAGTAATACATTTTGTAAAATTCATTAAATCTTCAAATGATTAAGTTGTTTAGATGAGGAAATGTTATGAATTAAGATTTGTTCAGCCGTGCACCAGCACAAGCACCTTTCCAAGGCTCGGAAGTTGCCAGGTCTAATGGTTAGAAATAAGTAAAAATGTGTCAACTAAACTTTTACACTCACCACATACTTTGACCTTTTGAAATTTAGAAGACATATTAATGTTGGTTTCTTCAAATATTGTATTTCTGATTAATCAATTTCAGTTAGCCTATACATAGGATAGGCTTTATTTTTTAGGAATAAATAGGCTAATTAAATTACTGATAGTGATAGGCTAACCTTTTCTCAGAACACACTCAAGATTTTTATTTAATTAATGATATATTTGTTTTTGTAAATGCCCTCATCCAGTCATGTTTTTTCTCACTAATTACAGGACGTTACTAGACAGATCTGGCAACCCACATTGAATTAGTCTATTTTTTACCAAGCTGAAAAAAAATGTATGGGGGTTGAAGTATTCTCCAAATAAGGTTAAAATGCACGGAACAGCAACCACTCTATCTCTATATAGAACATTTGACAACACAGGGGAGGCGCAAGATCCTCCAGAGCTGCACGTGAAGTTGAGAGGAGCACCTCAATCCTCTATTATAAAAACCAATGGGCCGTGAAGACGTCGAAGAAAACCACTGGACAGAAGCCACAATGTACAAGGAGACGAACACCATGCTAACGGGCCGAAATGGACAGCAGGCAGACGACAAAAAGAGGTTAGCAAACTACCAGCTCAATATTGTTCTTATGATTTGTATTGCATGAAGTAAAGTTAGCGGTGACATGTTACAAAGCATTCTTAAAAAGGTAGGCTACGTCTACATTAAGCTAACGTCATGTTAGCTTAATGGTTTTGTTTGCCTGGAGCCTGGAGTAACGTTAGCCGATTGGATAACAAGCTAGCATTTTACGTTATAGTCCATGGGCCAAGTCCCAAAATGTCTCTTATTGGTAGGTATTGTATATCCTATACATCCCTAGAAGAGGTTTTGATGTGATAAACCTTTTATATTGGTAGCTTTTGTTTTTAGTTATCCCCTCTCAAAGTATAGGATAAGTGAGGTCACACTGCAGGTGAATAGGCTAATATTTTTTACTTATAGATATCATCATGAAACTTTGCCAGTTGATTACTAACATTAAAACAATTATTTTTCAAATTACAATTTTTTCAGAAATGTTTGAATAAATATGCAAATTTGGCAATATCGAACTAATCATGTGAGAATTGTTTTTACAAAACAGAATATGGATAAAGGTTTTTTTTTTCATTTTATAAATAAAAAAATACTATAAAAAATAGTGTTGCCTTTTCAGCATGTTTTTAAGAAGAAATTGTATCACTGATCAGACAATTAACAACATATGAACAAACCCTTCTGTAATGACTTTCAGAATAGTGCTGAGAATTATTATGGAAAGTTAGATATAAGTGCTTCAAAAGTTGATTTATGATACATTTTCGGATGTCTGATGTTTACACACACTTTTTGTTCCTTTCTTTCAGTAAAATCTCCTGAAGAGTTGATCGAGCGTTACTACAAGGTCCTTGGGCTTGTCAAGGGTGGCTCTGCCAAATGAGATGCCTACAGCAAGATGAAAGTTGACAGGAACACAATTGTGTATTAATCAGCAATTGCAGATTAGCAGCATTCATGCTAGTAAATGAAGATTGCTTGATATTATTATATTTTTTTTGTGTATGTTCATTAAACAGAAATTGTTAACGTTTTAGGTAGAAACTACTTTGAATACAATAAAACTGTTAAAATCCCAAATGATGGTCTTCAATGAAATTAATATAGTAGCCTATGTTAAATCACGACAGGAATGCAGACCTTTATATTATATCAGTTTTGTACTGATTGTATATTTGTCACCACCGTCTGAAAGAGAAATCATACTCTTAAACCGTCTGAGTTAATCCTTAGGTAATGATTTGCAAATATATTATAATGTTGTGACTTTACTTAGCGGGACACATGACACTTAAATAACCATTAATTGACATGGTTTCCCATGCTACCAATGTTCTTAGCCCGTCTTAGTTAATCATTAGGTAATGATTTGCAAAAATATCATAATGTTGTGACTTTACTTACCGGGGCACATGACACTTAACTTACCATTAATTGACATGGTTTTCCATGCTAATATATTAAAGTGAAATAATGGTCTTAAACCGTCTTAGTTCATCGTTAGGTAATATATCATAATGTTGTGACTTTACCTAGCGGGACACATAACACTCAACTAACCATTATTGACAATAGTTTTTCATACTACCATATAAAATGAAATCATGATTTGTACCTGTATTAGTTAGTCATTAGGTAAGGAATTGCAAATATATCTTCATGTTGTGACTTTACCTAGCGGGACACATAACTATTAATTAATTATTAAGTAACTTCTGGTTGTGGTTATATCTGTTGATACTGCCTGAAAGACCACACATATACACGAATGCTTGATCAAAGTGGGAAAGTTGCACAGTGAATAGGTCATAATATTTGGACTGCCAACAAGTATATATGCATCAATATCCGAGCAATTACCTTCCGTCACTTCTACTGGAAGTGAAAGCACTTGGCCACATATGTCCCCTGGATTTTAATCCTGGACTGCAAAGAATCCTGCAGAAATGTTCCTATCCCAAAAACAGGACTTAAGGTACGTTAATAAACAGATACCAGTTCAAATAGTACTGTGAAATGGAGGTTGCTGACATACTGGACTCAAAATTCACGTGTTGTTGGTAAATAATGAATTAATAGTATTAATACATTTTAAGAAACATGTCTGAGTTAATCTGTAATAGATGTCTTAGGTAAGCAATGATCATTAAACACTCAGTCTGTAATTAAGACTGACTTCTGATTAGTTACTGATGGAGTAACCATTCATTCATGGCTGAGTCATCTATGAGTATTACATGAGTCCTACATTAACTCAGGATGAACTAGGCATTAGTTAAGTATCAATTAATGCTGATGAGTGTCTACGTAATGTAAAGCTTTACCTAATATTTATATATTGTAGACAAAACTTCACATCATATCAAACACACATGGTAGAATTATCTTGTTGGTGTCTTTGGGCCATGACTGTATATACGGTCTGTTTACACATGAGAAGTCCAGTGCACAGTGTCCATATCTGCATTTCTCAGAAACCCTACAGTTTCTAACCCTCTGGAGTAAAGTAAACTATCTCATTATCACAACAAGCGCATTGTTTCTACTCTGACCCACACTGATTTGTGTGACCCGTGTGTGTTTGTGTGTGTGTGTATGCAGAGCTTACAACAGGCTGAAGTTTTAGTGGGTGCTAAGTAAGATAAACATTTCATAAAGGGGATGTGTGTGTGTGTGTGTGTGTGTGCGCGTGTGTGTGTGTGTGTGTGTGGAGTAAAAGCGGGAGAGATAGACAAATATTATTTACAAAGGCAGGATGCCAAACAGAGTGGCGTCGACCCTCATGACTGTGTGTTTGTATCCACAACTACACAAGGATTTTTAGCCCTTTGGTTACATATGTGTCCATGTGGGAAAAAACCTAAGCAATTCTCAATGACAGAGCTTATAATTTGCTGGCAAAAAAATAAACAACAGAAGAAAAGAAATGGCATACATACCTAAAGAGTATAGGAAAAGCCGTAGTGGAAAGTACAGAAATTAAATATGTTAACTCAAGTGCTGAGGTACACTATGATGTAATGAGTCAACTATCTTTATTTTTTGTTCAAATGTTTTATTTCTTTTATTTAAATGTTGTATTTCTATCCATGTTTTAAATTTGTTTCTTTTTTGTATGTGTATTCTATATTTGATGTATTTTAATTTTGACCCTGAGAAGCACCTTGAATGGCCCTGTGTCTGAAATGTGCTATATAAATAAAATTGCCTTGCCTTGCCTTGCCTATCTTACGGTATATAAAAATAAGTTGATAAGCTTCCACACTGGTTTCATTGTATATATTTACTTACAGTCATATGAAAAAGTTTGGGAACCCCTCTCAGCCGGCATTATAATTGACTCTGCTTTCACACAATAAAGATAAAAGTGGTATGTCTTTAATTTACCAGGAACAGCTAAGTACTGGGATGTTTTCCAAACAAAGATTTTTTGAAAAGCAGTATTTAGTTTTATGAAATTAAATAAAATGTGAAAAACTGCTGTGCAAAAATATGGGAACCCTTGTGGTCTTGCTGATTTTAATGCATGTAACAGCATGTAAAACTGAGGACTTTAAACACAAAATTGGTTGGATTATGTTGTTAAGCCTTGAACATCATATAAAGATCTGTTTAATCATGATCAAAGGTATTTTAGGTGCCTAAATGCAAGTTCCACTTCTCTTTGACTCTCTGCAGAAGTGAGACAGAATGCGATCATCAAAACAGCTCCCAAAAGATCTTAAAAACAAAGATTATTCATTGTCATGGTTTAGCGGAAGGCTACAAGAAGCTTTCCCAAAGGTTTCAATTGTCCATTTCTACTGTAAGGAACGTTGTCAGGGAATGGAAGGACACAGGCACAGTTGCAGTTAAACCCAGGTCTAGCAGACCAAGAAAAGTACAAGAGCGGCATATGCGGCGGATTGTGAGAATGGTTGCACACAACCCAAAGATCACCTCCAAAGACCTGCAAGAACATCTGGCTGCAGATTGTGTATCTGTACATGGTTCTACAATTCAGTGCAATTTGCACCAAAACATCTGTATGGCCAGGTGATGAGAAGGAAGCCCTTTCTGCGCCCACGCCACAGATACAGTTGCATGGAGTATGCAAAAGCTCATTTAGACAAGCCAGCTTCATATTGGAAGAAAATGCTTTGGACTGATGAGACAAAAATTAAGTTATTTGGTCTTTATAAAAAGCAGATGTTTTGGTGCAAATTGCGCTGAATTGTTGAACGATGTACAGATACACAATCTGCAGCCAGATGTTCTTGCAGGTCTTTGGAGGTGATCTGTGGGTTGTGTGCAACCATTCTCACAATCCTCCACCTATGCCGCTCCTGTTTTTTTCTTGGTCTGCCATGCCTCGGTATAACTGCCACTATGCATGTGTCCTTCCATTTCCTGACAACGTTCCCTACAGTCGAAATTGACAATTGAAACCTTTGGGAAAGCTTCTTGTAGCCTTCCCCTAAACCATGACAATGAACAATCTTTGTTTTTCAGATCTTTTGGGAGCTGTTTTGATGATCCCATTCTGTCTCACTTCAGCAGAGAGTCAAAGAGAAGTGCAACTTGCATTTAGGCACCTAAAATACATTTTCTCATGATTAAACAGACATTTCTATGAGGTTCAAGGCTTAACAACATAATCCAACCAACTTTGTGTTTAAAGTCATCAGTTTTACATGCTGTTACAGGCATTAAAATCAACAAAACCACAAGGGTTCCTATATTGTTGCACAGCCAGTTTTTCACATTTTATTTTATTTCATACAACCAAATACCGCTTTTCAAAAAATCTTTGTTTGGAAAACATCCCAGTACTTAGCTGTTCCTGGTAAATTAAAGACATACCACTTTTATATTTTTTTTTGTGAAAGCAGAGTCAATTATAATGCCGGCTGAGAGGGGTTCCCAAACTTTTTCATATGACTGTAAGTTTAATGATGAATGCAGGACTTGTATTTCCAGTGTAGTATTGGGCTATTTATCTAAACACTTGTTTCACCACTGAGAATATAATGCTGAGAAGCAGTGTGGAATATATGTTTTGTATCTACAATAAAACCAGTGAGCTGCTCATTTATTTTTAGACAAATATGTCAGTTGCAGTTTGGCGGAGGAGGGGGGGGGGGGGATAATTCCCATGCCAGTTTTGAAGTAATGGCCAAATGGTTAGAGGTTTTTATTTTTATCCTTTAAAAAAATGGTTTGGAAAAGTAAGCGACCCTTAAATACACTTGTTATTTTATTTTTCATTTGTTCTCACACTCTCAATGAAAAAAAACATTTATCATTTTAAAACTAAACCATTTATATATCGGGATGAACTTCTCAAAGGATTGGTTTTTTTAGTATCAATGCATCCCTGCACAGTGTGACCTGTCACAAGAGTTGAACTGAGACTGCCAAATGAACATACAAGTCCTTGTAAGCAGTTTCCACCGTACACAAAAAGCTTTTCTTTCTTGTGCTAGAAATCTCTACTGTGAATCAAGTCAACACTGGCGGTTTCTGTTTGCTCCTCCGTTGGCTGCAGGGGGGCTGTTAGCTTTTGGTGTGTTTTTTTTTATCACATCATTGTTGAGACGGGATGGGTTTGTGAGGCACTATTGTTGTCTTCGACTTCGTTAAGGGCCACTTTCCATTGGCATTTGGTCCCCTCATGTTCCAACTTCCTTCCTGCCATTCACTGTTTGATGCCATCAGTGCTATTTCCAGAGCACATCAAAAACTGTCATCATTGTGAAGTCAGACTGAAACAAATGTTTGGAGAGGGGTTATAATAACTCCAGCTGGGGCTCTACTCATGTACGTGACCTTTTGGAAGATATTTTAAAACGTAGAAATGAGAATGAAAACAATGGGATAATTGAACCAGATCGTGATGGCACAGTCCAATCGATACAGTAGTCAAAACGATGTGAACTCAAAACATGATCCATTATTTCCTACAGCTTTCAGAACTTTTTGAATGACTCAAAGTGTGAAGTGAAAATTCATCTGAGCGCTAATAACCCCTCTCGGTAACACTTTATAATAACTATCCGTTGTAACTCGTTAATAGATCATTAGTAAACTCTTAATTAATGAGTATTAATGATTTGTTAAGTGTTTGTTAGCAGTTTGTTAAGGATTTATAACAATGGTAGATAGTTAATATCTTAATAATTGAATCAGTTCATCTGGGAGGTATTCCGAGATTAAATGATCACGTCACGTTCAAATCCATGGCATGCACAGTGTGTATTGAGTTTATTTAAAAATATTTGAAAATGGGGCTGCCCTCAGTTGCCCATGCACTGTGTATAGTCTATAGCCTATTTCAGCCTCGTCGGTATCTCGGATTACCTCCCAGATGAACTGATTCAATTATTAAGCTATTAACTATCTACCATTGTTATACATCCTTAACAAACTGCTAACAAACACTTAACAAATCATTAATAATCATTAATTAAGAGTTTACTAATGATCTATTAACGAGTTACAATGGATAGTTATTATAAAGTGTTACCAATCTCTCTGCCCCTCTTTGTTCACAGCTCAATGTTCTGACTAATGGACAAATGTTGGGTTAAGTAAAATCCCCCGTGAGGTTGCCGGAAAAGGGATACACACTCTTATCGTGCCCTTTATTCACCTTCTACGTCTGCAAACATGCTGTTATCCGGGCACCGTGTTTACACAGGTAGCTGGCTACGATTAAATCATAAAATGACCACGAAATCAATTGCACAGCTTTCATGAAAGGGGGTGAGAGCCACAAGGAGTAATGATAGTCTATTTAAAGTTTGGGATTTTAAGAGCTCCTGTCGAAGATTTGAGGGGCCGTCGGTATGAACATGAATATGAAAGTATAAGTCATACAAAGAAATACATTTTTCCAAACAAAACAAAACATTTGGAAAGAAAAATCAAAAGAAACAACACAAGAACATTCCCACCCACAGACACAACAACATGTTCAAAGAGCATTGGGTTGTTAAATCTGATTCCTTTCAGGTGGGAAACAAATCAATCTCTAAACAGATAGCAATCAAACTTCAGGAGGAGAAATAATGATGTCTAAAAAATCTCCAAGAATGTTCACTTTAAAATTCAGAGGTTCATATTCACACTACAAGCATGACTTTAAAGTGCTGGTGTGCAAATGTCATATTCTACAAACAATGGTCATCTAACCTACTTAATTACTTTAGTGACTGCAATTAATGATAACGTGCACTGACTTCCCCCCACACCGGAGTCAGAGGAAGATTGACTGCTAACCCCGGTGACTGACAGATCCTTAAAGGTCTCATGGTTCATACGTCGCTCTGAGCAGCAAGGTGAAGGCTCTTTGATTAAATGGGAGCGAGTGTGTGTGTGTGTGTGTGTGTGTGTGTGTGTGTGTGTGTGTGTGTGTGTGTGTGTGTGTGTGTGTGTGTGTGTGTGTGTGTGTGTGTGTGTGTGTGTGTGTGTGTGTGTGTGTGTGGCCCTATGGAAAAAAGTGGCATTTGAGTTTACAAAGGCTGTAGCTTTTAGATAGTTGAAACGTTTCTGCATGTAGAATGGAAATTTAGTTCAAGAAATATGGTTTACTCAACTTCACTTAAAGCTGCATGTTGTCATTATTATTGTATTGGAATTAGGCAGACCCTGTGGTGTTCTATACCTGACACTTCTACTTTGTGCTGTTTTGAGAAGACTTGTTATTAAATTACTTTACATTCCCCAATAACTTGAAATAAAAATCCCTTTTTTTCCTACAATATTATCGATTCTGATTCTGATTCTGACACATCCTCCAATGCAAAGATGTATATAATCTACAATACATCAGTAGATTCCGGCAATGTTCAACCAAGTCACGATCATACATACATGCTTTTCTTCATTGTCAGGCTTTTTCAGCCAGTGCACAGGGTCATGTTTTGTGTACTGTACATTAAGTGCAGACACACACAAAGTCTCACATGCACGCACAACATATCAACAAGAGCACGCTGCACTCTCAAAGGGAACGGTGACCATCCGTGAAAAAAGATCAACAAAGCAGCTTGGATTTGCCAGAGGGCCTCAGCTTTAATTGGATGTCGTTCAGCATAAACATATGGGTTTGTATTTCATCTTGTTAATTGCATTTACAAAAGCTACAGGCGATTTAAAGCACATTGTATTCCCAATGTTTAATATCGCAGGTTTCCACCGGGGTAAAGATCAGCTTTGATCTTGACCTTGACCTTTTCTATAAGAGTGAAATGGTAAATTATTACAAATGCAATCTGTGTTACACCAGACAGGGTGTGCTGTAATTCTTTACTGTGGGATTCGATGCATGGTTGAGATGACAGCACAGTGTAAGGTAGTTGGCTACTCCGTCACCATGGTAGCCACATGTTGAGTTCAGGATGTCAGATCCAAAGGCACCCTCACCAATCAGCTCCCTTTTAAAAAGAAAAAAAAGGAATTGCCGTTCCAAGAGGATTCCATGGACCCTCAATAAAACTGACAACTGTGAAGAAACCAGACAAAAATGTGCTCGCAAGAACGAGACGAGCATTAAAAGGAACAGCGGAGGGGAAGTAACAGACCGTAAGTGGGCTGTTTAGACTGAACTCTCTGGGCCAGGGAACTCTGAGAATCAAACATATTTTTAGTCATTGTCATGACACTATTGTATCAATAATCATCTAAACATTGCAAATCTCCATGAACACCAAATCAACAGGCCTTATTTTAAAGGAAGCTGTTAGCCCATTAACTCACATGTTATAGTGTTTCTTCCTGAAAACCTTTAACCTTAGCCGACAACACAGCACTACACTTACATTTGTAGTTTGCTGACTGGTCATATGCTGCTATACTATGAATATTGATATTAAAAAACAACAACAACAAGAACAACAAGAACAACAAGGCTAATAATTAATATAATATTAATACACTTAAAATGTAATTTATCTATTTTCATAAAAGCAATGTATCAAATGATGATGTCTAATCTGACTCTATGAAATGGGTGACTTGGATTGATGAATTCACAGAGAATTATCCCCTTAATCCGCAGTTTTCACCTTACACCTTAGCAGCTGAAGTAACTGAAATAACTGTTGACATTAAAAGGCACAGCATGGACCAAAATAATTGTCTGGTTGAGCCCCTCACAGCATCACAGTCACTTCCCAACATGGGATTTTAAATAAACCGCTTGACTGATTTTTGCAGGTGTACAAACAATTGTTTTGGTACTTTGTATTGTGAAGAGTTGGTACACATTGTCACAGTGAAAACATTAAACCTGAGCTGGCCCTTTTCCAATCCAAAGTAGAAATACTGTTAAGGGAACGGAAACGTCCTAATTTTAATGCAGGGTGTGACAGCATTCTGGAGCTATCTTCTTGCTTTCTTAATATTCTGTACACGAATGTCACAAGTTGACTTCTCCGGTTATCGGTTGAACTGACGAGTCTGTAAAATCATTTCCCCACGCTCAGAAAGAATGGTTTATTGTTGATATTCTCAAAACACATGCTTGCAATTTAGAATCCTCTAATCAATTTAGGAGGTTGGCAAAAACATTATGCCGTGTTTCCTCTTTTGTCAATAATATAGCATATTTTCTGTGAGTGTCTAATGCTTTGAAATGATATCAGCCTACTCCCACTCGTTTTGATGTATTTGTCAAAACAACCAATTGTGCAGCCAAGTTGGAACTCAACATATTTGGACTTGGGCTCTTTTTACTTAAACGTAGCAGGGCCCAAGGCATTTGATATTTTATGACGTGATTTGTTTCCCTGCAGCACATTCCTGCTGCATTTCCTCAGTCATGGTTTGACTTATAATATAAAATTAAAGTAGGCTATATGATAATATCAGAAAAACTCGTAAGAGGTTTCAAATTGGAATGCAAAAAATATTTTGACCTGGCGGTGAAACAAGATTTTGATTTAGCAGCATTGTATTGTGTATGTGCATTTAATGCTTGGTATCGCTGGTGTACTTTGTCACAATCATATGTGGTTCGTATCTGATGGTCCACTTGAGAGACAGAGACCACACTGGAGAAGGAACTTGTTAATCCCCATCTCATTTATTTTCTGAGAAGGCGAGATGAGAAGGTCAAGAGTTCAGGGTACATTTGCATAATTCTGTATATTTTTCCGTCCCTTAATTCCATTTCGAACACGTCAACCCTATGACTCTTGACTCTGTCTGCACATGTCTGATCTTTAAAATATTAATAGGGCTGCAGTCGACTAGTTATTTTCCTTCTGCTGTTGTTGCACTGCCGATATTTCAGGTGAAGCTTTATGTCAGGCAATGCCGTCACAGACTATTTATGATGAACACTCGGGCCAAACCTCCCTTGTAAACAGTCAAAAAACAATGTTCTCCCAGCTGTTGTGGTTCTATTTGTTGATGGTTTACAGAGCTACATCCCTTCATACACCATGAGCCTATGAGATAGTTTCACAAGTGGGTTTCATTGCCTGAGCTGAAATGCTGATATTGATGTCAAAGGAAGTTTAAATGGGGCAGGAAGGTCTGAATGGAGGATGTGGCCATGCACTGCCTGTGCAGGAGGCTGGTAACACAACACTGTGGCTGGATGGTTGAAGGGGACTTTCGAAAATGTCTACAGTTAACTCGGAAAAGAATTATTAAATTCTCTGGACACTTGTCGAGGAAAATGTTTATGCTGTAAATTCACATTTGATTTGTTGATGTTATCAAAGAAAGTGTATGAAAGTGGAGACATTTGTTGGGATTCCTTTCTGTTTGTCAAACAGCCCGTCAAATATTCACCCAGAGAAGAAGTGGACACATCTGTTTGACCATGGATATGAGTCAGTCAACAGTAAACCTACGTCATAGTCAGGGTTCAAGGGAAGGACATGCACTGTGACACCACATAAATACATGGTCATGTTTGAATATTGAAAGCCAACCAAAACACAAGTTCTGCATATGGTCGCAGTTATACCCTGGGATGGGTGAGAGGTGACCTGCTGTAACATTTCCCATTTGAAATTGCTTTAAGTGGGATGTACGGAGTGCTGATTTAGATTGACTTTATCCCTAAATTAACCAAACACAAGGAAAAGGAGAACAATAAAAACCCCGTCTGAGCCAAGATGGTGCTCCAATTCCCCCTGAATTACAGTAATCAGTCTTTGTTTTGATGTTAAAGGTTGCGGCTGTGCCATGGTTACAGCCTGGGTATGAGAGGGCTGGGCCTGGAGAGGGGGAGAGAGAGAGAGGGAGGGAGAGAAGAGGGAGAGAAGAGGGGACAAGGAAACAATGTGTCCAGGGGAGCAGTCTCCATTCCCACTGAGACGTTATGGAAGCAGAGAATCTCAATGTTAAATCGATGGACACTCCTTCCAGAAAACCACAGCTGGTGCACATCCACCAAGGGGCTCTCTAAAAATGCATTTAAAATGTGGATGAGGGATATTTGGTTGGACCCACAAATTAAATCTTATGTCATATAAATCGTGATTCATGAATGCTGCAAAGAGTGCTGTCCGCTCCTCATTGGATTCAGTTTCTCCTCGTCTGTACTCCTCTTTTCTCCTGCTTGTTACTGTTCACCTTTGGGTTTCTTCACTAATAAAGCCTTTCGTCTCACTGTGTAACTCTTCATTGATAATAATAGACGCATTCAAATGTTGTTTTCTGAATGTTATCCAGCTGAGCTCAGTGAGCTGAAGGATAGTGAGAGGCGGCCTTTTGACACTTTTGGGCACAGCCAGGCTAGCTGTTTTCAGTCTTCATGCTAAGATCCGCTAACCGGCTGCCGGCTGGTTAGCTTTATATTTATCATACAAACATGACAAAGTATCAGTCATCTGACTCTTGGCAAGGAAGTGAATAAGAGTATTTTATTAAGAACCGTAAATTTAGATTTTGGTTTCTGTAATTTTCATTGTGGATGTTAATGCACTTTTAATTGTAGCTGCCCAGATAAACATTTATATTGTTCTGTATGCTTATTCTTTCCGACTGTACCTACTCTATTGCAGTGAAGAGGGCTAAATATCAGGAGGATGGCATCCTTCTATAAATATCTAGTGAGAGAAAGTGCAACCTCCAGGCTATGTCTTCATTTGAGCACAGTCAGCATTTTTGGAGGAAAGACTGGGCTATGCTCTTCCCATCATTCTTGCACAAATAAAATCATGTATTAGTCATTTATATATCTGTCTTAATGTAATGAATACAAAGAATCCCACAATGGAAGAATATGTGGGTGCCATCTGTTCTGATGGGTAAATGCTTCAAAATATGTTAAATGTGTTTTCGTTATACAACATAGTGTCTGATGACGGTCATAGTGTCTGCAAAACCTCACTCCTCACTTAGCTTTAGATCTGTTAGCTTAAATATAGATCAACCACTATTTACTGTAAGTACCAACATGACAAGCCTGTGTTGTCTCCAACTGCCAACTCTATGTTTGCCTTTATTCAGTTGTCAATACAGCTAGAGATCAGGGCCCTGGTCTTCAAACACAGGACAGCTGTGGTTGCTTGTTATTAGACAAACTTTGTGACATTCTCCAGAGGTCTTTCACCGTTACAAGGGTCTTTGAACAACCTGCACTGCCAGCCAGGTTTTGTCTTATCTAGTTGCTTCTGCTATCCCATCCCAAAGTTCAAGTTAAGTTGTTGACCTTTGTCCTCATCATATATTCCCATCTATGTAAAATGTGTAAATGTGTTATGGTATTCTGCATTTTTTTTCTTTTTTTTACTTCCTGTGACCTTTTGGGAATTATCAACAAAGACTGCATCTTGATGACATCCACAGTATTTGTTGCCTGACTTTTTTTATTTTCAAGGGAATGCAGGAATCTAACTAAAACTGGGTTTTGACATACTGTATAAACTGTTATCGCCATATTGGGCAAGGCTCACATTTTACTAGAAGTTTTCAATAAAAAAAAAGTATTTGAGAGAAATATAATACAACCTCCTACATGTAATGTTTGAGTCATCATCATCACTTTTGCTGTGCACTTTATGTGGCAAAGGGTCAATGAGGGAGTTGTAAAGGATCTCTGGAGCTGCAAGGTTTGTGATGTTTTAGTTATTTATTAATTAAAAAATATTGTAGTTAAACTGCAATGTTGTCCGTCAGTCCATCTTGGTTGTCTCCCATAAACACTATCATACTTGTTGCTGTTTTGCCTCTGCTGAAGACACACAAACACACACACATACACATACAAACACGCATACACACACGCCTCCAATTATAGTAGTGGGATGTATTAATGAATATGTTCCGTTTTTTTTCTTCTTGTTATTCATTGGGTCTTGTTTGATTGATTTGCTAAATATATATAAACACAAGTCAGTTTTACATCAAAATAAGAGATGGTTTTGGCCATGCCCACATCTGTGACTTTCACTCATTCATCTCTTGCTTTGGCTAACATCTTGTCATGGCAAACAAAATCTAAACCTATCTAACTGTAGCATCTGAAAAACATCTGGTAATCCTACACACTACATTAACAGAAATTGTCATTAAACGTCTAAAAACCAAGGCGGTGTTTCTAGTCTTTCCCTCCCTATGACTTATGATCACATGTCTCAGCCAGACTTGAAAAGCATCGAGTTAATGTTGGGACAAATAACATTCTAGAAATTAAGTGCACAGACGTAATTAAACTGTTTTATAACTCATGTGGCTTTCACGCACTGAAGGGAAATGTCTCATGATTAGTGTTTGGAAGTGCATACTGAGGAAATGAACACACAACACAACATCCCCAACCCAGTCGCACGCAGTGTGCCAGCTGTAAGCTGTTCTGCTCATTGTATTCAAAGTGTCTCTGAGGTGATAACTGAGATCCTTCCAGCCACTCCTTCGTTTTTATTCTCTGCTTGTTGGCTTGGCATCACCCATTTTGCCATTTGTTTTCATTTTCCCTCCACTAGTCCGCAGGAATGGTGTGGCATAGAACATTGGAACAGACACACAATGATCTACTGTCTTGTCACTCTCCGTTTGGGTTTGTTTTCTCTGTCGCATGCACACACCAGTGGTCAACACTGCCATCAATCTGTGTTCAGAAGGCTGTGGCACTTTGTTATGCTGCCATCTGTTAAATGAGTGTCCAAAACAACATGTTCCTCAAAAACACATGGCAGAGTGCCAGCTTTCCATGAAATCTATCAACCTTACATGAGTAGCAGCACTACAGCACGTTAGTGGCTGATTAATACGTCATCTGAATGTGCCATGGATGTGTGAATGGTGTTAGGAACAAACACGGCTTCCGCTGGTGGCCAGTGGTTGTGCTTCACTGTAAAGGAAAGGAAAATGTTATTTTAGCCTTATTTGTCCAGGAAATACTGTATGATCTAAATGATCCTAAATCAGAATCAGTACATGCACACGATCAAGGAATTTGACTCCGGTTTTAAGTTGTTCCCAATGTCCTTTCACACAGAGGAATTTAGAGGAAGATAGAACTGCACATGCAGCTATTTATATTCTATTCAAGGATCTATTTATTTGTATCTGCTTGAGTTTCGTAGAAAGAGGAGGGGAGAATACAGAGAAGATTTGATCACATTACATACATACTAGCCTGAATCAAACTAGATGTCTACAGCAGTGCTCACAGTCTGCACATCCACTGAACATTGGCCTATACTTTCACCCTTCCCCTTGGCTCATATTTACACTGATAACACTGAGCAAAACCTGCATTGTTTTGTTAACTTACTCTGTGTCCACATACTGCTCTATTCACTTCTGTCCTTTTCTCTGTATCTCTTTATTCCAAATGTATTCAGAAGGAATTCACTCAGATCTAAGAATGGCCATGCGCAATACTCTGTCTCTGGGGAGCGCGCGCGTGACAGTAAAAGCGAGCGAGGTATATGGAAGCTCAAGATGTAGCTCATTGCAATATCTGATTGTAGGGTACTCTAAGTCTGATTTAACTGAAAGGCAAATATCAGCAGAGATCATCGCTTGCACCGGGGTACCTGCTCACTCTAAAAAGGGGGGTTGGACATGATGGGATGGGGGCGTTTCCAGCTGACACACACGCTCACAAACAATTCTCGTGCTCCGAGCTGTTGGAGTTGAAACTCAGTCGTGCACCGAATCTTTTACTGTTAGCTTTGAGTAGCCTACATTAATCACGGACGGAATAAAAGTCGCACAGCAGAGAGATCGAAAGTTGACTTCGGAATGAGCTGGAACTATAGAAACGCTGCCTAGCTGAGACGGAGCACGCCTACTACTAGCCTACAACAACGACGAGGTAACCGGTGATGCGCCTTGGCACAGCAGGGACGCGTGAAACTTCACTGACGAGCCGAGCATCGATTAAGAACGAAAGAAGGCACACTGTAAGACTATGCATCTTTCCACGGACTACTTTTTTGTAATGTAAATTTAGTTTATTTATTTAAATCAAGTTAGGATCCAGGATAAGGTGTAGAGCACCCGTGGTGTGCTGTTTTGTTTAGATTTGTTTTGCTCTCCACCATCCGTGCCAATGCTGGAATGGCTTGCGGCTCTGTGCTTTGTGATCCTGGTGGTGGTCTTATTAATCTGGCCAGGCTCCAAATATTTCACAACCGAGAGCCAGCGGGATGCTTTGCTTCACGGACTGGGGATTTCACAGCACAAGAGCGGGAGGAGGAGGACGTGGGTCTCAGAGCGAGAACGGAGCGACGGTGCCCGCCTCACGGCCTGTGCGGGTGAGCTGGTGAAGGCACGCCAAGTGGCACTGGTATGCAAACCGTCTGCGCTGGCCAACTACCTGCTGAAACACTGTAGGACTTTCAGTAATTACTCGCCGTGCGTAGGTTGGACGTGGCGTGCCAGCGCCTTTCTCCAGAGCGTGTACGAGGCGTGCTGGCCCTACGACAGCCCGGTCCAGTTTGTGCGGGACAACCTGCAGCTGAGCGACGAGGGGCTGGTGGCTTTGGACTGGGCTGTTCCCTCTTACCAGAAACGACGCAGGACTTCCAGCCACTCCACCAGTCCCATTCTGCTCATCATCCCGAACTCTTTTGGGAAGATCACTAGGAATGTGTTGAAGGTAACTTGTGCTTTCTTTGCTTCTCTCTTCTAGACTTTTTTTGTATAACAGATTTTTTTTGTGTGTGTGGCATTTTTATGCTTTATGAGACAGGTTGGAGAGGCAGAGGTGAAATGGGGCATAGGGGAATGACATGCAGAGAACGACCACGGGCCGGATTCGAACCTGTGGTGTGCTGCTCTCTCTTCTAGACTTGACTATAGAGGTGATAGTATTTAAATATTCATACATAAAGCATATTCCTGCTGTAACTGAACAGCAAGTCATTCAAAAGTAAAATCAGATTAAAACAGAGTATAGGGTAGCCTATATCATCCTTACAAATAAATGAACTTCAAATGTTCCACACACGACACACCTGATAAGATTTTTTTTAAATGGAAAGAAAACCCCAATAGAAAAAGCTGTTTCCATAGTGTCTGTCACTCACAGCATCGTGATGTTTCTGAATCGTGACAGAAACCCATTTACACAAAGGTCAGTTCTTTCATGACCTATAGATGCTCAATGACTTTGTGTAGCAGCATGAGTCAACATTGTGGCAATTACAGCAGCTACATGGGAGAGTGTTGTGTCCAGTTATTCACTTACATTTCTGTAATTTAAAAAAAAAAGGTAGAAGTGAGCTGAAATACTTAGTACACACTAACCACAAGAGCAAATCATGTGTCAAATGCACAGTGTAGAAACTAGTGACATGAAGAAATACATATTATTTGCAGAAACTCGTCAAAAGAGAAGTCAGACATTGATTTATTTAAACGATGCGTGGGGAGCTGCAAGTGCAAATCAGCAATTGGCAAAGGAAATCCTTTTGAGCCTGAGCCGTGGCAATCTCAGTTTGAAGAACAAAGCCGAGCGGTAAAACGAGCCGATGCGGACGCTTTTTAACTGCTCCATCAATGCACTGACCGGAGTAATTGAGTGAGGGATTACAAAGCGTTGCTTGACTTGAGGGGCCTACGAAAGTGCAGCACGCCTTCACATGAATGCCTGTTGGCTCTCACACCACTTTGGGCACCTGGCATCGTGCTAGTTCATTTCAATTCATTACCATTAACTCAGTGTTTCGGATCCATCACAGGATAACTTTTGACAGGTCTGCAGGAACTGGACAATCAAAACCATATGTGTTTGATATTAGTCTAAAGCGAATAACTTTTTATGTAGATCTATAAAGAAAACGATGGAGAGAAGTAATTGTCATATTCAGGCAGATATGTTCCACAATCTTGTTTTTTGGTTTGGGCCATGATCAGAGTAGAGTATTATGCTCTCAGCCAGTTACGCTTTGGAGGGCAGGAGGCTGAGACACCACAATTGATGTGTGTGTGTGTGTGTGTGTGTGTGTGTGTGTGTGTGTGTGTGTGTGTGTGTGTGTGTGTGTGTGTAAGATAGATAAAAATAGCTACTGTTTGCGTGGGCATACACACCCGCTGGTCTATATCTGTGACAGAGAGAAGAAGCAGAGATGGGGTAATATAAACTCGTCCTGAAGTGTGTGGGCTCTCGGTTTCTCCTGTCCTCCCCCCCACTTCTCTTCACAGCACATTTCAGGAAGTCATGAATTTATGAATGAACCATCTCCGCCTAAATCCTCCCTATATTTAACATTCAGTTGGCCTTATGCCTCCATGTTTCATTCAGTCTGGAATGATGCATATCGGTGCATGTTATGGTATACGTAGGTTGAATGTTGATACAGCAGCTAACAATAGGATTCTAATACGCATTTAGCAAAAACAAAGTCTCCCTGTTTTGTCCATCCCTCATATATTCTACTGTATATTTATCAAATTGTTTGGCAGTAGCTGGAAATGTGCTTATTTACCTTCTTGCTGAGAGTAAGATGAGAAGACTAATACGATCCTATAATCTATGGTGACTGAAGCTATACACCACCAGCTGGTAAGCCATTTGTCTGTTGTAGGTGCTTTATATTTACAGGGAGACTGAGAGTGGTATCAAGCTTTCAAGATCTAGAAATATGCTTCTTTGTACATAGGCTAAGTAAGAAATGTTGTATCTGTTTCTTTGGAGCATATCTCATAAAATGTAAAACTATTCCTTTAAAACAGCACTGCCTGTAGCTCAACTTTCAAGTCTGAGCAAGTTAAATAACTAACCCTCCATGAAAAAGTTATTACATTTCCTGAGCTCAACCCTCAACAAACAAAAATTTCAATGCCCTGTTTACCTCATTTTTCAAAAAGAGGTCACACAAAGAGGATAATTTTAATATAAGGTGTGTAAAGACATGTAGGCCTGAGGTCGCTGCTTAGAGCAATGTGTTGAAAGGCCATTCATTTTCCCTGGAAGCTCACATCCAGCTGTTGCAGCCATACTGCCTCGTGATTTACCCATCACATTTTCCTGACATAGCAGATAGATCTGTGAGCATTTTCCATCATTTTGTGACCTACTTACAGCACACTGTAGTCACTTTGCTTCTGGCGCTTGTTTCCACGTCAAGTATTCCACATCCCTTTAAAGATTTGAGGTATAGGATATAATCTGGGTCATTATGTGTAATTTACCTTTCAACACTTATATAATTGTTCTTCAGAGCATTCCTTTCACTTACTGATTTTTCTCCAACTTTTCTAGTGGGATACACTCTTATCGGTAAAGTGGAACAGTTTTAGGATTAACAGTCATGATTAGATCATTGAGAGAGGTAATTGTAGCAGTAATACTTAATCTGCTTTACTCTTGGAAAATTCCTCAAATGCAGAAACATTAACGGCAGCACAAACCCCCAATACAGATTTAGTAAAAATGTACATTTTGTATGTCTATAGCTTCTGAGCATACTATGTATTACTATTTATCAAAGTTGTGATCATGTCCTAGTTTGCACAGGTATTCAGTAACAATGAGTAGACAAAGAAGCAGATCTGTGTTTTCTGCCCTGGCATTTCTTTGTGAATTTCACAGTGTGGTGTCGATGCACCACTGTTCATACTGTAGTACATAGAAAGGGACTTAGTTGTTTGTGTTGGCTCTTGGTTTCCAAATGGAACAACCAGTATGCATGCACAAAACAGATTGTCAGCTTTAGTTTGAAGCCCATACTTCTCCTGCTGTACCATTCACAAATTGGTTGTAGTGGGTCAATGGGGAAAAGAGGGCGTACAAAAAGAAAGATTCCTTTTGATGTTTAGAAAGTCAGTCCCCTCACCTTTCCATTATTATACCTTTTTTTTAATATGCAACCTATACATCATGATTCTGCAGCACTTTTTTCTGTGACATTTCATGGGATTTTTTTTCTTTTTTTAAGTAATACATTTGTATTTATTCATTACCTCAGATTATGGACAGGACACCACAGTATTGTATTTCAAACTAATGCAACAATTTTCAGGCTTTGGAAACTTTGCTAGCTTGAAAAACAATTGGGACTTTAGTTGCTGATATTTTTACTGTGGTGTTATCTTCAATAATGACCTCTTTTAGTATAATGTTATCAATTTGAAATGGAGCCAGAGGAGGAAACTGTTGCAAAGTCCATCATTTGGCCTTTGTAAGACTTCACACTACACTACATCGAGGTCATTGCAGTTGTTTTGTTCCATCTCTTTTTATCACTTTGTGAAATCCATATTTTTGTTCTGTGTAAGATTTTCTTTAATTTTATGAAGCGTCTTGTAACCCTGGTTTTGAAAGGTGCTAAAAGCAAGGTGAAAGTTTAACTGTTTTTAATTTTAGCCATTTTCATGTTGGTGAAACAACTGATTTTTTATTTTCCTATATCTCGTTTGTTTTTCTGCTATAATGCAAACGTATTAGAGGAGAAAAAGCTTTGGGCTGTGCTTTGTATAGAAAGGCATATTTAGGGTTGGCAGTTGGTAAAACTGCTAACTGTTAGTTTTATTTTATAATTATTTTTGAATAAAGGATTGCTGCACTCTTTTTTTTTTGTAAAAAAAATAAAAATTCTGTGCATTACAGGCCTGTCGGAGAGTATTTAGGCAAACTATTGACCCCGGATAGAAGACGGAGCATTGTAGTGAGGTGCTTTGTTGCCTCTAAAAGGCTTCTAATTGAATAACATCCTTCATTTAACTTGATTTATGGCCCTGTGTCCCAAGTGCTGCTGGAGTTTGTTCAACTCTAGAGGTGGTCTCATCTCACAGGAGCACACCACATCAATCAAATGCTGCTTTAAAGGGAATATTGTTGTAGTGCTGTTGTGTGTTTTCTGCTTTGTCATTGCTGTGTGCTGGAGAGGGTGAGGAGAATGAATGCTGCTGCTTCTTGTTTGTGTGTAGGAGCTGGCATGTTGTCCAGTGTCAGAGTGACAGCCCAAGGAATTTGTCACTGAGCTGACAGTTTACCAAACTGCTGGTGGTGCCGCTGTTTGGTTTTCAATAGTTTCTGCAACCAAGCTGAGGTCTAAAAAAAAATATGTCTGCAGTGTATTCTCCTAACTGGAGACATTTGTTGTGAACAAAAATATGTATACGGTATAAATATTTGTAAAGGTTTTGGAGACGAATGATATTACAGACTTTAAAATATGTCTGGATATATCTGGATACATCATGGAAAGCTGTTGCACACCTAACACTGTCACCAGAAACATTGATTGTACCAGTCAGCAGCCTCAATACAAGGTGTCTTTAGTATCTAGCAGCTGTTACTCATGGCTCATTGTGCCTGTTATAGTGGGTGAATCACAAAGTGCATGGCCACCATGTCTGACGTTAGCAATACACCGTGTTGTTGCTGTAATTATACCTGAGCAGGCGGCTCATAAGAAGGCCCAAGTCATTTCACACTTGGTTCACCCTAATTTACTTTCAACCGCCACATTCATCACTCATCCCCAGCTCTCTTGAGCACTTTCAACTGTGAAATAAATACCCAATAGTGTATCTCAATATCTTGGGGGGAATTGAACTGCACTCAAGTGATTTATATAGTCATTTGAAATTGCTGTCTTCCCCATCCTCCCATGTGCTCCCATTGAATCCTGATGAATCAAAACGTTATCTATGGAATGAGTTAGGGAAGAGGATAAAGAATGAGTGAATGATGTGCCGGTGTATTAGCATTGCTCTGATTTTTTTTATCCTGGCACTGACCCGGCCATAGTAAATCCTCTTTTCTTGTAGACAGATAGGCAAATAAATGCCACTGCAGTCTTCCTAGGCTGGTAAATATTTCATGCAATGAACCCTCCCTCACACCCCGGACATCAAGCAGGATAGAATTCATTTAAAAAGATGATGGTTTATTTGCACACAGACTTAGACCCACTATTGTCTCTGGTCTCAGAAAAATGTCTGCATTAAACACATAAAGATATACTGTACTCCTCCCCAATGTTGAGATGAAGCAGTGACGCTGTAAATCCATAGAGAATACAAATCCTCTCTTTGTGTTTCCAGACATAGTAATGGATTGGATCATTCTATTCTAAGGGAAACATTCAGAGCCTTGACTGGGATGATTTCTTCTGGAGAGCGTTTCAATGTCATTTATGTAATTTCAATGTCATTGTTATTTCTGCTCTGCTCCCAATCCAAAGACTGCAGTCAAACTTCTTTTTCCCTAGATTATGTAGATATACTTTTGGGCTTACTTAAGGTCATGTCTCAAGAGTGTTTTTGTTTTTCTGCTCAGCTTTTGGACATGGTAGATAATATCAATACGTCATAATGAACATCTGTGTCCATTATGTGACCAGCACTTGCTAATGTTTGGTTAATGAAGTCATGTTTACAACCAGGCAAATCTGCTGCTAAAGTCTATTAGAAAATAAACGGGATGTAGCCAATGAGTTTACAGCTACATCCCAAGTATCTGATATTGTAGTGTCACATCTGTATCAAAATAAACGTAACCATAATAATTGCTCACTTCAGAGGAAACAATGAGCAGTGATATTTCTGACCACGGTGTAGCTGACCAAAAGGGATGACTTCCTGCCAAAAACCATGAGATCACAGCTTTCTGTACCCCCGCCCTTTCAGCCCCTCCATGTGCCAGTTTCACTCCGAACTGTATATCAGCAGTTAACCTTGTTATGGCTTCAACATCTGCTAAAAAAAAAGAAAGAAAAACATCTTTAATGTGGACTGTTGGATCAGCTGATAGAGGTGTTAGAAATGAAGTTGAGATAAACTCATCATTTATCATCTTCACTACAAATGTATTCCAAGAGGAATATTTCAATGTACTTCCCGATGGGTCTTACTCTTCATTTACGATGACGCATAACTCAATATTTCCGTGAAATATAAGCAGGCGGACATTTCTAACATAGGTGAAATTGTGAGAGAAAACAGCGTGCAAGTCAGTGATATGACCAGGTGTTTGTTCTCTTTCAATGGAGTGGTGACAGTTGAACCTATTTTGTACGAACACAGTGTACTTTTTAACAGCTCGATCAGAGCTCGATCCTGCAGTCTCACCGTGTTCTCACATCCCCCCTTAACTGATTTTTCCACATAGTAAAACGTGTTAGAAACGGTTAAGACATTTTGTTGGCAAAACAAAATGGCAGCAGAGTTTCTTAAAGAAGGCTGTTTGTAATTCTGTGGAACTTCAACTGAGGAAACGGGTCACACTTATGTGGCCTATTAAAAAAAAAAAAAAAAAAAAAGAAGAAGAAGAAGAAGAAGAAAAAGAAAAAGATTCATTTTTGAAGTCACATAAAACAAACATTTCAAGTCCTTTCTCTTTTAAAGTTACATAAATGGATTCATATTTTCCCCCATGTTGTCTTTTAGAGTAAAAAGTCTGTAATTTTTTCAAATTCTTCTCTTTACAGTTGTGTGACACAGCACTGTCCCATGGCTACCTTCCTGCGGTTTTCAGCCGGCGCAGCCACAACGGCACCCCGCTCACCACACTAAAACTGCAGCAGTTCGGTGACCCGGCCGACCTGCGCGAGGCCGTGCGCTACATCCGCTACAGGCAGCCAGCAGGACGGCTCTATGCAGTGAGTGAGAGCACCGGCTCGGGCCTTCTCCTGTCTTACCTCGGAGAGTGTGGATCATCCAGTTATGTGACAGCCGCCGTCTGCCTGTCGCCCGTCTTCCGCTGCCAGAGCTGGTTTGAGAGCGGGCTGTGCTGGCCCCTGCAGTGGCCACTGGTGCTCTACCAGAAGATATGCCTCAGCAGGTATGGAGGGAGGTTGAGAAACATGCTGAAATACGGGCTGCATTCCATATCGCATACTATCTTTTTTCTATTCTACATACTACATCTGACCATAAAAATAATCTAGTTAGCGTGCAGTAGGCATACAATTGGGACACACTTTTACTTATTTTTTTCATCATAACATTGCGCCTTGATCTTGTCTCTCACTTTCATATCCGTCGCTAGGGGTGCAACGGATCACAAAACTCACGGTTTGGATAAAAATCTCTGACAGATGAAGTCGGAAGCATACTAAATCTGACGACAAGCATTGGGACATCCTAAATCTTTTTTCTACCAAACTAAATAGCAAAAAGTATGGGAATGCAGGGATGCTATTGGTGCATGGATGAGCAAAATGGTAACTCTAATAGGTAATTAGGTAATACCTCAAAACAAAATATATATCAGCGGGGAAGAAAATAGAAAGGCTCAAATGAAGACGACTTGGCAGGCTTTCAGGGGATTTTCAAATTGTACTCACCAAAGTAATTGCTCAAATCTGGTAGCACACTAACCAAAACAGCTGTAAGAGGACAGACAGGTTATGAATAGGTCAACAGTTTAGCGCAAGGAAAATATGTGCATACTTAACCAGGGCCAGTGGGGTAGGTCAAAATTAAACCAGAAACATGTTTAGCTAACATTGTCATTTTTAATAATTTCCCTGATGGTCCTGCTGTTCGTGTCGCTTGCTGTAGTGTAGTTGCCACGCTTCCATATGTTGGCAATTAACTTACCTAACAGTGGGAATGATGGCGAAAACTCTGAAGATAATATTGTATACACCTAGAATTTTCATTTAATGAGCTGAAAAATATTGTATTTTTGAAAGGTCTAAAATTATTGTGTGGCTGCAGATAAGCAACACATTCAAATGCATTAATTGAAGTGGTCATAATCAGTTTTGGAAGACAGAAAAAATAACAACTTCTTCTCTTCTTTGATTTTAGCCTGGGGAACTATTACACTATTTAAAATTGATGATGATGATGATGATGATGATGATGATGATTATGTTAATTTAGAAAAAAACTCACAGCTTCCTTGGGCTGTGTGAAGAATGCCATATGCAAACCTGAGGGACAAGGGTTATTATTAGTTTTCAGTCAGCCAGAAGGGAGACACGGTTGAAAAGGGGATGGTAAGAAAAACAGACACAAGTACTCCCTTACCATTTACTTGAAAAGCACAGATGATTAGGGAACCAATCAGGTTACTGTAGCAACAGATGGCCTGCTCAGTGTCAAGTCATTGATCCTGAGAGACATCGTGACCCAGGTAATGTTTCTCGAATCAATGCCTCAAAATGAATACGAGATCCATGTGGCTCTTCGAAATTGATTTACTGGTTTTTCTCTTGACTACATTTGTTTGTGTTTTTGCCCCTATGTTCTTTTGCGTCTGTGTGTGTCTGTGTGTGTCTGTGTTTGTGCCATCATTTCATATGCCTATAGGTACAAGACGGTGCTGGGTGAAACCATCCAAACAGACACCCTGTTTTCCAGCTGTTCTTTGCGTGGCCTGGAGGAGTCATTGTTCTGTCAGACTGGACTGGCGGGCTCCGCACCACCACCAGCAGCAGTAACAACAACAGGGACCAGCGGGGTTAGCAGCAGCGGCAACAATGCTTCAGGTGCCTGGGACGCTTACTGGGAACGCAACGAACCCTTGAGAGACGTGGACGAAGTGGCCATTCCTGTGCTGAGTGTGTGCGCTCGGGACGACCCTGTGCGCGGCGACACCCAATCCACGGTGCCCTTAGAACTCTTTGAGACCAATCCGCATTTTTTCCTCTTGCTAACTGAGCGTGGGGGTCACTGTGGTTTCTCCACCCAAGCGGAGGGGGGAAGTGGTGCTGGCGGTGCCCTTGGCGGTGCGGTCAGTTCTGCTCCATTGCCCAGCCATGGCTTGGGGAGCCGAGGGACCGGCTGGAGCCACAAAGCGCTGCTGGAGTTCTTCAGGGCCACCACGGACTTCTTTGCTGCCGAGGAGCGAACCAAGCAGCTGGCAGCGAGACGCAGGGGGCTGGGCGGAGGGGCGGGAGGGAGGGCTTTCCGCCACCGCAGCGTCAGCACATGTAAACGAGTGCCAGCGTGTTCCCATAACATCCACGCCATTTATAATTGGCAGAGGTCCTATACACGATGAGAGAGCATAATGGAAGTTACGCTAATGGACCACTCTTGAGATGCTTTTTTGAGATTGTTTGGATTTTGGGATGTGAAGGACTCAGGTTGTTCTCTGCCATGTGTGACACTAGGCTACACAGTTTTTTCAAGATGGTCAAAGAGCTAGAAGGGTACAGCAGCTGTGGGGAACTGAGGTCATAGAGTACTTTAAGTGAGAGAGAGACAGAGTGTGTGTTTTCCTCGCAGCCATAAAACACAAGGACAGAATGAAGGTCCTGACAGGCCACAAGCTTGCGTGCAGTTGTTATGTTTAACTGCTGAACATTTGACACTAAGCTCTCAAGACGGGTGGCTATATATTTTTCTACAGACTGACACAAATCTCTTCACTGCCAGCCGTTAAAACTTCTGCATTCTGTCACAATTTTATGAACATACTCACACGCACACACACCACGTCTGCGATCTACACAGTTTTCTACGTTTGCAGCTAGATCTTCTATACATCCCTAAAACACGGCTGTAGCATATGTTGCGGCATTAAATACATTGAAACTAACTGTTGCATCTTGTTGCCATCCTTTTCTCTCTTTTTTTTTACATTGAAGTGATATTTATTGGCCGTGAAAACAGTGAAAGTCTTGTGCCGGGAGCAGAAAGAAAAAAGAAAAGTATGTGAGAAATTGTAATTAATCTAAGCTAAATGTCAGATGAGTTTAACTGAGTTCAGGAGAGCTAAATCAGTGTTATTGTACACATTAATAAAGAGAGGTGTGTGTGTGTGTGTGTGTGTGTGTGTGTGTGTGTGTGTGTGTGTGTGTGTGTGTGTGTGTGTGTGTGTGTGTGTGTGTGTGTGTGTGTGTGTGTGTGTGTGTGTGTGTGTGTGTGTGTGTGTGTGTGTGTGTGTGTGTGTGTAATATATCCTGAAACAATTCCAAAAGGTTATCTCTCTGCTACAGGTAAGTTAATTACTCATATATACCAATATCTTGCATTATAAATCATATTCTCAATTTTAGATATTTTTTTCATATTTATCTTAATTTCAATAATAACAATAATACAAAATAATAATTTTCTTTCAAAGCACACCACAATAAAGATGCTCAGAGACAGTTCCCTGTTATAGCCCAGTGCCCACAGTCATGTAGTGATGTGTGTACGGGAGTGTGACATTCACTGCTGTGCTTGATCCTTATCCACTCAGACAGCTGGAACACAGCAGTGTACACACAGACACACAAAATGTGTGCCGGCAAACACCTTGTCAGCACGCATCCTCACCATTGCACACACACACACATACATGCAAACTGGCTGCAAGTACATTCATGACATCCTTACACATACTAATTATCTACAGGAAGATTCAAATTCACATCCAATTTAAAAGGTGCCAGTATTCATTCAGATAATGCTTCTATAAATGAACCCTGATGTAAAGACAAGGCTCATTACCAACTCAACAGAAATGTACGAAATATTTAAAAAATATTATTGTACAAAAGTGTGACAGGAAAGACATTTGCACACAGTAACACAGTTATTTAATTTTCCCTTTTATTTGTTCACAGCAATCTGGATTGACTGATTTTGTTGCCATTTTAAGACCCAAAATGAAACTGACTGGTCTTTAACTATCAAGTAATTATCCATATTAAAACTGAAGCCGTTATATCTTATTCTCCTCACTGTCCAGACCTTCAGACTGGGGGTCAAATGCGCAACTCTTTAAATGATCCCATTCATTACCATGTTTTTCTCTCAAAGAAATGTCGAAATTAGAATCTGAGGACTCTAACTTTGTGTATAAGGCATGAGGATAGATTTAGACCTGGTGTAAGGGAGCAGAAACAAGACTTGCTAATACTGACCGACATAACAAAAAATATTTTGTGGACATACGTATAGTGATAATGCACAGATTACTGTTTCACTACAGCAATATTTTAGTGTGCTTAATAGAGCATTTCATTAAACAGTTTTCTTTGTATCAATGTCATCGAAGTTGTTGGGACATTAGATCATTGAAACAAACGGTAAACTTAAGGAACATCTAAGTAATGCAAGCCTGTGGTTCTTTATTACTGGTAATAAATCTGTCCGACTCTTGCAGAGAAAGGGGTGCCATGCAAAAAAAAAGGCTATAAACAACCTGTCCTGTTTTATTGTTGACGTTAATCCTCCTAATTTATCACCAAAAGAAGACAATGTTCCCTCGCAATAAATGTTGGCTTTCATTGGACTAAAGCAAATTAAGCCATTCAAATTGAATTGCCCTTTCCCACTTTGCTTATCCAATTCAGAGCCAATAGTCTGCCTCAGTGATCAGGGACTGACTTAAATAAAATGATTGATATTTAATTAGCATTGCACCTTACATTCCCATCACTTTGATTATACTAAATCATAGGTTCTCTAAATTGAGTCACACACTGGGTTATGGATTTTTTTAATTGAGGCAACTAGTTGATAATGTGTTTGTATCATTTCATAAACACACCGTGGACTGAAAAGCGGTTTTTAAATGTGACATTTTAAAGCAATTGTTCCATTTGTTGGTGTGAAATCGCTGTGTTGCATAAAGTTCAATTAAGTTGAGGATTACAATGTGCTTGTTTCGGGGGTTGTGTGCCTTGCTTTAGTTTTAGATTGATGCAGCCAGTTACTGTACATCCTGGCAGCCTCATGGTGACACTGACAAAAAAAAACTATATATTTTTTTTACTTTTAGGCTGAGCCATGCAAGCTATTTCTACACATAAGCTATAGCTTATCATAGCTCATTTGTGCGTGCAGATTTGAATGAAATATCAATTTTCTCATCTCTCTGAAAGAATGCCAATACCAGCATTACCCAAAATCGTAGACTATTCCCCTTTATGCATGTTTATCTTAAATAATCTTTGCATTGTAGATAAACCATGTTCTTCTTTTCATAGAATATTAACATTTATGTCTCCCCTGAATGTTAAGAAACTAAGAAAGGCGATTCAGTTTTCAGTACAGAAACACTTTCCCCAAAATCAACATGAAAACAGTTTAGAATCGAGAAGCAGCAACAAAATACTGAGAGCTGGTCAGCACATCAATTAGGACATTTTCCACTGTGTAGCCTTTATTTCTGGACAACATTTTCCATCACTGCTAAAGATGATGTAATAGCTGTTGTGGTCAAAGCTTTTTACTTTATTTCAGAGAAAATTTAAGGAATGCCTGAAATTGTGTACAGTCACTCCAGAGATATCTTTACTAAATACATTACGTTATCGGATCTCTGCGGAGCCAAGGCAACTAAATGTGATCATAGAACAGGCCAAATAAAATACAAAACAGATGTTTAGGTTTTGCCCGCTTACACTCTAATTGTACTTGGTTTGGATGGTAACCAACAAGTGAGGAAAAGGAGTGCTTTAGTGTTTCATTGTTGGCTCTGCTTCGCTGTAGAAGTACCTGAAAAAGTAATCCTGTAAATGGGCGATGGTCATAGTTGGACTTCTTATCTCCCTGGTGTTTACACGTGTGTTCAACTTAAATAAACTCCAGAGATAGTGTTGTGGGCAGATAAAGGAGAAGGACAGACATGTCATAACCCGGCTTTACTGCTGATGTTTTGCTGAACCTTTTTTAAGTGTAAACCTTTTGTACTGTATATCCTATCTCAGGTTCCGACATCAGCGTGCCAAGAGGTAATAATAACCTTGTACATTAAGGAAGGGAGTTGGCATCGAATATTCACACATTAAAATACTGGAATAATTTGACTACAAAAAGAGGTGTAATTTAGCGGTTATAACTCCTTCATAACCCGCATTGTCTTTTATAATTCAGGAGATATTTAATCTTTGTCTAGATAACAAGTCGCTACACTATTAATCTTTCATGAAATGCGATGCTGTAAAATATTTACAGTACACCTCCTGTATATCTGATGCAGTATTTACCACTACGGCACACAGTTCACAAAAGAGCACATCCCATTATGGTTCATTGAATTAAGCAACAAAGACTGAGAGCTAGTGCTAAAAGGTTCCACTAATGGTTGAGAAATCCACCTGCATCAGAGAAGTGCTCAGATTTATTCCATCTTAATATACGTGTAAAGGTGTAGGGGAGAACGGGGTAATCTGAGCCACTTTTTACATTTGCTCCCCTCTAAGCGAGCTAAAATGATTTATCAGTCAAATTTACACATTTCCCATTAATTCAGGATGTTTCCTAGAAATGGGCATTAGCAGAATTTTTTCAAGAGAAAGGACAGTGAAAATATGATTGTTTTAAAAAAAGTTGTCATGTGGCTCACTTTACCCCAGATGTGGGGTAAACTGAGACATACCAGAAAATCAAGGGGGTAAACTGATCCACTTACTTTTTCCACTCTGAAACTACCATAACAACACATATTGTAACAGTTAGAATCCTTAAAGCTAGCCACACATTCCAGAACTAATGTCGGACTAGTAAAATAATGATGGGGTTTGGTCAATTAAGCAAAGCAAATTTTCTAAACACTTGAAAGTAACTCTGAACAAAATCAAATACAACATATTATAATTCAAAAAGTTTTAATAAGATTCAAATGAAAGATAGAACTAGTTAGATTAGAACACAGTCTGGGGTCAGGTCACAGGACCTTTAGAGCCAGCTTGTGTCTGGGGGTCAAAGCATAGGAAAATCAGAACCAGCGAGAACAGCCTGGGACTCAGAACACAGGAGAAGACCCAACTGGATTATAACATCAGCGTGTCATACTCTACAACTAGGCCTACTCTACATTCCAGCCCTGAAGGTTACAGGGAAAGATGAGAAGGTGCTCTTTCCGTGTGGTTGCCCCAGGTCGTCTTCCTGGTGTATTTCCTTGGCATGATGGCTTTTCTACAATGTGTATGACATTAAAATAAAACATATATTACGTAATATTACATTAAAATATGTTTAAGACTAAACTTAACTTGTGCCTCATGGTGGGGGATAGTGAGACAGTGGCTCACTTTCCCCCACAGCATTTGGCTCACTTTCCCCCACCACCACAATTTGAGAAAAAACTACCTCTCTTAGCATTTCAGGCTAATCTTTAGCTAATATCATCACATGGTATTTATATGTTGGTAGTTCATCAACACGTATGATAGAAGTTTTTCTACGTGAATAAATTTGCTTTGGCACAACAGTTGATTAAGTTGACAGCAAGAAAATTTACTTTTACATGCAAACTACCTATTTTGGTGAAAAAAACATGCTTACCACAGCACCATGAGGTCCTCTCTTTCAGGGCCAAGGGGAAATGAGAGGGGCTTGAAAACATATATCTCACATGACCAAAAATGTTTCCGTTGCCTAGATACAGGGGGTGGCTCACATACCCGATGCCTCAGATTCCCCCGTTCTCCCCTATATAATTTCCATTTAATGTATTATTATTAGACAAATAAAACGTCTGCCCATTGTAATTGACATTTGGTTTTGACATGAATCAATTTAGATTTCCTTGGGATCTATTATCTCTTTCATATTTTCCATTTTATTCTCCCAGAGATTTATTGTAAACTGTAGCTTTGAAGAAACACCACAGCCAACCAAGGTAAAGCATCCCACAGAGAATTGTTGTTAGTCAGGAGCACCATCTTGTGGAGGTTGTGGGTAAAAGGGTGGAATTCTCTGGTCTCAACTGCAGCTGTTTATACAGGGGTGCTACATTTTTTAATCCTTTCTGAGATTTCCTTGGTGACTTAAATAATTGATCAGTTTTCTATGTATTTATCCAGATCTGACTTTCACTTAATATTTATTCTTGTCATTTTAGTCAAGTGTATATGTTAAATATTAGAATTAAAAAATAAGATCATGGCATGATAGGTTCCGGGCGAAACTAATTAATGGTATTAGAGTTATATCATTAAAGGAAAATGCATTCATCTTTAGTTTAATTAGACAACTTTATGAAAGCGTATATTGATTTCTCAGGGCCTAAGGTTTTGGGTCAGAATAGACATTTTTACTTGCAAAGAAATCAGGCTGGGTTTGGGAGCAATAGAAAAAACAAACCAAGAGAAGTGACAGGAATTAAAAACCACTGCATTGTTCTCATTAATTTACCACCATCGGCCACCTGTGTCATGGTTGTTGTGTCCTTGGGCAAGACACTTCACCCACCTTGCCCTGTGTGAATGTGTATGATTGCTGTATGTTTGAGGTGGTGGTCGGAGGGGCCGTTGGCGCTGAATGGCAGCCACACTTCCGTCAGTCTGCCCCAGGGCAGCTGTGGCTACTCTCGTAGTTTTCCACCACCGGTATGACTGAGTATGAACGAATTGAACCAGGAAATGTAAAGCGTCTTTGAGTGCCTAGGCAATAAAGCGCTATATAAAACCTATCAATTATTATAATCATTATTACCCGTTGAATACTGTGGGCTCTGTCTACTTCCCGGTGACATGGTGATACAAAGATGCCTCCATCAAGATCACTCAACCTACTCTACTGGCCTTTCATATTGTCCAACAGTGTAATCTGGGAGTCGCCATGGAGACCTCCTCCTATGTATGCTGCAGGGGCCAGCAGGTGGCAGCATCAACGAGGCTTGGGCCTGAAAGGTTCCACGCCCCTTTCTCCAGGGGTCGGTCCTCTCTGCTGCTCTGACAGACACAATGACGCAACTATCTATCTCTGCTTTTGGCGTGGAAACTGTCTGTATATTTAGCACCTTGTTTAAAATTAGAGCTCAGCACATGGGGAATATATTTAGCTGGACGGTTTAAATAGATATCTGTCGCATCACATTAATTGGACTCAGCACACATATGTCCATAAAAACTGCATGCAGAAGTAGTTACTGCATTTGTTTTTGAATTGGTTGCTTATTTGATATTGATCCACATTTGAACTTTTGAGGGAACAATGCGTCATCTGCCATGGAAATTCCATATTCATGAAATGTGTTGCCAGGGTTACTTTATGTCACATGACTAAAGTGAGGATATGTGGACAAACTGAGCTGTGCATGGCGTAGGCCAACTGTTGATTGCATTTATACAAGCTGCATAATTCAATTGAATATAGACAGATAAATTGTACTTACGTACTGCTGATACATGACTCAGTTGGAATTATTTCCACTCTACAGATATTTTTTGTGAATAGTTTATGAAGTGTTGGGGGCCTTTTTATGCTTGTTTGTTTGTTCTTCCATGTGTTGGCATCAGTTTAATATCAGCTAACGTGAACAGTGCACCTTGGTGCCAATTGGCACAAACGTGTACCATGTGGTTGGACTTTGAGCTGCTGTGTGGGTGCTTATCTTTCATAGTGGGCCCCTTTCTGATAGTGGTATTACACCCTGCTTAGAAGTGTTTTAATGCTGCAACTTATTAGCAATGAAGTCCAATTAAATAATCCTTAAATAGAATATTGTGTTTGATACAGTTTATTCAGTTATTAATTACAGAAATAACCCCTACTTATTGTTAAATGAAAGTCCATGAAAGCTATTCGACATGGATTCTTCATTTTGTGCCTGATTTTTGTCCACAAATCAATAAATAATTGATGGTTACCAATGCTGAGCCACATGTGGACTGAGAGTGTGCAGAATGCAAAACCAAGGTTGGGTCAATAAGAACTTAAACAGCTTCATCAAACATAATAATAATAACAGCAGCAAATTAAAAAATAAAACAAATATCAGCATAGGCATATATAAGGAGGAAATAATGCCTATATTTTAGTACTCTAAATGTGTGCCCACAACATGTAAGTAATGTAGGGGTTGCATAAACTGTAATAAATCAAATAAATGTAAGGCACTTGCATTTATAATTCATATTTGAACAATAATAAATACAATGTAGTTTTACGGGTACATTCAAAAATGCCCTTTCAGTTCTATGTGTGCCGGGCTAAGGGGGCATAAGCTTTCAGCTTTAGTAGATTAAATGTTGGTGTAATTCAAGCTGATCAGCTGGTTAATTCCAAAGTCATCAGAAAGTATGAGGAAACATAACAAATGTTCCACTTAGTTTGGTAACAATGGGAATTTGAACACAGACTTTATCTGAGGCTACGTTGAACGGCTTAATACTGAATGTTTTTGGAAATGCGATATCTGCATTAGTGTTGCTGTTGTGACAGCTCCTGGCACCTCCTGATTGGTGGGCTTCCAGGAGATGATTACTAATCACAAACACCCATGCTGGCTGATCTCCTCAGCTATATAAGCTGTAGGACTCAGCCACTTTAGGCCTCCCTTCCTTGATGTATGGTTTGTTTTAGTTTGCTTTGGTTTAGTTAGTGCTGCTTTGCACATACATTACACTCTTCACTCACACAGACACCGCACCCATTACTGATTACTAACACTCACGCACCATTTAGTAGATTACTTTAAACTTGGTTTAAATAAATTATTATTTGGTTAAACTAATTCTCTTGTGTGGTTTCCTCATTGTCCTTCCCTTGAGCCGGGATGTGACATGGGGGCTCGTCAATAAGTGGTTGGATTGAGTAGTTGAACAGTTTGGCGGAATATCACACAGGACAGGTTAGTAGTTCGTTTGGGAGCAGGTTCCTTTCATAATGGGTAATCGGCTGAGAGTTGATTGTCTGGTGAGCACATGTCTGAATTTGAACTTTCCCTGTTAGGCTTCAGTTGCGTTTCCCCTTTGGGTTGCGTGAATTTTTTTTCTTTTGTTGTTTTTCCCTTTTGGTAGTGCTGTGGGGCGTGGTTAGTGTCAATTGTTCAATGTCAATTGTCTCGGGGGCACATCCGAAGAATATTGGGGGTTGTCTGCTTGCAGGTCGCCTTTCAAACCGGCTGGTTTACAGTGCATAAATACCCACCGCAAGCTGCATGAACACTAGGGTCAAGATTATTCAGGTTTGGATAGGCAGTTAGGGGGGAAGTTCTAATTCTATTTGCATCCCAGTGATCAAAGCTGTTTTGGCATGGCTTCTTTAGTAGAAGCGTTTATTCAGTCTCCTTCTGAAACCTTGCTGGACAGCTGTACAAAGGACCAACTGTTGAAAATTGCTGATCATTTCAAAGTTGAAATTGCAGCCACACGTCTGAAGGACACAATCAAACCAATCCTGAAGGCGACTTTGATGGAAGAAGGGGTTTTGGCTTCTGATGCAGGTAAGGGTTTACCAAGTACGATGGTTTCACCAGGGGGGAGTCTCACCTTTGATCAACAAAAGGAACTGATGTTAATACAAATGGAACATGACAAAATGAAAATGGAGAAAAAAGTGGCCCTTGAACGTACAAAAATGGATAAGGAGTTGGCGCTTGAAGCAATGAAACAAAAAACAGAGCAGGCAAAACTGGACATTGAACAATGTAAACTAGATCTAGTTAGAAAAGGGAAAATGGCAGGAACTGATATAACTAGGTCTGCTGGTTCATCTAGGGTAGATTGTACTAAGAATCTCAGATTGCTGCCTAAATTTGATGAGGAAGTCCCAGATACGTTTTTTTCCTTGTTTGAACGTCTCGCTGATTCACAGGAGTGGCTTGATGGTGAACGTACGTTGTTACTTCAATGCGTGTTTAGAGGTAAAGCCCAAAAGGCATATGCAGCATTAACAGCAGAACAGTGCAAAGAGTATAAACTGGTTAAAGAAGCCGTTTTAAAAGCTTGTGAATTAGTTCCTGAAGCCTACAGGCAGCTCTTCAGAAATTGGAAAAAAGGGGAAAAGCAAACACGTGGATTTTGAAAGGGAGCTGGATATACATTTTGATCGGTGGTGTTCTGCATCCAGTGTTGGGTCATTTGAAGAACTGCGTAACCTTGTTGTGCTGGAACAATTTAAGCAGTCGTTGCCTAACTACATATCTACTTATATCAATGAGAGAAAAGTTAAAACTCCAAAAGAAGCCGCTGTACTTGCGGACGAATATGGTTTAACACACAAGCGTATCTTTGGAGAGCAAAGTCAACAACGGTTTAGACTCAAAGACAGCGGGGACAAAGGTGTATCAGATTTCAACCGGGGTTCTTCAAAGGGAGAGCTAGGCACAGTTGGGAACAACAAACCTAATACAACTTGTCAGCGACAGGGGCACTGGAAGGAGTGCACTGACTTCCGTAAAGTTAATGCTATTACCAAGCCCGATGTGTATCCCCTTCCAAGGATGGAGGATTGTGTTGACCAAGTCGGGGCAGCAAAATATGTCAGCAAATTCGACCTTCTAAAAGGTTATTGGCAGGTTCCCCTTTCTAAAAGAGCCCAAGAGGTTTGCTCCTTTATTACGTCCTCTGGTTTGTATGCTTACACTGTCATGCCGTTTGGATTGCGTAATGCGCCAGCCACCTTCCAATGCCTAATGAATAGAGTTGTCAGGGTTGTGTGGCTGTGCGGTGTACTTGGATGATGTGGTAATATACAGTGACACCTGGGAGGAACATCTAGTCCGAATGACAGCATTGTTAGATAGACTGGCTTGGGCCAGGTTGACTATCAATCTAGCCAAATGTGAGTTTGCTAGAGCTACTGTTATCTGGGAAAGGTGGTGGGACAAGGTGAGGTGCGGCCTGTTGGGGCCAAGGTTGCAGCCATTGACGTATACCCAGACCCGTCCACTAGAGCAGAGCTTATGAGATTCCTGGGGTTGGCGGGTTATTATCGTTGTTTCTGTGCTAACTTTTCTTCTGTTGCGACCCCATTGACAAACCTGCTTAAGGCTGGAGCCAAATACAACTGGTCACCTGAGTGTCAGGTGGCATTTGAGAAAGTAAAGCAGCAACTGTGTTCAGCTCCTGTCCTGGCTGCTCCTCAGCTGGGGAAACCTTTCCAGTTGCAGACCGATGCCAGCAACGTTGGGGCTAGGGTGGTTTTGTTGCAGTCAGATGGTAACGGTTTTGAAAGACCTGTATGCTACTTTTCTAAAAAGTTCAAACAGTATCAGCTGCATTATTCGGTGATAGAAAAGGAAGCGCTGGCATTGATTTGGGCTCTCCAAAATATTGATGTGTACATTGGAGCCGGTGCGCCGCTGGTGGTGTACACTGACCACAATCCGTTGACATTCTTGAGTCTCTCCAAAATCCTAACCAGCGTTTGATGAGATGGGCTTTGTTTCTGCAGCCTTATCACCTGGATATCCGACATATCAAAGGCCAGAATAATGTAGCGGCTGATGCTCTTTCCCGTGCGCCATTGCCGTAGCTACACCCGTCTGCTTAACCTTCGTTCCCGTTTTGTAGGTTCCTAGTTATGAGGTTGCTGGGTCTCGGGGATGCCGGAAAACAAAATGGTAGGACAAAGAGAGATATTGGTCAACGTGTCAGTTGTTGGTCCTGCCTAAGTATAAATTGTATCCTAGGCTTGTTTGTTTTGTGTGGTTGATAATGTATCTATGTTTCACGTATTTAACTATTGGTGTCTTGCAGGTTACGTGATTGGTGGGCTTCCAGGAGATGATTACTAATCACAAACACCCATGCTGGCTGATCTCCTCAGCTATATAAGCTGTAGGACTCAGCCACTTTAGGCCTCCCTTCCTTGATGTATGGTTTGTTTTGGTTTGCTTTAGTTAGTGCTGCTTTGCACATACATTACACTCTTCACTCACAGACACCGCACCCATTACTGATTACTGACATTCACGCACCATTTAGTAGATTACTTTAAACTTGGTTTAAATAAATTATTATTTGCTTAAACTAATTCTCGTGTGTGGTTTCCTCATTGTCCTTCCCTTGAGCCGGGATGTGACACTGTTTCTCTTGACTTGTTGTACAGTCTGTCAGCACAAAACTCAGGGTTCAAGTACCAAATCTCTATTTTACATGCTCTTTAAACTGCACAGCATATTCATACTTTGTGATGTCCAGACTGTATTGGTCATGTGACTCAGTGGGGGTTGTGTCACACATTTTCAAAGTGGAATGGGCAATAAGTGAGTTTGTTTGCAGAAACAGTCTGCACAGGAAGACATTTCCTGCTACCAATAACAACTCCCTTGTTTTCTCCAATTTGCTAATGAAAGTATTTAAAAAATGCCAAACATTTATTTCAGCAACTGCAAAGTTCAAGAAGGAGCCAACATGCTGCAGACTGTTTTCAGCATGTCTGAGTCCGGCTGTACAATTCTCCTGTCATTTGCACCTCTAGTGACGTACAAGTGTCTCAGACTAAGGCTGCAAATATTTGTTTCTAGCCTCCAGCAAATTCCTTAACTGTCACATTACATGGGTTAGAACGGGTGTGGTCATTCTCTGCTGCCAAGGAGCAGTTTAACTTACCCTATCCACCAGCTAATATGTGCTACTTTTATTCTTCTTGGGGACAATAGAGACACAAGAGAGGGAAATGAGGATGAGAAGGAGGGAGACACAGGCAGTCTTAGCACATTTATGCATGTGCTACTATGTGAGTGTTTGTGCATATCGGTCTGCACATGTTGCATGTGCATGCATGCCCTTTTCTTTCTCTCCGTGAGATGAGGTTGCTGGTAGGTAACCTCCTCTCCTTCGGGCTAAATAGGAGTCAGCTAACACTGGAGGATCTAATGCAACATGACAGTTGGCCTGGTCTGCCCAACAGCCTCTGCACACATTCCAAACAGCCCTGGCAAGAAAAACCAAAGCATCTCTCAAGACAAGAGTGTAGGACAAGAGTCACCTGCAAATTGGGTCAATCCTGGTTTAGGTTGTCTCACACTATTCTAGGAAAAAAAGCACAGCATTACCGTAGTCTCTCAAATGACTATCATCTCATGTGCAGTCACTGATAACGGTATATTGATTAAAATAATCTTTCTGCTTTTCCCCTTAATGCAGTTAAGAGATCTAAACTGATGTACAGTATAGCCACTTTCGCAAATGCACTGTGAATTTGTATAGAGTGTCCGGATTATTTGACCCAGAGGTCACCCTGGGGTCCCCTAAATCCTATATGTGGGGCAAGAGTTGCCTTTGGGAATGTTAAAGGATGAAGGAGGCGAGTCGTTTTAGATAACGGCCACGGTTTGCTGGATATTGTCCGTAGTTCATGTGTGACTGGTGCTCATGACCTGTGTGCCTGAAACAGTTGTACAGATCAGTACCATTTACAGATCAGTGCCGCTGCTATTCAAATAGCTTGTTTTAAAATGCAAAAGATAATAAGGGAAACACAATTCATAAAGGAATGAAACAACTGAGCAGTAGAAGGAGATAGGGATTGCAAAATGCTTGTGAAAAAGCTTTGCAGTCAGACTGGAGTTTACGTTCATGGCTCAGCTTGGAGATATTAGTCAAACATTGTCTTTTGTAGCCTCACTCTCATTCCCTCTGCCTGTAATGCGCTCTTGTTTTGCTCTCTATTTTTTTTTTCTTTCTATTTTTTCTCCCTGTGCAACCTTGTGGAGTCTTGTGCAAGGCAGTGTGCTGTATGACAGAGCAGCAGTAGATGAGGGCCAGAGAGCAGCAGGTGGGCCACCAGGGCGCAGCAGGGCCCATCTCTCTCTCCCCATCTGTAGCACACCAGTTATGTACAGTATGACCCTACGGAACCTTAAACTCCAGTGGACATAGACTCTACATCGTTTCTTTTTCCATTATTCTGTCTCTCTCATTTTGTATCTCCTTCATGTAGACAGAGAGAAAAACACAGGAGCCTGACACTGCAGCAGTGAGGGCAGGGCCTTTGTCCCGGGGGAGCCAGTTTGTTCTTGTTCTGCTGTGTTTTACAGTAAAGGGCTTACATAACATAAGCGAGCAGCCCCCATGAGCAGCTGCTTTCAAAATGGACTCCAGGTCACGATGTGCATTCTCTTCAACATACGAAGACAAACGCAAACACACTATCATGGTGGGGCACAGATATTGCGTCTACCAGCTTCCTATACGGTATGCACAAGAACCAAAAAAAGGTCTCTTCCTAAGAATTTTTTTAGCTGTCCAATGCTGTCATATGACTGTGCGATATAGCAAGGCATCACCAGAAGACGTATCCTTGCCCTTAATGCCTGTCTGGGTTGGACGGCTCTGACGAGGGCCGCAGATGGGGATTATAGGGGAGCGGAGGGGGAGTAAGGGAGAGTAGGAGACAGCGAGAGAAACTAACGTGGAAAGAGTGAGGAGGCAAGGCAGGCAGGGAAGGAATGAAAGGAAAAAGGAGTGGAGTGGAGAGGAGAGAAGCACAGACAGGAAAGACAGTGTAAAGAAGAGGATAGATGGAAAAAGAGTAAGTAAGAGCAGAAGGGTGGACACAGAGACGGACAAGATAGTGGAGAGGAGTGTGTGTGTGTGTGTTTGTATGTGCGTGTGTGTGTGTGTCTGGGTGTGTGTGTGCATGCACATGCAGAACAAGCCTCCCTGGAAAAATACCAGCCTTCTTCCTCGCTCCCTTCACTGACGTTGTGTCTCATCACAGTCCAACTGGCCTTGTGCTGCCACACACCACCAGCGCCACCCACCACGATGGTGGCACCATGCCCTTCTCCTCGGCCCCACAGTCTCTCATTCCTCTCGCTTTTTCCTGCTGCCTCCAGATTCACTTCCACACGGTACAGCCATGAGAGTGTAAGACGGTAGCATGGCCTCAAGATGTCACTGTTCTAAATTTGCATTCATGTGCACTTTCGCTCCGAATGGGAAATAACAGTAAACTTGACATGTATATGGCCCTGGCGTAGTCCTGTTCGGGGCTCAACCCCCCATGCTGTTATTTGTTAAGGGTTAAGCACCACCCCACCCCATCCCCACTGCCCGAAGGCCGATGCCCAGAAGCAGTCCAAGATAAATAAAAAACACACACCACCTCATTGTAGTGTGGCATAAGTGATATTGAGAGGGATTACTTTGTATGATCCTATACTTTGTTTTTTGGGGGGAAATCCTACAAAGTACACCTTTAAATACTTTTATGTTTCATGTCCACAAAAATAACTTGAGCTGGAACGAAAGAGATATACAGAGTGATATATTTCAACTTGAATAACCGTAGGTATGAACACAACTAACAAAACCTATAAGTATCGAATAAAAAAAACATCCCGTTCATTCATTTCTTTAATCAGTCTTCAGACAGGGAAATGTCCATAAAACTTGACAAACTTGACAACCTTACCTTGGATGTTATCTAAATTAATTGTAATGTTCGATTTGAAAAGTAGTAGAGAATCAAGCCATAGACTGAAATTTAGGTAAATATTCCAACAAGAATGAAAGACATGGTTCTGTAGTCTGATTGGTACCTCATGTTGAAGCTAGTAAATAACTCTATTCTCTGTCTATTTATAGAAGCAGGAAGCAGATTTCTGATGAGTCACTGCCACTTCCTAACAGTTGAAGTGACAGTTCACCTCACTGAGTCTCTATGTAAGCTGATTACACGTGAAATAATTGTTATTTTAAGTTTTGTTGTCTGTAATAATGCTTACTATGTTAATAGTATAGTGCTATGCCTTGACTAGACTGTACCAACTTTTCTAACGGCTCATTACGATAGCAAACTCCCACTGAAATGCTGAGCACGGGGGAAGCCGGGAGCTTCCTGCTGTCATACAGACCTTATTTAGGGGAATTTTTGGGGGCATGGCGAAGGAATAAAACCATGATGTTTGTTTTTTACCATGTAAACCACAAAACAGCTCAGGACATTGCAGATTTTAGCTATAACGGCTTATTTTGAATGATCGCGCTGTCTATGTCTATGGAGTAAGCCGTATTGTTTTCCCGGGGCGTGGTCACGAGAGTTCCGTCCAGATGACGTATTGCCGACCTGACGTATCCTGGTAATTACTAGGGGTGGGAATCTTCGATTCGATTCCGATTCCGAGGTCAACAATTCGATTCAAAATCGATTCTCAATGCATCTCGATGCAATTTTTTTTTTACGTACATACCTATGTGTGATTTTCAAAAATATATTTATATACACATCTGAGTTTGCTACTCAGAGTTTGCTAATCACTTCCTACTTTTGTGATGACCATTAAATACAATCAACAGATGAATTACCTTCTCTAATATTCTATTTCTATTCTATTATTTTCTATGTCATTTCAACACATTGAGCAAAAAGTATGGTTTGGAATTCAGCTCTCATACAAAAAAGTAAACGGACACAAAGCCAGTGCAGGTCATATGGTTTTTGTCGCCACTTTTAACAACGTGCACTTTTGTGGTGTGCATGCGCAATGGCGCAGGAAATACTAATATTAAATACTAGTATAAAAAATTAAAAATTAAAAATAAATAAAAAATTAAATAAAATTAAATAAATTATAAATAGATTATTAACTTTTATGAATCGATTCGGAATCGTTCGAGAGAGAATCGCGATTAATCGGAAAATCGATTATTTTTCCCACCCCTAGTAATTACCCATGTACTGCACCCAAGACAACACATAGACAAAATAAATAAGCAAGCTTCCGTGAAGAGTATTAGAGGGACAGTATGTCAAGTTATGGAAAACACTCAATGGAATTTTTCCATCGAGATGACTCATGATTAGTGCCTGCGGTTGGAGTGTTGTGTTCCCTTGATACATCCGGATATGGACCTCTAGTATTTCTGGTATTTCAAGTTTTAAAGTATTGTTAGTTGCGCAGATTTAGGGCCAAAAAGTTTCCAGCACACTAACATGATATGTGGGTATGAAGTGGAAGCGAAGCACTATGCTTCATTATCCTTTTATACGTAAAACTGATAACATCTGAAATCAAGAAGTTTGACTTTACTTTAATTATTGCATTAATGATTATTTTCGCAGTAAATAAAAATCGACCCAACACATACAGTAGGTATGTTGTATCATGACATTTGCAGAAAGTCCAGTCGAGTTGAGTATACGGGTGTGTAGTACTGAACAGTCTCAGCAGTGACAGTTTACAGCTTCAGTAAACCTGCTGAAGGAGAAAACATGTATCAGCCAGTCACCATCTGCATTACTTCAAGCAAGCCAAAATTGGTCACATGGACTAATTGAGTTTGTAACACTGTTTAAGGTCGATTTACCAACATTTACCATTATACTACCATTTATTCTGTAAAATATAAAAGCTTAGGCGGGAGGAGGTTTTTCTCCCTGAAGATATGGCTGAAAAATAAAATGAAAACATCATCTCAAACTAGAGGTCCTCCTCTTTCCGGGGAACATTCTTGTGATACTGTCAGTCCCTCACAGGCTTAGAAAACACCTTGAGAAGCAAGACCCAGAAGCTCCCCAGCTACCACTTAGCTTGTAAATAGTGCATAGAGTATATACATAGTTTGAAAGTAGTTTGTTATTATTGTTTTTATATTTACTTAATGGTTTGTTTGAAAAAAAATTGTGATGCTTCCTCTTTTATTAGTATACATCCCATGAATCATTATATGTGGTTCAAAGTCTTCATTCAGTCTAATTTCCTAATGTTTTTTGAAAGTAGAGACAACATTTCTACCAAAAAGCGTCTAGACCAAATTTTATATTAGTCATGTTTTGTGCACTCCCCTACTGTGTTTTGAAAATGTCCACTGCATTTTTTAAGCTAAGGCTTAGGAGAAGCAATTTAAAGAGCCAAAACAACTCAACAGGATGACTAAAGGTTCTTCTTTCACACACATTTCCAGGTTTTTCAAAAATCGCAATACATTTTTCAGCATTTAAGCCAATTATTTATATACACAATGGTCTAGGACAGGGCTATTCAATTAGTTTTGAATGGGGGCCGGTTGGTGGAAATGATCCAAAATGAGGGGCCAGAAAAAAATGCCTAAAATTGATGAGCATCACATCAATAGCTACATATACTGTAAAACACTACAACGAAATAGGACTGCATATATTGTCTTTATTTTATCAAATAGAGTTCACCAGCTTATCAAAAAAAATCCCTATTTGATTAACATAGGTTGCCTGTTGTTTAAGTGTTTAACAATCTTATCAGTTCAGCAAAACACAATAGGTTAACTCTTCAACAGCTTATCAAAATACATAGAAATAAATGTACTCTAAGTGCAACAGCTTATCAAAATACAGGTAGGCCTAGGTTTACTAAGAGTGCAAGAGCTTATCAAAAAACATATAAATAAATGTAGGCTACTCTAAGTGCAACACCTTACAGTGGTTCCCCCAAAAATGTGTTTGTCAAGGGGCCACTGTCCAGGGTCATGGTAGGTGCGGCGCAGCGCGCCGCGGCAACATTTTTGGCTGTATTTTGCTCAAAGATGCCAATGCACAGTACAGAAATAAACAACTGCTTATTTGAATACAAACAAAACTACAGACACTGACTTTACAGTTGTGCAATTTTGTTTGCTATGTGAAGGTACAAATTTTGTGCAAACATGCAAAGTTCTACTGGTGCAATATTATGCAGACACACTAAATACAAATAATGGACAATACACTTACACTGCGGTACAATCGCGCCCGCAAAGCTGCATACACAGAGCAGCTGATAGAGAAACATTTATTTACTGCAGATCGCGGCCTTTCGTGCAGTTATGACCATGCAAAAGCACACATCACACGTGCTAGTACATTGATGGTGCACAACTTAAAAAAAACAAAAAAAAAAAAAAAAAAAAATTTTTTTGGGACGGTCGGTAGTCAAGGCGGGGGCCAGTAAATATTCCTTCGCGGGCCGCACCTGGCCCGCGGGCCGCCTATTGAATAGCCCTGGTCTAGGACATAAGTAGACCTCAGAAAACAAAGGCCTAATGTGTTCTGAACATTTCCATATGAAACACTTTGGTATAATTTATCTTCTTGCACATTTGAAATAGGTATTTATAGAAGTATGTAAAATCGGAGAAAATACCCCTAGACCTCAGAGGGTTAATTTACCTAGAACCATTTCTAAGCACAGCAACCACTCGTGACTCAGGCACTGGAGTAAGTTTTATTAGTGAAACAAACACCAGAATAGGACACCTCTAGTGACATAATCAGCTTACTTTAATGCAAAGTCAGACAGGTTAATGTGTCAGGAAGTCAAGATGAAGTTCACCTCGCTGAATCTCACTTACTGTCTGATTGATTGCTTTAAGAATATTACAGAACTTTGCATAGACTCAGTGTGCAGCCTGCTGCAATGCTTGTGTTTATCTCCCTTCTCCCCTGAAGGCACAACAAAGTTATGTTGTGTATGGAAACACAAAAATAGCAAACAGGACAAACAACAGCCAAAGAAATGTTCACATCATTAATACAGTCCATCATATTCATTATTATTGGACAGGCTACCTGAAAAAATTAATTAATTACTCATAAAATTGCAAAAAGTTGTGACAATACTGCATTAATTGTACACCGGGCGCAACGCGAATAAATTGCACGGAAAGCGAATATTTTGAAAGGTGAATTTTGTCGCGTCTCACTTTAGGAAGCGACGTCCCAGAGAAATCTAACTCAGTTCGGAAAAAAAAAAGCCGCAAATTCGCAAAGTGAAATTACGGCACTGATGTGGACGCTTGTATTGACTCTGTATACGTTCGGTAATTATGAATAACGTGCAAATTAATGGCACAAATCGGTGTGAAAAGGCCTTTACTCAGCTAAAAACAGCAAAAGGAATATTTTTAGACCGGCAGGACAAATCCACTTTAAAAATAAAGCAAGCCTGGGAAAAAGACTTAAACATTGGAATAACTGACAAAGTCTGGGAGGGAGCGCTAAAAAGCATAAAATCCTGCTCTATAAACTCGAGGCTTCAGTTAATTCAATTTAAGGTCACACTCAGACTGCACTATTCCAAGGTTAAACTGCATAACTTTTTCCCAAATCTTTCACCTTTATGTAACAGAATTAAAACTGCCAAGGGTACACTGGCTCACCACTTTTCAGAATGTCCAAATCTTCACAACTTTTGGCGTCTTGTGTTTCAATGGTACTCTATTGTTTTAAATGTTTCATTAACTCCTGACCCGGAAACAGCTCTGTTCGGATGTTCAGCAGCCTTGGACAAACTGGACCATAACGCTCGCACAATAATAGTATATGGTATGGTGATTGCAAAAAGATGCATCTTAAGGATGTGGGAATCGGACCTGGCCCCGAGGTTTGACACTTGGCTAGGGGAACTGGTGGGCATCCTGCACCTAGAAAAACTCAAATATGAGCTGTCCGGCAGCACGCTGGTTTTCATTGCCGTGTGGGGCCCAGTGCTCCAACACATCAGGGCCTGAAGTGTCTGAACCCCCTCAACAACACCTGCAGTGGACATGAGAGGTGTGCCCCAGTTTTGTTTATTTTTCTCTTTGTGTTTCTGTGTGTGTATTTATAGCTTGTTTTCTTAATCATTTTAATTAATAATAATTAATAATAATAATTGATAGGTTTTATATAGCGCTTTATTGCCTAGGCACTCAAAGACGCTTTACAGGGTTCCTGGTTCAATTCGTTCACACACAGTCATACCGGTCGTGGTAAACTACGAGAGTAACCACACCTGCCCTGACGGAAGCGTGGCTGCCATTCAGCGCCAACGGCCCCTCCGACCACCACCTCAAACATACAGCAATCATACACATTCACACAAGGCAAGGTGGGTGAAGTGTCTTGCCCAAGGACACAACAACCATGACACTGGTGGCCGGGCAGGGATCGAACCGCTAACCCTTGGATCGTTGGCCAACCCGCTTAACCACCTAAGCCACAGTCGCCCAAATTTTGTCTTATTTGCTTATTTCATTTTTATTTTATTTTTTGTATTTCTTGTCTGTCTGGGTGAGGGAGTTGGTGGGGATTGTGTGTGTATTGTATGTGTCTACTTATTTTGTGTTTTTGTCTGTGTAAAAAAAATGAAAAACCCATTAAAATATAAGTAAAAAAAAAAAAAAAAAAAAGCAACATTACAGGGTATTTATTTTAGTTAGCCAGCCCAGCTCTATCAAAGACACACTTAAGACTCCAACACCCATCACTACAACACGTCTTATATTCATTCCTATACCTAATGAGTTAGGAATAGAAGACAAGACTTTGTGATAGCAACGGTGGTTACCACCATTTTCATTGCAATTACAATTTAAATTTCGAATTGTAATCTCAACTAACGGCCACAATACCCGTTAGTAAAACAAGACTTCAACACATCAGCAAGTAATGTAGTTCTGCCCAACACATACAATTTTAGCCTTATAGTCATGTACAGTGTATCTGCCTGGAATACCGTACAAAGGCCAAAGATTTTCCATGACCGCCACTGTAATGTTATATGTCATTTGTCCAAGTAAAAGCTATTGCTCAGCCCCGGCAGCTACTCCCTCCCATGTGTACCATTCATTCTGTCTGGGTGCATGTCTGGGCACGTCGCAGAGAGGCCTGACCCACCCAAGTCTGGATGTGACTGCCTACATGACTGCTTTTCTGTAGGGTGTGAAGGGGAAGAGAGGGGTTTGAGCTAATGAATGGTTGGGAGAGGAAACGGACCGACGACAGGAGGGGTGGGGGCTGGGGATCTCGGGAGAAAAGGGAAAATGTGGGTCAACACAGTCAAAGCCCTGTCACATGTTCCAGTCAGCTGGAATCTCGCCTCTAGTCTAAACCAGAATGTTATGTAAGAGGTTATTGATCCGTGAGAGTGCATGTCAGAAAACGGAGTGTCAGTTGCGGCTGAGGCATCTCGCTGGCCCGTCTGCCACAATGCCGTCACATGGTGCTCACAGCACACAGAAAGCGGACATGTTGGGAGTTTTGCTGGAGGTGCAGACTGACTGGTGCACAATCTGGTCAAATGAGCATAAGATTTTAAGTGTAAATGAATTAAACAGATTTGGATGATATTAATATTTAACATGCTGGTTTTGAAAAAAAGTTTCCCTGGCACTTTGAAACTGAGAAAAAAAGAAAGTGCCTGAGAGTGGCCTGTCAGCTCCAATAGCCACCACTTGTCACCAACACGTCTTCTCCAAAAGACTCTTTATCTGAGAGTGATGTCATCACCTTCAGCGGACACAGTTCTGCCAGTCTGTCTCCATCTAGTATTAGCCTCAACCACCCTTACCACATCATTTTATTATTTTTTTTTAGCGATAGTGTTGAATTCTAGTCACTATCACCATCGTTAGTTCCAAGCATCAGACAAATACTGGTGTTTGGAAAAGAATAGAGGTTGGAGACTGTGTAGGGATAATGTGTTCCTTTTCCACCGGCAAGGCTCATCATATCAGTAAGTAGGCCTTGGCCCTTCATGTGGCAACAAAGATAAACCGTATGGAAATGCTGATCAAATTGCTGTGGCCTCTTCGTCCTCACATGCAAAGGGATCAGAGTTCCCTGTCTGCTCCGAGGAATAGTGGGTAATGAGTATGAGAATAATATAACAGGCACATATACCCACACCCAAAGTAACCTTTTACATGGAATAGAACATTGCTACAGCTGCAGTTCCAGAGGTTAGTGTCAACTGTGAGAAGGCATTTACAAGAAGTGATCTTGATCTTGGCTTGAGTTACATGAATGAGTGCTGCTGACATCATAGCTACACAACAAGCTTATAAGACAGCTGGATGTGGATCACATGAATCAATGAGGAAACAGCTGGTTCTCTTTTTTCTCCTGAACTGGGAAAATAGTTGGTTATTTCTATTAGGGTTCAGAGTCCAAGTGAGAATATTTCCTTGAACAAACAAACTCAACGTGAACAGTTCACTGACTGGCTGCACAAGAGTGCAGCACGCATGGAGGACAGCACTTTGAACCAATGTCTAACCTGTTTGGAACAAAATAATTCCTTTATCTGCAATTGTCCCGATTGTTATCCAAACAGAGCGTTACATTCACCTTGTACCACGAATAAGAAATACATTTGCATAGCTGACAATTATAAAGAGATTGTACTGAATCAATGTGGAGTATTCTCCACAGAGTAAGAACAAAAACAAACAAAAGAAAACAAAAAAATTAATGGTTTCCCTTGGTTGAGCATCACTTGAATTTCTGAAATTATTGTCAGCATGACTAGGAATATTGTAATTCCAGAAATGCCTGTAGCATTGGCATTTACATAACATCATTGTTTAAACGATCATTACCATGATACTAAGATTCTGTCACAGGCAGACGTCTGGCTGAATTCGGAGAGAAACTTCACGTTAACCTTGTCCTGGCTCCAGCTTCATATAAAACATTGTGAACTACGTCTTTAAGAGGCCCGTTCACCTCTTGCAGTGGTGACTGGGATGCTGGAGATGGCTGCAGTTGTTGAATTACTGCTAGCTACAGTATTTATATATAGCCCATGTCTTGTCACAGAGGTGTGCTGTGCTATGCTATGCTGTGTGTTGCGGGCCTGCATTGCCAGAGCAATACTCAGGAGTATGCTCCTCCTTTGGCCTAATGGAAGATTACACTGCCACTCACATACTTGACTTCTTCACAATACTGCTCAGTATAGAGAGAAAGAGGTGACATGGCCGGGACAAGATCATAATGTAGGTTATTCAATCTTTAACAGAGCTGAAAGGGCTCAACTATCAACTGCAAATCTGTGCAGTGGTGTGGGGGTGATTTGCATCAGGTCATATTTGAGGAAAACAATTATAGGAAGGGGAGGATGAAATAGATCATCTTTAGAGTGATTCTCCAGAGAGTGATCTAAAATACCAACCAGGTCGAAACTATATAAAATAAATTCATATCATAGAGTCCATTCATAGTAATGAGCACTGCAATTGTATCAAACTAAAGCCCACTGAAGACTGAGCCCCTGAGCTGAAGCCTCATTCAATATTTCCTTCATATAATACAAAGAAAGCCCCTATAGTGAGTACTGTTTTAGACACTGAGGGATCATCTTTACTTTTGCATAATTTCTGAAAGATGTTGTTTTGCACAATAGTTCATACAGCACATCCATCAAAGGTGAATGATCTGAAGATGAAAGACTCAAAATACACCAGGTAACACCAATAACAAACATATACAGTATCCCAGTGTGTCAGTGCATATTTATCCTCTCTGTTATGTTTTTAATGTTCCTATTTCTTACTTGTCTTTTTTTTATGTGGGTTAATTTTAATTTCATGTTATTTGAAGCACATGTTTTCTTTCAAATTTGCTACACTGTATCAATAAAGTTTCAATACTACCTCAAAATTAACTGCATGAAGGGGCGCAATTTTTGGTTCTGTATAAACTCCACTTTTCAGACAAGATGGTTAAACCACGTTCAAGGAGTCAATACGTGCCCCCCTCAAAGATCATTAGTTGGTGAAATCAGATGTGACAACACATATTCAAGCATTATATTAGAATGCACCTTTGGTTGGTTGCACCAAGGTTGCAATGGGAAATTCTACAACATGAATGTGTAGCACATAGTCAGTCAGTGTCCACTGAGTGGAACAAGATGGGTGTAGTCCTGTAATGGACTCTGCTGGGCCTTTACCGACAACCCTGCAGAACAACCTGGGCCACATACTTTCATGATCTGCACAAGAGGGAGGGAGTGTACACTTGGCCTCATTTTGAACGTGCATTTTTCAGCTTCCTTTAGAGGGCTGCAAGCCGGCACGCTGGCCCTTTAAATCGCTGCAAAGTGTCATCTCACACGCACCCAACTTTGCTGAGTCATTGGGTTCAGACTGCTTTTGTAACCTCCACCCAGCAGGGCTTCTCATTGGCTTCGGTCTCCACACAGCACTCCACGTGGTTGGCTGCCAGCACTACTAATCAGTTTCTTTTCGCCAGAGGAATTTCTTAAAGCGACAGAGGTGCTCCCCTTACTCCCCTGTGACCGATGTCCAACTGACAGTCTAAAAGAAACTGACCCAAGGAGCCGGTAGGACTTTGGTTGTGGTGAATGCGAAAAGAGAGGAGCTATGTGAGACAACTGTAAGGAGAAAGGCAAGATGGGTGGTGAAATGGTGGGGCAGATCAGACTCTGGAATGAAGACAGTGACTGGAGAATATGAATAGGTGTGACCTGTGACATTTAACAGGCAAGGACAGCGTGCATTGGATATCAATAATTCAAAGTTTACTGTGTCACCTGAAAGGGATAATAATACCATGCTCAAAGGTATACGTGACAGTCTTGACTGTTTTATCAAAACAAGTGGGGGCACTCAATCCTCTACGCAGCAGACCCGGGTTCGAATCGGGCCAATGGTCGTTCTCTGATTGCCATTGGCTTCTCTGCCCCATTTCATCTCTGTCTCTGTCCACTTGAAAATGCCAAAAAAAAAATATTAAAAAAAAAAATATTAAAAAAAAAATACTTAAAGGTGCCATGACCTAATAGCTGAGCAGAATCACATTCATTTTCAGCACATTTAAGTTGCTGTGAAACAATACCTGTAAACACATATAGATGCTGATTTTTCATCTGGCAGTGAGGCTTTTGGGATGGCAATGACAGTCATACCAGACAGTCTTTGGTCTGTCGATCCAACACTTTGGTGCAAAATTATATCTCAATGGCCTCTCAATTGGATGGAGTGCAATGGAATTTGGTGCACGTATTCATGGTCCCCAGATGATGAGCCGACATTAGCGATCCCTTGATGTTTTCACCTATATCACCCCAGTCAGGTTGGATGGATAGCGGATGGATTGCCTTGGCATTTGGGAGTGACAGTGATAGTGCACAAAGGATGAATTTAATAGTTTTGGTGATCGTCTGACTTCTCATCTGGCACCATCATCAGGTCAAAATTACTATTTCCAATTATTACAGCCTAACACAATCCCAAGCTCAACTGTACACTCTTATACATACTTTATTCAATAAATAAATCAGCATCATTCACTATTTAGACGTTCAGTCTCTAACAACTGCTCAATGAATTAAATCATCTAAATAAATAAATACGCCATATGAAAACTCAATAATACCTTGTTAAAGAGTTTCCTGCTGCATCTCAGTTTACTTTCAATCAGAAAAAAGGTGATGGAAAACGCTTGCTACTTGAGTTCTTTGCTAAAACCTCTGTATGATTGAGCTGCAGTCTGTCATTGTTTAACCCACTGGCTCATATTGTAGCTTCAGGCCCTCAATTTCATCTGTGAGAGTCGTTCTCTGCTACTCGAGACAGAAAGCTCCCCACCTGTTGTAGTGCGTGACTCTGCAATGAGTTCTCTCTGTTCGGCTTTTGGAGAGCCGTTACCTTGGTTCAAGTAGTTTCCACATAGCTCCTTGCCTGGTAGAGGTGCTGATTGCTTCATATCACAAAAAAGAGGAGCATGGACTGAAATGAGACACATATGAATGGAAAATGTGTAGCTTTAACTAACAGGCTGTTGCCTACTGATGAAGTTAAATCCCAGCATTGTTCTGGAGTCCGTGCTGTGTGATTTGAAGAGAGACACCGGAATTAGCAGCATTGCATGTTTTCACTTATACACTTAAACACATTAAAATTGCGGCAAAGTGTGAAGGCTCCGTGATGCAAATCTGTTCCTAATGGCCACACGTGCTGCTTTCTTCATTATTGCTAATAATGCTGATTCACTTTTTGATATATTTGTAAATTCACAATAGTGAAAAAAAAGAGGTGTGATATCTCCACCTCTTTTTATAATAATAGGTGTTTGATTGAGCTTAAACGTGTCACAGGATTTTGGTCCTCTCATTTGCATTCAGTCTTGGTTATTTTTACTAATTCACAAATAGTTTGCACGCATCTGTAACACACAAATTAAAGATTTTTTTGGGAACACCAATTTTTCTTGGAAATGCTTATTATTGAAAAGCTTACTGTGTGACCAAAACGTTTTGGAATTACTTGTTGGGGTTATTTTAGCTGGTGGAGAAGTACTGTAAGTCATACATTTACATTTAAGTTCATTCAAAAAAGAAAAACGTATTCTAAACAATAATACAGGCATGGCAGCATTTGTTAGCCTATATGATCATTAGTATTTGACTATTATTTTACTGTAATTGTACCATTATATGACAATTACAGTACATTCCTAAAGCAAAAATATAAGTGGTAACTAACTGTGGAATTAACTAATTACTAAACCTAAGCCACATTAAGCAAGAGCGAACACTACATGTGTTTCAGAGGTGATGCAAATCAAAGGCTGCTGTCTCATTCAGGTTACTTAGAACAAAAGCAATCTAGTGTTTAAATAATTCTGACTCATGTTGCAAAAGTACATTTTGTGCATTGTCCTTCTGAGTCCTCGATCAACTCATTCTCCCACAGGCGAAAAAGTGATGCTCTTCATCAATAAACCCATAACACTGTATTAGCACATTACCTAATATATTACTAATATTTAGTCATTAGGGTAACCTCTAGCAAACTAAAGTATAGCTTTGATTCCCCTAAATGTGTTTGCTTAAGACTCCAAGGGCAGCTTAAGTAGCAAAGATGTAATTATGTGAGAATGCACCATACCTGAGATATGAACTGAATGGTTTACCCTGCCGTGATGGGTTTAAGTCAACAGATAGACAGCCACCTCACCCTGTAGGTTAGAACCACAAGAACACTAAAGGGAGGATTGGTTTCTTGAATGATGTGTGCCTATGGCGCATTCCTGCCCAGCTTTGTGAATGCATCAACACAAATTGAGGCAAGGAATAAAAGCTGTGTCACTATGCTGAGGCGGCATTGTGTTACTGCCTGTTTAAAATATGTTGCCACAAAAAAGGGTTGACAGGTTGTTGCCTTTGATCTTCGTAACTTGTACGCTAAAGGTGCCTCAGCTGAAGGGGGCTTATACTGTGCCATATAAGGTAATTATTTTAATAAGTATTACTTATAGAGTATAATGAAGCATGCATGCAGTGTCTGTGTTCATACCATCTAATGATCCTCAAGATCTAAATCTGTGCTAATATGCAACACTAGACTTGTGCAACATGCACTTGCAAATACACCACATTAAAGAGTCATGAGAAAATTCTTCCAAGATTTGGTTTCTCTCATGCATACAGTGCAGGGGCTTAAGAAGACTTCAGCTATCTTCAATAATGCAGCACTGGGCACTGCTTGTCATTACTGTATTTCAGAAATAAACCTGCTCTTCATGTCTTCACGTCACATTCAGCTCTCTATCTCTTTTGCTGCTGTTCATGGACAGTAGCTGGGCAAATCGTCCCAACGAGGATCTCATCTTGCAAATGACGTGACTCACAAGCATTTTAATTTCACCTTGAGTCCTCATTTGAGAGTTACCTCCACAGCTGGCAGGCAAATGTTCAAAATTCTTTTTGCTGTTCAAATGGAAAATCTAGCACCCTCCATCCTCTTTTACAAAGAGATTAACAAGCAAGCCTCCAATTGAGGTTTCCATCCATAAGACTGCAATCCTTTAATTGCTAGTAACCTGGATTCGTATTCTACTCCAAACCACAGTAATTCTGTGTTTCCTTTTAAAAAAAGAAACACATGCACAACTCAACGCTGAAAAACACTAAGGACTTATTTGGTAAAGCTTCAGTGTTGCACATCAGGGAGACTTCCTAGGTAAAGGAATGATAAAAATATAGAGAGAAGAATACACAATGCCCCGCCTGCTGTGTCTTTCCAAATGTAGGCAACAACTAAAGATCATGAAATTATCTGTACCTCAACTTTAAAGTGAATTACACAGTAGATATGTAAGGTGCCCCTAAAACAGTTTTAATTGTGTGTGCAATTAATATGTTATTAGTGTCAATAAGAGGATATAAGTAATAGCGTTAAAATGAGCAGAAGTTCAGAGAACAGATTCTGTTAGCTGATCTGATGCCAAGAGGAGTTTCAGAGGAGAGAAGTAAATTATTTGTAGTTTTTTAAAACATTTTGAACAGTATAGAAGACCCAAACTGGCAAACCTAAGGGGACTCTAAGGTCAATAAAGGGGTCCAGTGTGGTTATATACTGCAACATTAGACCATACAAGACAATACATGAATACGTGAATGTGACTCATGACTGTGAGGAAGCCATGCCATAGAACCAGGTTGAATCCTAAAAATCATTTGATTTTGACATTTACACAATTCATTTTTGTAATGTGTGTTGAATGCTGTCATCACACGCAGTAACATCAGATTAACACATTAGATTAGCCTACTTCAGCCATCTATAGTTATTATGCAATTTCCTTCTGTTCGATTTCATCTGTGGTCTGCTGGTGTAGAAAAGTTCCGAACACTTCACACATAACACTTCCCAACACTTAATAGGACAGAGATGTGACGCCTCCCACGGGCGGATACGATCCCATTGGTCAATTCTTCCAGCGCCCGCCTTATTTCTCACAGACGTCTGCGCTATCATTGGTCGACGCGCCTGATTGTCATCGTGGGCGTCAGCAGTGATTTCTCCGGCTCGCGTCTGATTGGCCGGAGTGGTTGTTGACGTCACGGTCGTGCCAGCTGATCGGAGTGAGAAGCCGGTTTGAAGAGTGGAGTTGGACCGGAGAGAGAGACCGGGGAGGGAGCCCCGAGGAGCAGCGAGCAGCACAGGGTGGGACTGGCCGACCGGATACTCAGATTGGACCGATTTTACCTTCCTTTTTTTCTGTCTTTCTTTCTTTGCTGAACACGTTAACACCGGAGTGCACGAGACACACAGTGCGACAGAGTCTTGACAGGATGAACTTGCGCGTTTCGTCGAAACCTCTGGAGCTGTCAGAGAAAAAAAAATTGATTGAGAGTTAAGGTGTGGCTGAGGGGTCTGTGTTAGCAAGAAACATGTTACAAAATCGACAGTTTCTGCCCTAGAGTGGCAAGTCAGGGCTGAGAGTCTTACATCTGCAGACTGCTTTAAAGATTCGGCTCAGTCATTTTTCATTAGGGAAGATATTACATAACAGACGTATTGCCATCTTGATGTGCGCACCTTTGGATTTAAATCCCTCGCAGTACCAATAATTGGGCTGTTACGCAGTTAAGAAGTAAGTGGAGTTGATTTTTTTTACTGCTTGGCAGGTCCTTTGCTCTCACAAGTCTGTGAAATGTAATGGACGTGGCAACTTTACAGTAGCCAGCCCTGCTGAATGCCACGGGCAAACTGGGCGTGGGGGAAACAGTCCGAACCAAGCCTAATAATCCTCAAATCTCATCCAGGCACGGCGCAAATTGCGCATATTTGACCCAGTGTAACCATACGTTGACAAATGTATCTGCGAAGCCAGTGGATTCACCTGAACCGAAGTAAGTGCGACTGTCGAATACATTTGTGCAAACTTTTTTTTTCTTTAGCGGAGGTGACATTTAGAGGCCACAGGAGAGGGCGTGCTACGGTGTTACCTCGGAGGCGTTGTATTGTATTTTAGCATTTTGTGAAGACGCAGTGTCATTACAAACAGTAAAAACCTGAGTAATATTATTTGGCACAGAGGGTGGTGTGTCTGTCGGCCGAGGCCTACATACAATCTTTCTCTTCTGTATGTGTCCGTGAGATTGTGCGGGGACATTGCTAGAATGGAAAGGGGCTGGTGTGTCTTAACCAGGGCATAAACGTTATAGGGCGTTGAATGAAGCTTAATCGAGCGGGGAAGGAGCTGAATATAATAGTTGGGTATATTTAGCCTACATCTCGACTTGCTAAAGAATATCGAGCCGTCGTTTCCCACTCTTGCGATGCCTTTGTACCACACTAACTCAATCATAATTGAGTGCGCGGCCAGACTGCCCCTTTATAGTCTAATTAAGATAAGCTTTAAGTCGAGAGCAGATGGATTGAATTCCTCAAGGCCCCACCCTTTGTAGCGCAACATGGATGTGGAGAGTTGTCCCCCACCCCCTCCTCCTCTCTCTCTCTCTCTCTCTCTCTCTCTCTCTCTCTCTCTCTCTCTCTCTCTCTCTCTCTCTCTCTCTCTCTCTCTCTCTCTCTGAGTCATTCATTTCCTCTTTCAAGCTTGTCTTATGCTGTTTTTCTCCCTTTTCAGTATCTCCAGGTGGCTTCAGTACATCTTCTCGTCTTTTTACCAACTTTCCATCATGGCATCAGGATCTCCTTCCAGGAATCTCCAGATATGTTTATTGGTGGAGGTAAGACTAAAGTTCTAACCTGTGGAATGCTTAGAGCTCTATTGTGACAGTATAATGCTAGGCCAATTTGTCTTCTACTACTGCTTCACCTTTGAAAATCAAGTAGCGTATCTGTGTAGTTTTTATTCCTCAAAGCTTTTTCAATTAGCTTGTTTTGTCTCTCATTGATTCCCGCATTTAACTGGCACCCCGGTTATTGCACTGTCCTCATCAACCTGTTCGGACAGTCTGTGTACTCTGCCCCTCATTTTTCTATGAATTCTAGTGGAAGGGGATTATGCAATCGTATAGGCAGTGTCCATGGCCCCTGAACCATTCGCTAAGGCAATCCCAGTTTGAAGATTTCCTCATAATGGATGTTGATGGGTAAAAATGGGACAACTTATCAAAGTTCAGGTTCCAAAGCTCAAATTATTTGGTGGAAAACTGCATTGAGTCTGGTTACAATTCAATAAGGGACTCGCTGCTGAACCGCAGCTCCCCACATTGTTCAGCAACCAGTGTCTTTTTTTCCCTTCTTTCATCCCATCTATGTCAGCCAAAGGACAGCGCAGACCTTGCCGTCTCTGATCTTTGCTGCAGGCATAAAAGCTACTGATAGATAATTTGACCTTGTGCAAATCATGGTCATTTCTGTGGGTCTGATGACTTGCCCTCCCTGATTGTAGTTGTAAAGGACTCATTAGAGGCACCCATTGCTATTGTGCTGCTTATTTTCAAAGGGTCTGCCCAGTACTGAGTACTGACTGAGTTTACTCTGCAAAAGCAATAATGTCCTTTGTTTTCTCCTCAGTTCCTCTTCTAGTTTTCCACAACGTCTCAAAGAAAGTTCAGTTTGAGGCTGGAAATGCTTGTTAGTTGTATAGGGCTCGCTTCTGCTTCCTCCACTGCAGTGCTTACCCTTTCCCCAAGAGCGTTGGCCCTGGCATAATTATCCCCCTCTATGGGTATGAATGGTGAATTATACATGATGCTGCAGGCCGGTCAGCGTCCGCGCCACTGGACACATCTGGATTATCAGGATGTCACCATGTGCACGGTCATGCTTGTGTATAAGAGAATTAACTGGTAAAAAAATAGTTCCCAGCAGGAAGTGCTGTATTTGGATAGGTTTCACAAAGGGAGTGTGATAATCTATTAACAATGCCCCATTGAGGCCGCTTACAATGGCGCACCATTAATGTTAAGACTGGTATGCAAAAAGGATGCAAAATTGTTCTCATTGTTAAAAAAGTCAAAGTGAACTTTGAGAAAGATTTCAATAGAATTAAATATGCTCTTGGTAATAAGGGTGCATCAATGCCACATTTCAAAGTTAAAAAGGAGCTGAATCAGCAGCTTCTTTATCTGCATTTTGGGATTCAAAGGTAATTACTGTTGATTTGTTGAAAACGTAATAACATTATAAAACCTAAGTTGAATTTTTGTTCAGATGGCATCCTTACTCACCAGTACAGGCGTTCTGCTGTCACGTTCTGTACAGTACAGTGTACCAGTGTGTAATGTTTGAGTTACTCCCTTATCGGCCCTTTGCCACCCTCCTTTCTCCTTCTCCCCTTTGCCATATCATTTGAGTGTTTGCTTTCTGATTCTTTAGCCACATTTGATTTGTGTGTGTGTGTGTGTGTGTGTGTGTGTGTGTGTGTGTGTGTGTGTGTGTGTGTGTGTGTGTGTGTGTGTGTGTGTGTGTGTGTGTGTGTGTGTGTGTGTGTGTGTGTGTGTGTGTGTGTGTGTGTGTGTGTGTGTGTGTGTGTGTGTGTGTGTGTGTGTGTGTGTGTGTGTGTGTGTGTGTGTGTGTGTGTGTGTGTGTGTGTGTGTGTGTGTGTGTGTGTGTGTGTGTGTGTGTGTGTGTGTGTGTGTGTGTGTGTGTGTGTGTGTGTGTGTGTGTGTGTGTGTGTGTGTGTGTGTGTGTGTGTGTGTGTGTGTGTGTGTGTGTGTGTGTGCCGGCACAGTCGGTATCTCTGCGTGGCTTGATGTGATTAATACAGCCGTACAGCAGTGACGTCCATAGCGCCACTCCCCAGACACACACAGAAAGGGCATGTAAGATGGGAGAAAGATCAGAATCGTATGTTTGCGCCGGTAATTGTGTGTCCCTTTGCCCTACAATCTAGAGTGAAGTCATTCTGAATGTCGATATGCATTGCATATGAATGAATTTATCATTTCAGTGTGTTTGAGTATTTGCCATATTCCATGCAAGTGTTTGCGTATGTTCGTCGGTCTGCAAATTGAGAAGGGTTTTGCCTGGCCAGGCCTTTTACTTAACTTTCCAAAATAATCTGGAACCGTTTTACCCCTTTCAAAATTGATGAGGACCGTCCAATATGAAAATTTATCAATTGTTGAGTCACTCCTTTCATGCTAGCCTAAGCTTTGGAATGATAAAGCCATCAAGTGACTATGTTTAACCAAACAGGACTGAACATTGACTGTTTATTGACGGCCGATCACAGGGGGGTGGTTGGGGGTGGGGTCTGCGGTGGAAATGCAGTAGCTGCAGTGAGGTTGCACATTTTTATGGCCACACCCAGGCAGAGCCTCAGAGAGCTAACTTTTACTAGCTTAGGCAAATTTTGTACACGCTCTAGGATGAATACATGCATTCCTTTGTTGCATATTTAAATGTTGCTTTTAATACAAGTAGGCTATACAGCTGTAAGAGGCTAACCAGTCTCTTAACTGAGAATGGGTTGAAATGGTATGTATTTGCTTCGGGTTAAGACAAACGAAGCTCCTTTGCAGTTGTTTTTTTATGCTTTGTGTGCTTGCATGTGCTCACATGCACAGGACGAGGATCAGGGATGTGTGGGTGTGTGCAGCATGGCGAAGATATAGTAGGCGATGCAGTGTTAGCTCTATTCCAGCTGTCTCCTATACTATACTGTGACTGCCTTTATATAGAGAGAGATTGTCATTGTGCTATAGGTGCCTGCCCACTGGAAAAGTCCCCTCTAGCAACGAAAATGCTAAACTAAAAACAAATGAATAGTTATATCTGCCAAACAAAGGCATAATGAATTAAATACTCGGACGAGAATGGTTGAGTACTCATGGCCAGGTTTGTCTGCGGGCCAGGCCTCAGACTCAACACCTGTACTCAGGATAACTACTTAGTTTTCCACATGGAGTTTCCAGACTGGACAGAAAGTATTTGAGATATTTAGATGATTCCCTAGAATATTCACCCCTGATGTGGGTGTGTATCTCCTGAAGAAATGGTATCCGGGTTAAGTTTTGCCCACTTTTTTATAGGTGAAGATTTAACTGCAGAGCAGGGGTATATTGTGCCTTGCAGAATTTGAACACACATGCATATGTAAAAAGCTAGGGTTAGGAGCCTGAGGGGAACAGATATACAGAGATAGAAACTATAGCCGCTCATATGCAAGGAAAGGGAGCTAAATAAAACATCATTATAGGCTCTGGTTTGGAGTCTGGATTTGGATAATTACGCTTAATTAGGTCTAGCCTCATGCATGCATACTGGCTGAGCTCAACTTAAGTGGGGTTAAGATATACATTTTTAGGTTGAAGCTGAATGCTGTAGCGCGCTCAGCTTTTGGGCTGGTCTCTGCAGGAGCCAGTGGTGAGGAGCACTGGGCCTCTCGGTAGACTGGCTGGAATGTGGAGCATATGGAGCAGGCATCCCAGGAATGTAACTGGGCCTCGCTGAACTGACCAACCTAAAGATTGAGGGAGAGAAGGAGCAGCAGGGCTAAGGAGGAGAGAGTGGGATCAAATGAAAGGCACTGTAAGGAAGATGTTATTAAAGGGATCACAGAGTGGGGGAAAGGAAGATGGAGGAATATAAAAGCGTAACCAAGCCCACAAGAGACGAGTGTAGGAAGGGTGGAGAAGTGATGGAAAGGGGGCAAAGGGTGGGCTGTAGCAGTAGAGACAGGTAGATGAATTCACCAGAAATCAAATGACAAATAATTAATTAGACTTGAACGAGTGTTATCAGTATTAAAACGTTGTACTGCTGTTATACTTGCCACGCTGTCTTTCAGTATATACTAGAAAAAACAGGAAAAATTAATATCATTAATTGATTAATTAATTAATTCAATCTTTTCCATTATTAAATTGAACAAAAAAAAAGTAAAATATTTGCTGGTTTCTGCTTCTCAAATGAGGGGATTATTTGCTCCTCTTTGTGATTATACTGTTTATATGAATTTAAATCAAATTTTTAAAGTTTTTACTATTAGTCACATTAAAATATGTCACCTTAGATTTCTATTTAGAATTTGTAATCGGAATATCTTTTTTTTCAACATTTCATAGACTGAAAGTCTTAAAATAAAAAAGGAATTGTCACAACTGTTTATTAAATGCCTATTCAATTTCACTACATTGGTAACTTAAAATAAAGGCCATTTAGACTCGGTTGGTTTTGCTTCAGGAATCGTTTCAGTACTTACCGCAATATATATGTGTTAACCTACTCAATTTGCACAGGCTTTGTTCAATAATTAAAGCTGCAGGATAGTAATGTCATGTTGTATGTAGACGGTAAACACCTGTACAATGCAATGGAGGACATTGACAAAGGGCGTCATTGCTGTGGATAAAATGTGGATCTGTAACTATAAATGTGTGTCAGACCACAGTGTTCTTCCAGCTCACTAACTCAGGGTGAATGCCTCTGTCTCGTCTCTGTTAGCTTAGCCCACTGTGCTTTTAGGCCATCTGGGTACAGCTGGGGCCAGAATGGCAGGAAACACACTCACACACACATACACACACTTTTTTTCTCTTTATTTTTTAGTCCAACATACCCCGGCCATGCCCCTTACTCACATGAACACCGTGTCCACTGAAGTGTTAAGGCCATTGACCTCCACTTGCCACGGTTTTTAACTGAGCAACCAAACCACCGTCACCAGCTCATCATTTCATATTTGTGGACCGAACTACGACTAAAAATACCATCTCACATATTAAATAATTTTATACAAAAATGGATAGAATTATCCGACTCCAAATGAATGACAATGTTCCTTCATAACTGCTGGATCTAATAATAGGCATCCGCTTGCTAGCAAGCTCGCCATTTAAACTAAAGAGGTGGCTTGTACTTCCAATGACTGTGGTGACAATTTGGGGTCTGTTGGGGAGGTTCAGCATTGTTTCTGTTAATAATTCTGGACAATTATCGAACTTGACACTTTGGTAAGTAGTCAACCGAATGATTTACATTTAAAAATGGAAATCTTTCTGAAGAATATGCCATTGGGCAGCAAGGAGATAGACCATGGCGTGTGTCAACCCTCTGTGTCCTCTGAAAGGGAGGATAGTTGGGCTAAAGGGATGATACTGAGGAGATCCTCTGGATTCGTACCACGCATGGGCAGCTGCCACTTCGTATTCACTTGCCCTACAGGCATTTCCTGTCTTTCAGCACCCTAACTAAACTGCTAGTTAGAGGATGGGGAGGGGGGCTGACAAAGGATATATGTGCAAGAGAGAGAGAGAGAGAGAGAGAGAGAGAGAGAGAGAAAAAGGGAGAGAGGAAGGGAGGATGAATTTGTAGGGCATTTTGCCAGAGCAAGGGATGGACACAAACAGATACATAGAGAGAAACAATGTACTCTTTTACACACTTCTTCCCATTGGTAGTAAGGGAGATGACAGCCGGAGGAAGCACACAAATCTTTTCTTTATGTTTTCTTCAGCGTTTCTCTCTCTCTCTCTCTCTCTCTCTCTCTCTGTCTCTGTCTCTGTCTCTGTGTGTGTGCGTCATTGTCTCATCTCCACGTGGTTGTAACTCCTAGACCAGGTTGTAGGCCTCGCAATTCCTGTCATCAGATAGCACCCACCTCCCCCTCTTCACACACACATACTCATACACAACATACTGTTCCCATGCATTCCTGGCTCCAGATGCTCAGTACAAAAAAAAATCCTGTTAGATGCTACTCAGGACTTTACTGGAAGGCCATTTCCTCTTCCTCTATCCCACCTGCTGCCTTCCTGCCAGTTGACATCACCGCTTAGTTTTTGCAAATACCATCATGCTCCTGGAGGAAATCAGTGCATTTACAAGCTGTTTCAAAGAGGAATGCAACAGTCCAATGGTGTGGGTTTATGCCATTTTTCTTGGGGTCCCAACCTTTCTGCAGTCTTTCTCTAATCCCATCAAGGCTGTAGGATGAAAATGCACTGGCAAATATATTGATCCACTTTCTTGACTTGAAAGCAATTCGTAATGGCCTTGTGTAAAGGATTATGGGGGTTGTGCACATATGATCAAGTGCATATATACTAAGCTATCAGTGTAAACGGGATATAGTGTATGCACACAGAGGATTGCAAAAGTAGAGAATTTTAATGACCACATTGTTTTTCTCCAAGTTGTTCACATGCTAGAAGCGTAATGTAAATGTTTAAAGTGTCCATTAATATAGTTTATAAAAACTTGAATTAAACTTGATTAAGGATTTCTTTGTAGCCTAAACTGCATTTATTATGTTTGCCTTGTCATTAAAAGGCAAACTTGTATTTCCAAGTAACAGGCAAAGTGTTTTAGGACATGTTTAGTTTAATCAAAGCAATTCCAAATCCCATTACTGGATGCCATAGTACTGGATCTCTATAAAGGTCACAAATTATTGTTATGTTTTAATAGCCTTTTCTGTTATAAAGCAGATCAGTTTGGTATGGGACGGTCTGGATTCGTGCGATTGTTGTGCTTTTATTGAACTAATTGCTCTTGGGTGTGCCGTAACGTTGCAGCAATAAAGCTAGCATTCGCTGTTCTGCCAAGCTCACGGCTTTCAACGGAAAAATATTTTAGATTACTGCAATACCAAAAAAAGGCTTTGTGACGCTGCTTGGGATAGGATAGAGTTGATGCCTCTGAAGGAAAGAAAATAGGCTTGCCAGAATATGCAAAATAGCACACAACAAGCATATATGTATGATTATCCTGCCCCTACAGAAAGAAAATTATTATTATATACTCAACTGTGGTATTGGCCCTACGTTTACATACAGCATGCAATCTGGCTTCAGTCTTTGTGTTGCGGTATCCACATGTAGCTTTTTGCCGTCTTATGTTGCAGGAGAAACATTTAGCTTGCATGAGTATTCAATCCTATGACATTGAAACTTTAAGAATGTCACAATACAGATTGGATGCATTTTGTTTTTTGCATTTGATTTTGGATAAACAGCATTCTTGGAATGATTCATGGGGCTTCCCATTCTTTTGTCTTGGCCAAGTCATTCCTTGCACAGCCCTCTGGGATTTTATTATTGGCAAGTATTCATAGATGAAATCCAGTCTCCATTAATTGGTATCCGGAAGATTTACAGATGCATTATTACTGCTCAAACCAAAACCCACAGTTGCCCCCCAGACAAGTTGATTTGCACTATAGGGACAAATGAGGGTGTTTCCCATCCCCCAGAGGCAGCGCTCTGTGTGAAGTCAATCCACTTTCTGGATAAGGGTAAGCTGATACTTCGCTGTTTTGCAAGGTGTCAGTAGGTCGTAATTTGTTTTTTTAAAGTCTCACAGTGACTTTGCATTTTAGAGCACTTTGGTTAAAGTGTGACTTCAGTCAAAACTCACTTCAGTTTGACCATTTGTCCCTTATCTTAACCCCAAGTTAACCACCACTTCATCACCACTGAACATACCTTTTGGTCTAGTTTTTGTTTGTGTTTCAGAGGTTTCTTTTTAGCTTCTGGAGCTGTGTGCTGCGTGCTGACTCAGGAAAGGCTTAAGAAACCTGTAATACAAATGCATATGGGTTGTTTCACTGTCCATGTTAACCAAAGAGTAATGACTCAATTTGGGGACAGTAGGCCTTGTTCTCATGACTTAAGTTATCGCTTGCGCACTGCCAAGCGTGCTTGAATCACTCATACACACATGCACTGTGTTCTTTCGTGTGCGTTTCGGTGTTTGTGTGTACACACTCCGAGAAGCCATTTTCAGCCTGTTGCTATAGGCTGGCTGTAATTGTCCTGGGAATCGTCAGCTCTGTGTAATAAATCACTCCTCTGGTACACTGTGTTCTCCACTCTGGGATGGGCTCTGTGTGTGCGTGTAGTGTGCATGCTCAACATAACGTGAGCAGAGAAAGAAAATGGCTAAGGAATAAAAGGGGTTGAAATTGTATGATATTAAGAAGGCAAAAACTGCAGCTTTCTGTCACAGCGTTGCTCTTCCTATGTGACAAACCAACCAGGGGATGTTATTACTGTATCATTTACATTGTTGATTGATTTCATATAGTCCTTTTTCTAGTTGCACCTTTTTGATCCTCATTCTTGTCTTCCTTTCATTTTACCCTTCAGCCTTGCAGGTGACTCATTTAAATAACTGCATTCAATGTCCATGTTAGAGGAGATGCCACAGTACAGGCATGGGAAAAATTATTGCAGAAAGCATCAGGCTAAAATAGTTGTAATGCAATTAAGAGGTTATAGACAAAATATGAGTGTCACATGTCTTGCTAATTCAACAGGTTTACTTGTAGTCCTCTTCCCTGTGCAGCAGATATTTCTGTTGGCTTGGGCTAGCGAGTTCTTCTTTTGTTGCACATTATGTTTCTAGCTGAACAGAGAAGTTTTGTGTTTCGTATTGGGGTTATTACATGGCCACTGGTCCATTTTACTGTAGCAGAACTGATCCCTGACCTTGCTAGTGTTCGCTGCTCTCTTTTCTTCATTCTTTTTCCTGTTCATTGTATCTGTTCACCTCGCTCTCGCAATCTCCAATCTTCTTCCCGGTTTAAATGGAATCCGTCAGACAAAAAAAAAGATCTCTTCACTTGTAACAAATGCCAAGGGAGCTATCGAGTGCCTCTTTACAAATGTATTCACAAAGGGGAAGCCTTTGCCCTGGATCTCGTATCCAATATTACACCTACAATAGATCCCTCCGGATTCAGCACAAGGTCAAGTCCCGCAACCCATTCAAAAATGTTGCCTTAGTAGAAGAACACATTTTGGACACATTGTGTGTGTGTGTGTGTGTGTGTGTGTGTGTGTGTGTGTGTGTGTGTGTGTGTGTGTGTGTGTGTGTGTGTGTGTGTGTGTGTGTGTGTGTGTGTGTGTGTGTGTGTGTGTGTGTGTGTGTGTGTGTGTGTGTGTGTGTGTGTGTGTGTGTGTGTGTGTGTGTGTGTGTGTGTGTGTGTGTCTGCACTCCAGAGCTTTCCACTGTTGCTCAGAGCAGCGTGGGGTTCGTTGAGTTTCCAGGGGTTGCTGGGTTCGCAGTGCTGCTGAGAGCTACTTTGCCCAAAGTCCAGTCCTTGAACTGTGAAAGAATACGCTGCTAGGGAAAGGGTTTTTTAGCCTGACTGCCTGCAATAGTTGAAGTCAGGCCAGCTGAATGGAAGCCAGGTAAGACAAGATGCTGTGTGCTACACGTAAGTAGCACAAAGTGGTCAGCTGAAAGAGGGTGTTTAAGTGGTCCATCACGTTAAGGGCTTTTCCGTCACTTTAAATCTCTACTAACATTTGATTGGGCCATGGTTAAACTTCCACAAACTATTTCTATAGCAAAGAAGATGATGGACCAGATTGGCCCTGTGTAGTTCCTCTTAAGGGCTTTATACTTCTGCAAAAATGTATTTTACTGTCATTCACTGGGACGGAAATTTGTGGGATTTCCTCAAGGTGAAATAACAAAATACTTGACATGTCAGTGAAGCAGTTGCCCACCCAAGGGAATGGAAGCGTCTAAACTGCAAGGAGAAATTCCTGCATTCAGCGCTGTATGGCTGCTGTAAACTGAACTGCCCCACAGGACAAGAGCTGTTTTCTATTAGGAGTTCCAGGCTGTAACCAGAGGCCAGGCTATCTAGCTCGCAAGACTTCTGCATTCAATTATAGCCAAAGCAGGGAGAATGCTTAAACAGTAGGCTGGCATGTCTGATGCGGGCTCACTCCATGCCGGTTACGCACACGCAACTCACATTTAAAAACATGCTGTAACCGCAGTATTCACAAATATGTGTGTGTGTGTGTGTGTGTGTGCGTGTGTGGCGTCAACCACCCTGTCCAAAAGCTGAAGCCAACGTGGCAGGGCCTCAAGATGGAGAACAAAAATTAGTTGCTCGATACCTGCTCCAAAAAAAATCTCCAACTGCATAGAAATCCATTCAAAAGGTTCTCTGGAAATACAAAGTCATTGTATCTCCTCAACTTCTAAGCTAACTTGCTAATTTGTGCTCAGGTGGCTAGTTATGTGATTTACTATTTGATTAAGAAGATATTAAGACTTAAAGAGTATGTTAATGGTAGCCCTTTGCTTCAGGTATTTCATCCTATTAGCCTCCAGTTACCATCCCAGATGGCATCAGGCAGCAAATGGCTTAAGGTATGTACAAGTGCACATTGGGTATAGGGTGCTCGTTGGCTGACCTACAGCAGTTCTTCACTGGCAAGCTTTATGTCCTCATGTACCTGCTAAAGCTGCCAGCTGAAGAACTGTTGTGGTCGGCCCTTTCCTGCACCGAAGACCCGCCCATCCCAACCCTGACCGTGACTTTTCAAACTTTAAAGAAATCTCGTCCCCCACATGGAAACCCAGTTACTTATGCGGCATGTTCATGTGTTGAGATTCATACCATGGCACCTGCTGTATCATGTAACAAAATCATTGCCTCATTGGACTTTGCACCGTCATTCTTGGTGAGTGAGTTCTTCCACGTTAGCTGTAGCCTTTTTTTAGAGTTTGGTTTTAACGATATGTTGTTATTATAATGATGGTGGTCAGTGTATACACAAATTGTAAATTTGACCTGCCTTGCATCATTCCTGAAACGCATTGCAGTAAGCATGCACATTTAATAATTTTTTTCCGCCTTTTTATCTTAAGTTTGAAATACCACTCCTCATTAAAATGTAACAGAAAAACAAAAAGGAAATCCATATTAAGACCAACCTACTGAAAAAAATGTGACGACCAACCCCAACTGGAATTTATTGATAGCATCAAGGCCAACAACCATCTGACAACTAATTAGCTTGCTAAAAACAATCTAAACTATAGCTTACCCTTCACACTTTTTTAGGGTAACAAGTGTTTTGTTATACACCCATTGTGTAAAAGCCTAAATATTTTAAATTTGACATGAAAAACACTAACAGTCCTCTCACCTCAAATGCAGCAGTCTAACTCCAAGGAAGACTATGTAGGTGACCTCTGATCCCAGTTGTGGATATTTACATAACAAAATTTAACAGACGGCGCCTTCTGGTTCCGAGATATAGCGATTGTGACAACCTACCCGTGTGACAAATTACCCCGTTCTCCCCTACATTTCTAGAACAATCCTAGTGGGTGGTGGATAGTCAGCATACTCTTTTAGTAACATTTGTCTTTGTAAGCTATCAACACTTAAGAAATAAAAATAAATGTAATTAACGGGAAGACATCATTCTGTAAGTCTGCTGTCATCATGTGCTTCTGCTTTTTCTCCTCAGTGTCATAAAAGTAGTTTTCTCTTCTGTAACAGCCCCGAGTGTCATGCGGAACAGCAACACATATAAACAGACAGACAGACAGACAGAAATCTTGCCTGTGACCCTCAGTGCTCATAAAATGGACTTCAAGAGAGAGGGCAATGCCCAGAGCAGGATATGAGGGCAATCTTGTCCCTTTTTAAAAAGCTGCCAGCCAGAGTCAAAGAGAGAGGGAAGGAATGTTCCGGGGCCTTAACAAAACCAGATGCCTCTGCTTACTTTCCCCCTTTGCACACATGCTCTATGTGGCCGTCTCTCGCTCTTAACACTGCAGATGGAAGCAAGAACTGGGCAGACTCCTTCATCATCATCCTGCCTGAAGTACATTGTCTTCTTTTTCCGACTACCATAGTTCCTTGTCTGGGTCCCAATCTCCTTATCGTCTTATATGGTTCTCTTTAACTCTCTATCCTTATGCTTGGGAGACCTTTACCTCATCCCCCCTCCACCCCCACAATCCTCCCTCAATCCAGACACACACACACACACACACACACACACACACACACACACACACACACACACACACACACACACACACACACACACACACACACACACACACACACACACACACACACACACACACACACACACACACACACACACACACACACACACACACACACACACACACAGAAAGCACCATCACGGGCTTATTCCACTTCCTCTCCTGTACATCCTCTTAAGGTAGAACTACCTGCATTAGTGCGCCACAACAGTGCACATAAGGGCCTTATCCGCTCTTGGATTGGTTCTGTGAGTGCATTAAGAGATTGATGTAAGGATAGGATGCATCAGGATCGTAGGAGAAGCACCTGCTGTAAGATGACTCCACCTGTCTCGAAAGGATGTGACTAGTGTGTGTGTGTGTGTGTGTGTGTGTGTGTGTGCACTTCTCTCTTCCTCCCTTTCCCATCCAGATATGCTGGGCCCGTGCCACTAGACCTGGGTGGCCTGTACCTGTGCCAGTGCCAGCTGCTGTGCCAGCTGTGCAGGGTGAGCAAGCACAACGGCACATCACAGAATGTGCAGCTGCTGCAAACAGACAGGCAGAGGAGCTTCATCAAAGGAGGACTGGGACAACCTACACACCATCGATCATAACATATTCATAAGTAGCTCCGTTATTTTACAGCATATAGAGCTCACAGTGCAATCAAAGTGATATAAGTTGCACTATGCTGCAGTCACAAAGTACAAGACATATCTTTATGGTTACAAAAACTGTGTAATGTGTTGATCCATTTTGAGATTTTGTGTCTCCCTGTAGCTTAACCTTTGATCATTAAATCAACTAAATGTTTTTATTGACACAACTTGCTGTTCCTGGGTCTCTCTTTTCTGAAATGTCAAAGTAAGAGAAGTCATTAAAAACATGTTTACGTTATTACAACGATTTGCAAGATTCTCACTGGGCTGGGGGTTCAGACTGGACCACAGCACTTTGGTGTTCCAGGCCCTCGGCTTATGGACTTAGCTAATACACTTCCTGTTGAAGACGTACATTATACTGCCAGAGGGAACATAAACAAGAATCTTCTTAAGGTGTGAGCTGCTCTGTGAGCAGTAATAGCAAGCCCTTACCCAAGCAATTCCCTGTATCTGGAGATTGAGATAGCGATAGTTTACTAAAACGTGGCATAGCAGTGCAGGTGTCAATATGCACTTCAGATGGACTTAGACATACTGTACCAACTCTGTGTTCTCAATTTCCTTGAGAGAGAGAGAGAGAGAGAGATATAAATCAGTTGAAAAGCACGGAAGAAAGTGATAGCCTTAACAATGGCTCCATTAGGTGTCACAGTAAGCTATAGTACTGCAGAGCCCTTGGGCACCTCTCTATAGTATGCAGCCATAATTCATGATATTGATTGCACCTGTGCTTTCATGCTATGATATGTTGAAACTTCTGCAGTGCTGTTTTTCCTTGCTGTTGGTGAAGCCAATTACTTTTGCTAATAGCAAACCTTCCACCATTTCAGTCTTTTAATCAACATCAGGCGGGCATCTGCAGAGGGTTAGTTAGTGCACCAACAGCTCAGCAGGCACATAATCTGTTTTAGCTGTTGGGGGGCTGCTTGAACTCTGTGAGAGATAAGGAAGATCATTTTTTCACTGGTGGAACTGACAAAAAATACATAATTTAAAAAATAAGAGGCCAGCTAAAGGTTGACTTAATCTTTTTAACCTGAATTCTAAACAAATGCAAAGGCAATCAAAGTGGGAATTTCAATTACATTTTTCTCTTAAATATTTCATTTGTGTCTTGTATTCCCCAAAACTATTTTTTATTTTGACATTCAGCGCAGTGAACTGCCAAAAGTGAAGTCAGAGCCTCACATGCACATAGATGAGGGTCTTTTCCCTGAAAGGATAAGGTTGCAAGTGTGTGTGTATACTTGTACAACTATTTTTGTGAGGACCAATTTGAGTTTTAGACATTAGCAGTAAGGACATTTTGGCCAGTCCTCAGAGAAAAACCTTCAGAAAAACCTTCAAAGGGCTGTTTGAGGGTTAAGAATTTTTTTTACGATTTAGGTTAGAATTAGGTTTAGGTTAGTGTGAAGATTCGGGTTAGGTGTTAAGTTGTGATGGGGGTAAGGGGCTACGGAATGCATCATGTCAATGAATGTCCTCCAAAGTAAACGTGTGTTTGTGTGTGTGTAGGAATGAATGGACTGTGAATAAATGTCCAGAGTTTCCTTGAGGCTCCTGAAGTATTCTCTGATGTAATGTAGTGTCTGCCGTCCGGCCCTTGTTCACATTCCAAGTCAAAGCAGGAAGACGCTTCAAGGCCAGGTCTGAAGAGGGTTTAGCAACATCTCCTAAATTCTTCCCTGTAGGTGAAATCATGTGAAAGCTGCTTAGGCAGATTATCCCTGACTCGACGGCAGCTGGCAGTGCACCTTGGGATCCTTGGGAGTGCACCTGACTCAATACTGGCGGTGACGCAACCGCCGCCTGTGTCGCAGCGTGCTCCCACAATCCTCTGTGACCTTTAGCCCCGGAGGGAAACGTGCACCCTGGGGTTTCTAAATAAGGAGATCACACACACACACAAACACACAAATGCACTAATCAACACAATGATCTGATTGCACAAAATGGAGGAATGTTTAATCTGGTACAAATGAAGCATTATAATCAGTTAATTGGATTGTTCAGGAATGTGAGCTAAGCTATTTAAGTTGTGTAAATATCACATAATTGGCTATTTATATTTTTTAGAATAGGTGGGGCAATTTCGTGGACTTATTTCCATCACCGTCCTTGGTGTTGATGCCGATCCGATAAGATGCATCAAGTCGCATAGAGGTATTAGATGTCTGACAATAAGTTATCTAATAAAATTTTAAAAAACCTAAATCGTGTTAAAAAGCAATCAAACAAAATCTTATTATAAAAGACATCAGCTGCTAAAACACTATAGAATGCAGATATCAGAAGTAGGAGGTGCTATAAGGGAATACTATCTTTCAGCCACATTCCTATCCTCTTTTTTTAATGTGCTTTTCTGTTGTCTGAGTTTGGGAGGAAATTAAAAAATGTTGTTTCTATTGAATGTCGCCAGAGCAACATTTGAATACTTGGGCGGCTCCTGCTGCTGATGTTAAGCAAAATGTAGCACAATGCCCAAGACAAATTTCCTTAACAGGACAATAAAGTTTACCCTGACCCTGACCTGACCCTGATGTATCCCCATGGTGTTAACTCATCCTGCAGATATGTAGTGCTGAACGGAAATTAAGTTAATTTATATTAATTATATATATTTTTAACTCATGAAAACACAATGCCCTAATAATCTCCATGTACTATGGCACTCAGTCCTAAAAGCTGTATTAAAAATGAAGGACAGCATCACAGGACTCTTTGCCAGGTTGAACCTTAAGAAAAAAAATGTCAGTGGTGGTGCAGTCTTTTGCCAAAGTTAGAAACCCACTTTTTCTGTTCAGCAGATGCAAAGGTAAACTATGGGGCTCTGATCAACAATTTCCCTTACACCACCCATGAGACTTAATACAATGCACTGTTGAGACAACGGCTGTAGTCTTTGATTTAATAACAAACCACACATGTAATGTCTGACTTATAACTTTGTCAATTTAACAAAGTATAAAGCTGCCATGAACCCTAAATACAAGAAAAGGGACTCAGGCAGCCAATAATAATAATTTCCTATAAATATTCTCATATAATTAATTTAAATAATTCACAAACAGTTTCTGATGGTTTATGGACATAAATGAGTTACAGCGTGAATGCCCCATACCACATCAATACCTGTCTCAGCTTGTCTCCACATTATTTACTACTATTACTATAAACTATAACTATAAAAAATACATGCTCAATGTATTCACTGATGAACATCTCTGTTGAGATGAGTCAAAGACAAAAATATCAATTAAGCATATTAGATTTCTTGATATAGCAACATTTGTGAAATGCACAAAATGTCAGAAGAGTAACTGCAGAAATATCAACAGCTTTAATGCGGTAATTACATCGTGACGGGCGTATGTTTTGTTCCATGCAGCTGTTTTATGCTGGGTTGCCCAGGTTCAATAAATTGACAATGACTAAAGTAAAGTATTGAAACAGTCAATAACTGTCACAAGAGCATTTTGTCATATTTAATATGACCATAAATCAAATGACGACCTATAGTATATAGGAAGGAGCAGGATCAGTGGCACCCATCTCTGCAAAAGTTGCTCAGCCCTATGTAAAAACTGAGGCAAAGTCATCTTTGTTGATATTTTTTCATGAATGCTTTGAATGTGGAAAGCGCACAGGTGAAAATCTAATTAGATACATGTCAAAAGAAGGATGCGTTGAGCAGAAGTTGTATTTGCATCAATCATAAATTGTAATCATGCATAGCTGTTTTTTTAAGGAAAAGGTTTCAAATCTGATTTGAAGCAAAAGTACGGGCAGGGATTGAGAGATTATTCCAAAGTAGCCTACAACCACTTACCACTCTGCCTAAACCCAAACTCATCCTGTCTCAAACGGGCCCCTACTCGTGATGTGGTCTACACATTGCAGCCGATACTTGGCCGGCTACGAACTCCCAAAAATAGATGTGAGTTCCAGATAGGTGGTATGTGAGGCGTAAGAGAGAGAAAGTGGAAAAGGCAGTGAGAGTGGGACGTAGGATATAGCGTAACAAGAGGAGAGAGGGACTAGTATGGTGTGTCTTTAATCTGCTGCCTGAATCTGCACCCTCCCCCCCCCCACACACACACACACAACTGTAATCACACAACTGTGTGTGTGTGTGTGCATGTGCATGTGTACGTGTGTGGTGACGTCGGTAAAGGTGCTCTCGTCAGTCTGGTGCTCTTCAGTGAAAGTGCATTATGTAATTCTTTGGAAAGTCTGACTAGGTTTGGACAGACGACCTTGTTAAATGGCTGTGATGGGCAAACACACACACACACACAGAAACATGGACATACAGGATCACACAATTTAAATATGCCGTTAGATAGAAACACATTCACGATCACTGCGATGTGTTCACATAATAGAGCAGAAGGACAGAGGTCCATAAATGTCTATGCGCTGGAGTGGGCTGTAAAGTGTGGAGGCTTACCCAACAGAGTTATAAATAACTGGACGGCCTGCACCTTAAGACGGTTTTGTCTGGGTGGAGGGCGCTCAGAGTTTAATGTAACCTGACAACTTAATCCCTTGTAAGAGAGAGGGGCAGAGGGAGACTTCTGAACTATAATCCACGTCTAGGATTTCCAAGCGACTGTTACCTATTAGCACTTGAGAGAGGAACAAACATTGGCTCTTCCTTTGGACACAGTTCAGCTTGTAATACCGTGGGCACCTTCACTTGTAAACAGACACATTGTTCTGCTACAGTATACTTTTCCACTCACTCGCGCATTAGAAGGTTACTGTAGCTTGATTACAAGTTTATCTCTGGAAAGGAAATAAACACATTTTGGGATTAAAGACATTTTGGCAAATATGCTTATTTGATTTCTTACTCTGAGATGGGTGGAGATTGAGATCACTATTTAGTTAAGGGCCAATTCATACTCTCCTGGTCCTCGCGATGGTGCGTGTGCAGCCCAAAATTTCTAAACGCACCCCTGTCGGTGTGAAAAGCGCACTGATTGCGCACAGCTCTAGTTTATAAACCTGTGGCTCCACACTCTTTTCCAGTTGTTGGAGTTTGCCCAGAAGAATATCAAGAAGAAAACTGTAGAACTAAGCAATATTGTACACTAATACAGACAGGGATCAATTTTCTGTATGCAACTTCTGCTCAAACATTCTGGTGATGTGTTTAACGCTTGTGTGTTGCTAAACTAATTGGCTGCAGGCTGTAGATTCATATTCATTGTAAAGACATTATAAAAGTATAAATCTTCGGTTATACTTTATTTGAAGGGGTATGCATAAGACTGTCATAAAACTGTCATTACACTGTCATAACCATGACATGACACCTGTCATGAACATTATGAATAGTTATGACTGTTGTCATAAAGCGTCATTCGGTCAATTATGTCACGTTTAATGCAACTTTGACATTGTATGAGATGTCTTTGTTATGACAAGCTGACATAAACTAGACAAAATATCTTGTCGATGTCTTGGTTATGTCGACTTGACATTAACCAATAACAAATTTAATGAAACTATAACATTTGATTATTAGAGATGTGCCCATGTATAATTGACCGAATGACACTTAATGGCAACAGTCATAACTATTCATAATGTTCATGACAGGTGTAATGTCATGGTTATGACAGTGTGATGACAGTCTCATGCATACACCTTCAAATAAAGTGTTACCAAATCTTCTAATCTCCAGGAAACAAGTGAATAAGCATATCTGCTAAATCAAATTATTCCATAAAAAAATATTCAGAGCTCAATATCTGAAGAGAGGAGTGCTGTCATAGAATACAAAAAAAAATATTTAAATAGTTTATGTTATTTATATGTGTTGGACCCACCTAAGGTTAACAAACTCACAGCATTTACAGTATAGCCCCAAACCCCAGGTCAGCATGACTTGCTTCTGTCTTGGATCTAATCTTCATAGATGTCAATCATCGATCGTGACACAGCTAATGAAAATAACTACTGTGAACAGTTGACAATCACTCAACAATTATTCATGAATCTGAAAATTAATCATGAATCCCCCCCCCCCCAAAAAAAAGACAGACAGTATTGTAATGATTTTCACTTTTTTGTTCGTACTGTTAGAAGTGAATGTAGGCTACATCCCAGTTTCATCTAATTTTACTCAAGTGAAAAAGTTGAAGCTGAAACTGTATTCTGCTGTCATCTTTTGGATGCTTGCCCATGACCACAGGCAGTTTTCTGGTGTTTTTTAAGTGCAGAGTTTCAGCGAGCAAGAACATAACTGTAACCAGTGCTTTCTTTTCTTCTCTTACTAGATAGATAGATAGATAGATAGATAGATAGATAGATAGATAGATAGATAGATAGATAGATAGATAGATAGATAGATAGATAGATAGATAGATAGATAGATAGATAGATAGATAGATAGATAGATAGATAGATAGATAGATAGATAGATAGATAGATAGATAGATAGATAGATAGATAGATAGATAGATAGATAGATATGTGATGAGATAGTGTGTGCATGCTCATAATATAGTTTGTCTGCTCAGCATGTGAGAGCAGGCTGACCTTTGATTTTAGCTGCATGCTACAAATTCACTAGGATGGGAAAAGTGTGCTTGTCTGCGTGCGTGTATCCCTCTGTGTGCATCTCACGCATACTTGAGGAAATTGTCAATATAGTTTCTCCTGCAGACCAGGACCAGCTCAGCCCCGTCCTGCTCTCTCCACATGGTCCACATTAAAGCCCTTCAGATACAGCCATCTCCCACAAGAGCGTGCTCCCCATCAGGTTCTTCAGTCAAACGTCTGCCAATTTAATTGGTCAACGTCCTTGGTAAGGAAATTACATTGGGTTTGAAATAGGGCTAGTGGGTGGATAATCTCCCCGGGGAGTGTTAGCAGAGACTTCCAAGTTCACTGGGTTTGCATTAAGTCATGCAGACTGCAACAGTGCATTATTCACATAAACTTGGTTGAGCTCCAGGGCTCCGAAGTAAAAACACCACTATCTACTTTTTGAAGATATATCGGGTGCCTCAAGCAAGGTGGTACACTGAAATGGAATGAATTGTCCACAGTCAAGCTACAGGTTGCACATATCAGAATAATCAAGCTATTGATTTTCTCCTTTTATTGATCTTCACCACATACGTACAGCAATGGAGATATCTGTATCTTTACTTACAACTATGATTTGATTGCTTTTTTGAAGTTGTCTACTATTTTGTTTGGTATGAAGCTCAGAGTTAAAGACAAACTGCTGGTGTTCGAAAGGGGTTGAAATTAGTTTTTAAATTATATTGATCAATAAATAAACATTGAACCAAATAAATTTAAATACCACACTTTAGCTTTATCCATCTGCTTCTAAACAGGTAGACGATTTGTCTTAAGGGCAAGGCCGGGTCAAGTGTATTCGGGTCAGACAGGATGACTACTAGAAGCAACCGTTTAATCCCTTGACCTGGTCTAACCAAGAGATTATACCAGCTTGTTGGGGGAAATACTCAATCCTGTCACTCTCTGTTGGCTGCACTTCAATCACATTCAATATCTCACTTCCCCTCTCTCACATCCCCACTGGCCCGGCAGAAAAAGTTCAACGCGACACCATCACATAGCTCGATCGTGACACAGAACTACTTTAAACAATGAGTAATGATGGAAGCACATGGCAGGATTTTGTAATGGGGCATTTAGGGCTGGACAAAACCCCAAAAAAGAACAGACCATACAAAATGCTGTTAGAGACAAGTAAACCAGCCAGAGCTGACAACAGAAAATGAACACTAAAGCACAGCAGCACACACATCATTCAACTATTTTCATTTGTTCATTTCAAATGTGACGTGACTGTGACATACCTGATATCTGGGCAGACTGAGCATTAACTGTTACTGTACTTAGGTCACGCGTAGAGTTATAAGGGAGATATTATGACAGATAACAAAATGTACAAACTGGCTTAAAACACTTTAATGGTTAAAGTTTTATATAAGGGATTGGTTGTTGTTCCCCTTTGCACAAGTAATGGTTTTTGGTTGTGTATTTGTCAAAGCTGATGGGGATCAAAAACATTGCTTTGTGCCTTATATGAAAACATAGAAATCTGATGTCATGTATCTGGTATGTGTCTGGTATTGAGAACACACTGGGTATTCCTTTAATGTGTTTGCCTCTGCATGCTACTAAATGAAGAACAGTCAAAGAAATTGAAGCCAGAAGGCTCAAATTTTTTATCTGAATTTAATAATTTTGAATTATGCTCAGATTCACTTTGCATGGTGACATATGAGCATGGTTTTTAATGTTCCAGAATGTTTGTATGTGTGTAGCTTTTGTTTTGCACAGGGGTGGGAAGAGAGAGAGATCTTTATAGCAGCATGAGCCCTTGTTGAAGGTAAACAGTAGGATTATGTCCATGCTACTACAATGGGTCTATCAGGTCAATCGGCTTCATTAGCTCACAGCAGGGGCACAGGAGGATTTGCCTTGTCTTTGTCAGTGGTTCATCAAAACTATACTGTCGATTGCTACTGACGCCAATGACTACTAACAGCCACCTGCGGATAGCAGAAGCTACAGCCACAGATGTGGGCTATCTATTTGTGTTATATGTTTTGTAAGTTGGAACCTGTACCAAGCTGTACTGACAACACATTCCAGCAGCCTGGCTGTGTGGTCATTAAAAGAATCAATCAATCAATTTATCAGACACACGTTCAATCCCAGAATATTCCCCTATAGCCCTATAATAGGCCTCACTGGTAACCCTGGGTAACACAGCTCATGTGATTGTGTGAACTGAGAAGGTGGTGGCTGTTTGACCTAACCCTGTGTGTGTGTGTGTGTGTGTGTGTGTGTGTGTGTGTGTGTGTGTGTGTGTGTGTGTGTGTGTGTGTGTGTGTGTGTGTGTGTGTGTGTGTGTGTGTGTGTGTGTGTGTGTGTGTGTGTGTGTGTGTGCAAGTGTGTGCAAGTGTGTGCAAGTGTGTGCAAGTGTGTTCATATGAATATTCCCCTCTTGTTGCACATCACACGCCTAGACCCAATATTTCCTGTGCCACAGAGGACACTTTTGCAATTAGTTTGTGCGTATTAGGAACAGGGAGCCGGTATGTACTGTACGAGTGTGTTAATGTGTCATGTGCATTTGCCCTTTGTCCTGGCTGCTATGTGTTCTGGTATGTAGCTAAAGGTCGTGGCCAGGCAGAGAGCAGGGCGGCAGGGGCCCTGTCAGGGGAAAGCGGTGGCTAGGAAGCAGCAGCTCTGACGAGAGTGGGGATTTGGCCAGAGCCCCGAATGTCACAGCAAAACAATTCAGGACCTTGTGGCACGGCCTGAAAGATTACAGGCAATAGAATGCCAGAGGAAATAATCAGTTAGTGAATTATGTTTACTCAATGTCCCTCTACAGGGACTGCATTAAACAAAACTTGTGGGTAATTCAAGAGCAGCAACTGATGTGCGCACCCCGGGAATCCGAGCTAATGTGTCATTACAGAAACCTCTCGCCTGCTGTTACCCATTGCATGACCATGCAGGCTGTTCCTGAGAATTTTGCAAGTCAGGGCAACTTACAGGCACATACAGAGACACCAACATAACGAGCTATCCAGCAGTACTCCTATTGGCCACAAGAGGTACTGCAGGGTCAAAAGTCCTCTATCTAAGGGGTTTAGAGAACAGCGAGTCTTACCGCTAACCTTTTATGCTTGGGTTTGAGGCGAATGGCCAGCTTTATACTGTGTTTTACTGCATGCATTGATAGGATTTACACAAGGAAAAGTGAATTTATATGTGTCACTACAGGTGCTAGAATGTTTTTGTTTTGTTTTTGTTTTTGCAAATTAAATCTGGAAACACAATAAATAACTTTTTCAAGATTGTTTTTTGACTTACAAAAAAATCTTTGTAAGACATGGATGGAACGCTACCATTTGCTATGCAATGCTTTCAGATGTTTGACCTGCAAAGAAATTAGAGCTTACAAAACATGTGCTAGCTAGTGGAACATTAGGGTCGGAAATGCTATCATATACCCATTTGTAATCTTGTGATCTAAAACTAAAGATGGGAAAATGTGGATACATACAAAGAGGGAACAGAAGACTCTCATTTAAGCGTATGATTTGTTAGAAGCTCAGGCGAGCGGTAGATTGTTCAAATTCCACAGACATCTGCAATCTATGAATGAAAGTTGTGTGCACAGCTTTCATGCATTGTGGTCTATAAGGCATCCACACGGTTTAGAAACTTGAATCGAAGATCCAAATTTGAAATCCCCTGAGCCTGGAGGATATGACTGGATCGACTGAACTGCTGCCATCTTGCTTATCCCTATGGAATCTTTGGAGGAAATATGAGGGATGGACTTGGAATCTTAATAATTTCACTTCCTAATCTGGTAGAGTTTAGGAGTTTCTCATTCACTCTGTTTGAGAAGCACGTCTCTGATTGAAGTTACGTCAAAAAAGATGGTATTTTTGCTATTTTTGGACCAATGTGCACATATTCACGCACCAAATAATTGCATTGCATTGCAACAGGTCAAATAACAATTTGTCAGTTAAATTTTTGTGTTTACCTCAGTCGTCTTGAAACGTTACATTATTTACTAATCTAATGTGAGATGTTTTTGTGATTTACTGACTTCTTCTAAAAGTAATGAACTGAATTGAATTTTTTTTCTAAATAAAATTTAAAAAAAAATCAATTCAAATAATGGTGTACAGGCATTTCTTCACCTGTTCAGGCAGCCTGTCATTAACTTGTGACTAATGGCATAACACTGAGTGGTGGTCAGTGATACAGCCATGACACATATCATGGCTGGATGACTTCCAGGGAACAAAATTATCTTTCTGTGCGTATGTTGATGGTAGCAATGGAATGGGCTTCTTCACTGTTCCTGAATGTCGCCTTGTTGTTGAACAGAAACCTAAACAAACAGTAACAGATTAGTACAGGAATGTGACAACAACTGATAATGTATTTGTTCATGGAGGCAATAGCAGCTGGTGTGGAAGAATTCCTATGGCTATTTGTTCCACACTTTAACACTAAACACTGCCTGATGGGAGCATCTGAGTGGTTCTAAGGAGAAGCTGGGCGGGGAATTTCAATCACATAAAAAATTAGAAAATTTATGTCAGGGTTTTCAGCATCTTTATATTCATTTTTTGAGATTGCATATATCGACTTATTCCTGTTCTGGGTTACAGAACGTAGCCTCAAATTGCAAACTACATTTAGTAAAATTCAGCTATTCGCTACAACATCTTGGTCTCTCCAATGATGAAATAAGACAAACAACCACTCCAGAGCCGATTATGTTCAATTGCATACATATTGGACAAATCAGTGTGATTTTGGACAATAGCATGACTTCCTGATATTGATATTACCTTGATAATTAACTGAAGCAGAAAACTGTGTCATCTACAGTAATTGTACAGAGTTAGACTCCTTAAACGTTCATGTGTTCTAAGTATTTAATCCTTGTGGGATTCCCAGACAAAAATGAGGAAAGCGAAAATTGTGGAATAGCTTTGCCAGGATATGCCAAACCGCAAAATTATGTAAACTGATTCAATGAAAGAAGAATAAAAATACACTTATTCGTGCAGGGAGTGTTGGAAAGCATCTGTAGGATGGAAGGGTCTGAGGTTTTTCGTCCGAAGACATAACAGTCAAATGTCACGGTGACACGGTGCCTTGGTCAAATCCGGGGAACGTGTGTTAGTGTTGAAGGAGATATTCAGATCATTTACTTAAAGCAGCTCCGAGTAACATTTAAATATCTTTTAAACCTCGTGTTTCCTCACATAATCATAAATTACCTTTAACAGCAAACGAGACCATCAGTGCAAAGAAAGACGTTTTTATATAGTTTTTATTACTGCATTTGGTCTGGTCGCACACCCAGTCCGATTTTCGGTTCACGCGTGCATGCTTTATAGTCACATATCATTGGTCGCAGATTTCAGTGTGGCGCAACAACGCGATTTGAGAAGCCTATCCCTCCAGGTGAGGGAAGGGGAGCGGGAGCCTTGTTTGAGACAGTTGTTTGTCGTCATAATGACTGATAACGGGGCTGAACCATCAAAGAAAAAAAAGAAAATGCAATGAAGAAAAGCTAAAAGGGAGAGATAGGCGGGCGGGAGGGCGTTGCCAAGCAACGTATACACAATTTCACAGGAGCGAACTAGACTCCTAAATGAATGAGCGGTAGCCTACTAAAACAAAGTTTACTTTGCCTCACCAGCATCATCAGATGACCATTATTCATATGAAATATGAATAATGTCATGTTGTCAATAAGTCATTATTTACAACAACATAAACACATTACCTCATCGTGATCCATACTAACTGCCGTCTCTCGTTCATTCGCTTTGTGTGAGGACACGTAATCTTTCAGCTCTGTGAGAGAGTAGTTAGGTGACACTGCATCAACTCATTGCAATCAGGTGTGTGTAGCACTGACTGGCATTAGTTGATGCTGTGTCACTAACCACTCTCACGGAGCCGAAAAGAGTCCGGTGCCCTCACACTTTCAACACACGGACATGCACTATATTGCTTCCTGATCATTTGAATCTCGGACGCCCGGCACGAGCTAGAAAACAGCTTCACGACAGCTGGCGTCGTAAAAATACTACCGCTTTTGTCCAAAGGGGACGCCAACGTGCCATGTTACTCGTAGTGGCTTTAAGTCTTAGAAGTGTTGCTTTCAAAAGGCCCCTTAAAGCTGCTCACGTCAATCTGTTTGTGCTTCTAATGATCAAATTACTACTTTCATATGCAAAAGTGATTGAGACCAATTAACAAAGAATCATCACAGTACACAGCAGTTCGTCTCAGCTCTGCAGAGCAATTTAGCATCTTTCAGCAAATTATTTTGGTTTAAAAAACTACAGTAGGCGATCTGGTCTTATTTCAGTTTCCTGCCTAACCCTCCCACATAGGATTACAAGGCAGCACTAGTTATCAAATATCTAAGGTGAAATTTGATGTCTTGTAAAGAAAATGATCTTAGGTTAAAAAAAGACTTTCTGTCTGATCTTGCAATACCTTTGTATAATTCCAAATAAACCTAAAAGAAAAGCTTTGGGGGGATCTCTAAGTCTTTCTTTTTTTAACCTTGTGTCTGTTTCACTGCCCAAAAGTAGCAAATTAAATCAATTAATGCAACTTTAAATAAAAGTATAATTAATTATATTCATTGAAATCTACATACATTTTTAAAAGGAAAATAACTCGTAATGCAACAGAACGCCCCTTTCAGTGTCAGTCTGATGATACTTATTGATTACTATTGATAATGTTGCACATTATAAAATATTGTTGAATATAGTATCTATCTATAAAAATCTGTCATAGTTTATTGTGTTCATTGAAGGTTTTCAATTTCCAATATGTCCAATGCCTAGTTATCTGCCAAAAGAATGTGGTGGAATTTGTCCCCAAACCTTGCATATTGACCCCCCCCCCCCCACACACACACACACACACACACACACACTCTGCTCTTATTGCATGTTCCTCTTCCTTTTAGATCTGCTGGGTCAGCTCTGCTTGTCATCATGTCAGCTGGGAGAGAAAGACGGATTCTCTCTCTCTCTCTCTCTCTCTCTCTCTCTCTCTCTCTCTGTGTCTGTACCTCATCCCCACAGCAGAGCTAGGCACAAGCAGTTCAAACATTCATAAACATTATGCTATGTGCGTGTATGTTGTGCATCATGGAAGGAGTCCTCCCCCCGGATGCGTTATGTATATGAATGAATGCCTTTTACACAGGGAACGGCTCCTCCCCGGGAAACCCATGACTGTACAATCCAGAAATAGAGCATGACTTGCTTAAAGTGGAACTAATGCATAAGCAACGGGTTTCCAGCAACGGCTAAATGTGATGGAGACCAGTTTGTACCTGCTGCTTGTAGCTGAACCTGCTCTCCCAAGACGTGTGCATGCAGTTCAGCAAACTGGCACATTCGATTTCCCTCACTACAATGTACATGCAGCAAATTTAGACACGCATGCACGTATAAACACACGAAAACACACACATGCACCTAGACACACATTGAAAGAGCAGGGGAGAAAAGGTGGAGACGGTGTGACGCAAGCACCATGAGTCACTCTGACACAAAGCCTGTGTTACAACACACGCCATTGTCATAGCATTACCTCTCCAACAGGTTAGATGGATTGCTTTTCTGCTTCCCTTCACTGATAGAAAAAATTACCAGAGGTGAGTGCACTGACTGACACAACTTTAACACCACCAAACCAAGACCATATTCCATACGAACCTACTCTCTCAGGTTCAAAATGTACAGACAGACATCCCAAAATGATAATTATCCACACTTTAAACTCACAGATATGATAATGGCGTAAAAAAAGGGTTGTAACTATAGCAACACAAAGAAAGGCTCCCCATTTAATGCTGACTATTTCCACAGAGAGGGGATGGACGGGGGAGATAAGTCCATTAAAAAAATTCAACAGTTTCCTTTCATTATTTGAGTATACAGTCATAAAAACCATAAGGATATTTCTCATGAATCCACAATCAGGCCCTGCTAAAAGCTATGTGGTTCACAACTTGTGACTGTCACTGTGACCTGTCCCTCATATGTAGGTTTATTTTTGTAGCCCAGCATCACATATAGGGCTCTACAGGTCCGCATCAGCAACACTTTCAAATAAGGCCCAAATATGATCACCAAGTTACAAAGACCAACTCCTGCTGCACTTCCAACCTCTTCCAGGAGAGGGCCTAAAAACTGTTGATTGCCTGTGCTTGGAGAGCTGCTGAGTACATACCAAAATGTTGCCCAACTCTGTTCGTCATATCAGTGGGGGAAGAAAAGGCAAACTTGATATGTATGTTACAGCACTTTCCAATTATATAGAGGTATTGTTTGAACAGAGAGATAAGGCAGCAACCTTGCCTGAGAATTCATGGTGATAGACCGCTTTCTCTATGTTGCCTCACAGGGGAAATACGAAGCTGTAAAGTTATACAATTGTGAGCATTGCCAAGGTGCAGTTGTGGGGTTTTCTTTTTTGTGCAATTAGTACGGAATAAGGCATTAACACTGAGTAATGTTTGAGAATAATTGCCCCCTCAAACTGCTTGCAGACTTTGTTAGCAAAAAACGACAGGAGCCCTTGGATTTGCTCGCTCGCGCGCGCGCACACACACACACACACACACACACACACACACACACACACACACACACACACACACACACACACACACACACACACACACACACACACACACACACACACACACACACTGCCCAGATGGGAGACAGATGTTTAATAGACAAGGTCAAAGAGTCCATACAGTAATTGTCTGCTCCACCATTTCTCAGTATTCCCGGCGTTGTTCAGATCACCACATCCACATAAATCCATGAAATTTCCTCTGGAATGGAAACCATGTTCTACTCCCACACATTTATTTTAGTTTATATTATAACTTTCTCTCCTACTTTCTCTCTCTCTCTCTCTCACACACACAGACACACACACGCACACACACACACACACACACACACACACACACACACTTTCTGTCTGATCTCGTGGTACATGGGACACACAACAGACGGGAGATACATCAACACATACACCTAAGAAAACAACCCAAAATAATCTAATCCACTCCACGTTTCTGTCATTCTGTTTCCCGTTGTATTCACAGACAGTGTTAGCTCTGATTGATACACAAAGCAACAGAGAGATGATGAAACATAAGGAGAGTAAGAGAAGGTTCTAATCTCATTATCCCTGCCTTAGCTAATCCACAAGGAACAATACCTCAGAGTCACCCACACCTTTTGTTCTAGTTGTACTCCTAACATACCTACTCATAAGTTACATTTCTATGCAGGGTCAAATATAAGGTGATCCAAACCAATTTTAGAAAACCATGGCAGAAGTGCAGGAGACGCTGTTGCTGGGCTTAGAGGGAATCAAGAAGACCATTCTGCATGGAGGGAGTGGAGACATCCCAAAATTCATAACTGGAGCAAAGGTATTGTAGTACTTGTAGTACTATATTTATGCTATATTCACTTCACATACAGTAGGCTACACAACTGTGTCTTCACTTTTAACCAACTTAACTCGAATCCAGGATACACTAAATTTTGCGGGACTAAACGATTTCACTATAGAAGGTATTAACTGTTCAGTACATAAATCTAACTTAACCATATTCCTGATAAATAGTAGCTATGGATGGTCCTTCTTTTGGACCAATGGAAGAGGAAGATTATATATATTACACATATATCACAAAGTAGTTTTAATACACGTAATTGGAGATTCAAACAGAATTCAACATTTTAATCTGATTATCATACTGTGCACAGCATCATGACAAGGCATGTACTGTATTTTCAAATAGACGCCATATTTATTTTTTTATTTTTTATCTATTCTTTTGACTATTCCATAGTCTTGATTTTAATATTTCTTAACAAATGATCTATAAAAGGTCTTAATATGCACAAGACTCAAAGGAGCCAAAAGTAACAGGCCAAAAGTCTTTATTATTATTACTTGAGTTTTATGCGTTTAATTTTCTTGAATTTTTTTTGCATTTTCACATGAATAGTTTAGGGAGAGGAGGCCCTTCCATGTTGTTACAGTTCCCACTGGCAGCCAGTAGAGGTTGGCAGAGGACATATATCACACTTTTATGAAAACAGTATTTTCAGAGCCTATTCAACCAGGTCTGACCAAATTAGTCCGACCTAAAGGACACTGTTTTAAAATGTGTGAGTGAAGGAGGAATTTAACCCTCATCCTAGAGGTACATTTTTTGTCATATCTTTTACTATTTCTTTACAATTTTTCTTGAGTTTGTCTATCAATTTGTCCTCAATGACTTATTATATAATTGTTTTCTGATTCCCTTTTAATTAGCACTAAAAAGACAAATGTATCGGGGTCAATTTGACCCCAGTCAAAATAACCCAATTCTGCCTATGCAGTTTTAATAGATGTAGCTATGTATTGGGTTATGTTTGCAATGGGTCCTAATTTAGAGTATCACACACCAGCAGGGGTGGGGAACTCTGTCAGTCATTTTAAGGGAGACAGACACAAATCAGCAGACAGTGCAATGTTTGCTCCTCCTGTCACATGACTGTATGAACTGAGCATAGCATGAACCACATCTAAACACCATTAATTTTACATTATGAACAAATTGGAAGTCTTAATTTGATTTAAATGTATTTATTTATATGTACAGGGGCTCATACTGAGACTAGGGTCGCTCTCTACTTTTGCATTGAAATAAATATACAATTTAACATTTTGGAACTATAAACGATGGCGGGTTAATTATTATTCTACAATCGGGTCAAAATGACTTGTTATGAACTCAGCATATACATTTACGATACAAATAAAGCTTACTTAAATAACTTAAAACCATATTAAAACAAGGGTAAAAAAGTTCTAATGTGGAAGGTACTAGGGATAAAAGCTGCAATTTACATTAAAGTGTATATCCATCTAATACAATATGCAAATTAAATGTTACCTAAAATAAAAAATAATCCTTTTTTTATACTCAGATTTCATTAATTACATAGCTAGTAAGGTATTGAGAAGAAAAAAGTTAAAATGTTGCTATGATGGTTGTTGTTTTCACTAATGTATGCCTGGGGTCAAAATGACGGCAGGCATAACGTACTGGCACTGACTTGTACTGGTATATGAGTGAAGGAAATATGGAGAAAACTTGTGATATAGCATTTTTTTGCATCCCAGCATGCACACAGTTCTGCTCAATGGTTTCACTTTCCTTGGATGTTATACAACCATGCAACCCTGGCATGTCTGTCCTTCTTCCTGTATATCAAGATGGTGACATAACGTTTTTGTTGAGACTGATGTTCACTTGTGTTCACCTTCCTTTTTCAACAAAGCATGTTATCTTTCCTTTCTGAGAGTTTTGACCTTTTGACTTCAGACAACTTTTTCTTTATTTTTTTATTTGTCATCACCGGCCATTCAGGCACTGATTATTTGACCTGTCTGATAGTTATGTCACTAGGTGCCTGGTGTTACCCAAAAGAGCTGGGTACATTTGTGTCTTTGTAATCGCTATTCATTTCCCCTCCTTAGTGGTCAGACTGTGTGATTTAAACAAAAATAATGTTTTTCTTCTTTCCTGTGGCTCCTTTTTCTCCAGGTGACATTCCACTTCCGCACCCAGTTGTGTGATGATGAACGCACAGTGATAGATGACAGCAAAGTGGTGGGGACGCCCATGGAGATAGTGATCGGCAACATGTTTAAACTGGACATCTGGGAGACCCTGTTGTCCTCCATGAGGATCGCTGAGGTGGGGGAATTCTGGTGCGACACCATTGTGAGTGCTTAATAGAAATTCCATCTGATTTTTTTTATCAATTTTCTTTGCTCATGTTTCACCTTGTTTGCCATACTTGCTTGTTTTGAAGCACAGTGCATCTCCGTCTGTTCTGACAATTCCACACAATACACAATTATCTCTTTCACATCATACATCTTACTTTGGACAGACTGACGCCACACTGCAGATTTTGAAGTCATAGACTCTAAATTAAAAAACGAGGAACAATACAACACAACAGGACCATTTTGTGTGCTCAAGTTATAAATGTGAAGCCCACACATAAAGAACAAGCATATATTGCACCCTCCTTGATAATTCTCCCATCTCAAAACTCTAAAGCTGGATCAACAGGCTTCCTAAAGTGGAAACATTTACGTAATGATAATATATGGGCTTTATAACAAAACAAAAAAATACTGCCTCCAGGACATCGGATTCACTTTTGGTTTCTTATCCCTTTGAATTATATGTTATATATAAATATACACAGTATGCTCCGACACTAGTGACAGGTGTGTGTGTGTGTGTGTGTGTGTGTGTGTGTGTGTGTGTGTGTGTGTGTGTGTGTGTGTGTGTGTGTGTGTGTGTGTGTATGTGTGTGTGTGCGTGCGTGCGTGCGTGCGTGCGTGCGTGCGTGTGTGTGTTTGTCGCACACTGTCAGAGATAGATGGGTCGAGGCAAACTGTCATTAATTTGCAGCAGCCTCACTTTTCCTAATCGGCTCTGATTCCTGTTGAATCAGCACCACTGACTCCACTCCACTCTGATTAGATTTGATGGGGCTTAGAGAGTTTATTCACTCCTCTGAACAACATGGCTGCACCACACACACACACACACACACACACACACACACACACACACACACACACACACACCGCTACATTCAGTATGTTGTGCATTATCACTCTCATCCAATGGAGGGCCAACTTGCCATGTCAAACTGAGGAAAAGGACTGGAGATCATGTTTTAAAATGGGACTGTTGTGATCCATTCTCCTCTCCAGCACACTGGCATTTATCCACTGGTGGCCAAGAGTATGAGGCGCATTGCAGAGGGCAAAGACCCAGTGGACTGGCACCTCCATACGTGCGGTATGGCCAACATGTTCGCCTACCACAGCTTGGGCTACGACGACCTGGACGAGCTCATGAAGGAACCAAAGCCGCTCTACTTTGTCCTGGAGCTGCTCAGGGTGTGAAGGAAATGAGATGACCACTACATGGGGTTGTGTGGATCAGTGTCAAAGGCAGGATTTTAAGGAAAAGGAATGCATCAATTGTGGGAAAAACTGAATATATTTGTGTATGATTGACAGGTGCAGCAGCCCAGTGAGTACAACAGGGAGACGTGGGCTCTGAGTGACGGGGAGAGGCTGAAGGTGGTCCCTGTGCTGCACGGCCAGGGAAACAAACTCTACAAACAGGGACAGTACCAAGGAGCCACACAAAAGTACAAAGAGGCCATCATCTGCATCAAGAATGTTCAGACAAAGGTGATTACATCAAACAACTGCTCCAAGATAGGCTTTTATTCTCCCTCTCTAAAACAGTTAGACATGGGCTCTGATGAAACATACTGTTCTCTCCAGGAGAAAGCATGGGAAGTCCCATGGCTAAAGCTGGAGAAGATGGCCAACACCTTAACGCTCAACTACTGCCAGTGTCTGCTGCGCATGGAGGAGTACTACGAGGTTATCGAGCACACCAGTGACATTATCAATCAGCACCCAGGTTTGGCCCTGACATAGACTGACAGGATCTAGTGAGGGCTAATAGATGCATATGTGAATCCAACTAAAAGATTATTCAAACTATTTATCTAAATTATTGGTTGCAAGTACTTCAATTAAATCATCTATTCTAGCAAACTCCCGTCTTGTTGATTGAACACTAAAGCATGGCGGATGTCCCTCCCCTCCTCAATGGCTGCTATCAGAAAATAATGTCTTTGTTTGTATTTGCCTGTGCTGCAGGTGTAGTGAAAGCCTTCTACCTGCGAGGCAAAGCCCACATGGAGGTTTGGAACGAGGCGGAGGCTCGGCAGGACTTAAGCAAGGTGCTGGACATGGCCCCGGGCATGAAGAAGGCCGTCAAGAGGGAGCTTGCTGTGCTTAACATGAGAATGGAAGAGAAGAACCAGGAGGACAGAAACAAGTACAAGGGCATGTTCTGACCTAGAAAGACTGCATCAGAGGCAAAGAAGAGCAGAGTGCAAATGGTGCAAAGTTTTTCAATCACACATTTCTGAGCTTGATTTTACCTGTAAACACCCCATCCAAATGGGGTGAAAGAATGTGTCCAATAAAAATCATCCTGGTTTGTTAAAAAGCTAAATAAACCCCTCCCTTTTAAGTTAAATTAATCTTATTTAATTTGGTCAATATCTAATATTTAATATTTTAAGGATTTGTTTGAACATTTAATGGGCCATATACACTCAACAAAAATATAAACGCAACACTTTTGTTTTTGCTCCCATTTTTCATGAGATGGACTTAAAGATCTAAAATTCATTTCAGATACACAATATTATCATTTCTCTCAAACATTGTTCACAAATCTGTCTAAATGTGTGATAGTGAGCACTTCTGCTTTGCTGAGATAATCCATCCCACCTCACAGGTGTGCCACATCAAGATGCTGATCTGACATCATGATTAGTGCACAGGTGTACCTTAGACTGTCCACAATAAAAGGCCACTCTGAAATTTGCATTTTTTTTCTTTTATTTGGGGTCTGGGGACTCAGAACCAGTCAGTATCTGGTGTGACCACCATTTGCCTCATGCAGTGCAACACATCTTCTTCGCATAGAGTTTATCAGATTGTCAATTGTGGCCTGTGGAATGTTGGTCCACTCCTCTTCAATGGCTGTGCGAAGTTGCTGGAGACGGTTTATGGTGGAGAAATGAACATTCAATGCACAAGCAACAGATCTGGTTGACATTCCTGCTGTCAGCATGCCAATTGCACGCTCCCTCAATGCTTGTGGCATCTGTGGCATTTTGCTGTGAGACAAAACTGCACATTTCAGGGTGGCCTTTTATTGTGGACAGTCTAAGGCACACTTGTGCACTAATCATGATGTCAGATCAGCATCTTGATGTGGCACACCTGTGAGGTGGGATGGATTATCTCAGCAAAGCAGAAGTGCTCACTATCACACATTTAGACAGATTTGTGAACAATGTTTGAGAGAAATGGTACAATTGTGTATCTGGAATGAATTTTAGATCTTTAAGTCCATCTCATGAAAAATGGGAGCAAAAACAAAAGTGTTGCGTTTATATTTTTGTTGAGTGTATGTTATATTGTATATTGTATTGCACATCTAGTATATTCCTATGTATAGTGGGACCTGTATATGTACCTTAATGCTAAGATTATGGATGCATTAAGTCATCCGTTCGATCTCTGTCACTCCACACTATCAATTAAAGAATGGGAATGGCCAAATAATTTTTATTTATTTTTATTCCATGATTAATTGCCACTAATAAATTGCTGAACCGTCTCAGTTGCATTTGGACTTCTTACCAGATGTTAAAGCCTCTGGAAACCTGGTCTAAAGTGGTAAAAATAAATATATGATTGGGTGTCTCCACACGCTTTTACAAAAATCTGATTGAAAATAAAAGGTTCATGAATATTAAGTGAGAAAACATTATTGTTGTTTTTCTCAAAAATATCTCACTTTGACACTTTTTCCCTGAACTATGTCCAACACTTAGCAATAGTTATGTTGTTTCTCAAGTTTTAACTATAGTTACTAGTTGCAAAAAATATAATTAAAGGCAAGTTACTTCTCTGAGCCTTGTAGGCACATTGCTCTTCCACAAGGTGGGGCTCTGACCACAATTTTTCTTCAGATTCAACCTGAACCCTGTTGAAGAAATCATCCTGGCCTGGGCCTAAGCAGCAGTTCTCATTTCCATGAAGAGTCTAGGGGCTCGTAAAAAGAAATGATCTGCGATGCATCCACTGCTTGCCTCCTTGCCTTCCTCTCTTTGCATTTTAGAACAGGCTTATGGCTCAGAGCTCAGAGCAGACCACTTGGCACAAAGTGGGGGAGGCACAACATTTAACAGTGAGAAAAGAAAGAGTCAGAAGGAATTAAATGCAAAAGTGGAGTTGCACTGAAAAACCCACTCGAATGCACTTATGTTCGTGCACTGAAATATAATACTAGATCAATGGCATGACATCACACTGAAAGCTAATTTTCATTCAGGGAATCCCCCACTCATTATTATCTGTACTGTCCCTACACACACACACACACACACACACACACACACACACACACACACACACACACACAAAAACCCTTTTCACTACCACGGGTCACAGTGCAGTGCAGTGCAGCAGTCACTCTAGGAAATGAGGCTGCCGCTAATGCAGCAGTCTAATGATGAGGAAAATCAATAGGAAGGAACATGGAGAATTGAGCTAAAGCATCCGGTCCCATTGCAACAACCTTTAGTAATAAAGTTCTTGCGGCTGAGTCTTGGCTGATCTGAGGCAAGTAAACAATGTAGTTTGATCACGTGATCATTCCCCTAGGTTGTGCAATGTATCTCTTTTCAAATCCATTTAAACATTGAATTAATCTTCACAACTGCATATCCAGTCATATATAAGAAGATTGACTTAGAAAAGAGTTGATTTATGATGCCAGGCTGTGCCACTGGAAACATCGTGCCCCAGACTACAACAGTAAATTCTGCATAGCAGCACAATCTGCCTCTGGCTTTACTCCATAAACCACTGGTGCTGATGTGGAGAAGAGGGGAAGAAAAGGAGGAGGAGAAGGAGGAGGGGGGGACCCTACCCTGATCCAATATGAGATGTGTCAAGTTAGCCAGAGAAAGCTTGTTTCATACCGGAAGTATGGGTATAATGTATTCAAAATAAAATTTGCTATTGATACTTTGACATGTCGGCAAAAACAACTGGATCTTTTAACCAGCTCTCTTTATTACTGTAAGTAGCCTACCTCATGGCCTATACTAAAAAAACAACGTTGCAAAAGTGTGTTTAGTGAATTTATTTTGAAGAGGGGGAATTTATTATTGAAAGGGAGACTATAGGAGGGGCACTGCTATATCATCTCTCCTATATTTAATTTATTTTTTCAAATGTGGGCTTGGCCTACTCTACCGAGTACACATATAGGTTAGATATTAACAATGAAAAATACATTCAATATAGCGCAAACACGAAATGGGGTTTGTAGAAAGGAAGAATAAAAAACTGATCAGAAGACTATAGACAGAAGCCTATGCAAATGCATTCTTAGAAAGTAGGCTTCTTGTTTGTTTTCCAGAGCTGTGGTTCCCTGACTGCAAGTGCACCAATATATGCTATGAGACCCAAAATTATTTGCGATTTGAATTCAATACAATATATGCAAAGTAGTCATATATAGGCTAATGTTGGTAAACTGTCCCCTGGTTGGCAAATTAAGGTTTTATTTTGTGTTTCGTCACCGGAAGTGTGCATCGTCACTCTGCCTACCTTGACACTGGTCCCGAGTAGGCTACAGTCGCTGCGGCGTGGAGAGACAGCAGAGGAAAAGTGGCTCATTTGGGTGTGTACTTCGAACAGAACGTTTTACTTCCACAGCGTTTGTGTTGCTTCTTCAAAAAAAGGGAAAGACTAACTGTTTGTTTACTACTTTTTAATGAACAGACACAGTTGAAGGAAAGTGGTTGGACTGGATCCAGCTCCTCTGACTGGTCCCCCCTCACTTGGATGTATGAAGACAGGAGGGGAGCTTTTGCCTATCATCGGAGATAAATCAAAAAGCGGATGTTTAAGGAAGGTGAAAAAAAGTGATTCAAGAGGGAGAATGCAATCATAAGGAGTGGCACTGCTTTCATCTCCTTACTAATGTTATTATTTTCTTTTTGGGGTCTATAGCCTATTCAATCTTAGCTTTTCAAAGCATATCACCTCTCAAATCTAATTTATTTCCACCCTCCACCACACATCTGCAGGTGATTCTAGTTTGACCCCAAGATCAAAGATTTGTTGCAAAACAAAACTTGCATTAAGTTGTATTATGGGATGTCTCCTGGCTTTGTAATCAATTTGAAACAATTTCCAAAATAGATTATATTTTCCTTTCTTTTTATTTCCTGATCTAATTTGATATATCACTGAGACTTGAAAACATGGCCATCAACACGGACACCGACTTCCTGAAGTCCAACTTGGGTGAGGGTGGTGGAGGAGGCAGCAGCGCGCAGCCCGCAGACTCCCAGGAGACGGAGAAACTCCTGGCGCTGACCACACAGCCGGGCGGCGTGAAGATGTCCACCTCCTTCACAGTCAACGTGGACGGCGGCGACAAGGACCCCGAGGCCGACCAGAACGGCCACAGCGTCGCGTTGAGATCGGGCTCCGGGGGGCACCTGGCCGCCACCGCCCCCCTCTCCCCGTCCAGGGTGAGCCTGAGCCGCTCCTCCACCGGGAACGCCACTGTGCCGGAGACCCCCAAACCCAAGGATTACCTCATCCTCGTCATCTGCTCCTGCTTCTTCCCCGTCTGGCCCGTCAGCATTGTCGCACTGGTGTACTCCATCATGGTGAGTACGCTATCACTTTACTCTAGCCTATAATGTATGAACCTGTTACCCTGTTCATCACAAATAAATTAATTAATTAAAGCTACAATGGTTCCGGATGCCTGCTATGATGGATTTAAGTGGTCAGTTGATGGAGATTCTTAAACTGCCTGTATTTTGTATTTATGTTAATCTGTAATGTCATACTCCATTTACTTTTTCCAAGCAGGAAATCACACTACGTATCTATTCGTGTGAAGTCTGGGACAAAATATTAGAACCAATTGAGGCAGCTAGTAAAGTGGGCGGCGTTCTACATCAGTAGGGAGTTTCTGAAATCTTGAGTTTGACATATCTAGCAAATTAAATCCAAATATCACTGGCAGATTAAGCTGGCAGAGGAGCTATAAACTGCAAAGTATCATCTTGGTTTTATACAGTAATACAGTAATTCCTGAACTATTCTCTCCTCTTTTTTTCCTAACTAGTTTCCCAACAAAGGCTATGGGCTGCACATGCAGGTGAAAAATCAGTGGATATCAAGATCCATAACAACCAAAACAAAACCAAGCAAAACGTCTTGTTAGCTGTGAGGAAGCAGAGGATGCAATCAACTGTGACTAAGCATTACAAATGCATAGGGCTTTTGACAGACCATAGCATTTTGTACCTTAAGTCTCATCAGTATAGTAACTCCGTTGAGTCAGGATTTTAATTCCCGTTGGCTGATGGCAGCTAAGTTGCTATATAAGCACAGCAATGTTATGCTTCTCTGCACACTTTACCTCTGACAATTTTCAGCAGCCAACTCTCAGATCTAAAGAGAAACAAGGCAGAGGCAATGCACAAAACCCATTAGTTATGTGATATCATTCCTGTGTGCACTACATCCCATAGGGAATAACAGGCGGTATCCACCAACCATCTTGAACCTACTGACTGCGTGCGTGTGCGTGCGTGCGTGCGTGCGTGCGTGCGTGCGTGTGTGTGTGTGTGTGTGTGTGTGTGTGTGTGTGCATGCGTATAGTGAGAGGGAGAGGGTCTGAAAGAAGGCAGAAGAAAGAAAGGGAAGGAGGGAGAAACTGGAGTCAGCCACTAACTCAATAGAATGCGAGAGAATGAGACAAGTCAATTTGGTTTCTCTGCAGAGGGCAGATTGCTGCAGTTAGCCAACTCTGTGGCAGCGATCAACATCCTCCTTTCTTTCCCCGAGTGGATGGAAAGGGGATACCGGGCTCGCAAAAAGGAAAAAATTAGCCACAAGGGCAGATGGGTGTGAGAGAGGCAGCAAATGGATATAAAGTAGTCCCTATCACTGGATTATAAAGGAATTGAATCAGATAGCGCAGTGATGTCAGATAAGTGCAAGTGGGTCGGAGCAAGAAAAACAGAGGTTTACAACACTCCCTTTGAACAAATGAATCAAAGGTAATGCGGTTTAAATGCTGATATTCTCCTCGCCCATGTCAAATGGATACTTCAGGGAAGATAGGAAAGAGGAAAGAGAACCTGCTCAACTAGTGCTCAGATGGTGTCAATGGGGAGGAGGTCAGAGGAAACTGCCCAGAAATGCTCAACAGAAAAATAAATAAAAGGATTGATGTGTCTTTAATTCCTGACATACACAGTAGTTTGAAATTAATTTCCACAGTGGTAGATCAGAGCTCAATTCCAACCAAAGAGGTGTTCTACTACCGTTGATGTGTATTTACTATCATGTACAACGTACTGCAGTATCTATTCATTTAAAACTTAAACCATTACCTCAGCTTGTTGTTGTTTTGTGTTGAACGAAGTGTTGAGTGAAAAAGCTCAGATGAATCCAATTTACACAAACCTGCCCAGCAACAAACACCCAAAAGACATTTTTATGGACTATCCTGATAGCTCAGCAGTGCATTTATCAGCTAAAGAACCAGCTATTTCCCAAAGGAGTTGGTGGAGACCAAAACAGAACAAAAAAAAGTCAGTTTTGAACTTACATTCGTCAGGGCAAACACACAACTCTGAAGAAATCATAGTACTGCTCTATTGCTGTCACATGATCCTTTCATTGTATGGACGGCGTATATGTCACGCGTTTTATGCCCACAGTACATAGACTGTATTGCAGCAAATTTGAATGAACTTTTACGAAGCATCACCAACGGACAGGGAAGACTGCAATCTATGAGACATGTTTCAATGTTTCATTCCTGTAAACAAACTGAACCATAAGAACAATCTGTTGATCTTCATTTAGTGTTTTAAAATATTCAACCTCTTTCTGTGCTGGCAAATTAAAACAGGACCTCCCAAAGTTACATCCATCGTCATCATCCAGCAGCAGCACCACCACCTTTAAGCCAACTCCCATCCCGCTGCAGCCAAAGATCTCTGACAGATGCTCTGGTGGGGGAGGCGTGTGGCTGGCAAACACAGGAGATGTGTAGTCAATTATGGGGATTGGAGAGGCAGGGAATTTTACTGCCCAGACCAGCCTATCCCAGTAATGGGAAGGCCCAAACTGCAGGAACATTATTGCACGCTCTGCACATTTGCCTGTGAAATATGGACTCGCAATGCTGCACTGGATGGATGATTGTGTGTGTGCATTTGTGCGTGTGTGTGTGTTTGTGTTTGTGTTTGTGTTGTGTGTGTGTGTGTGTGTGTGTGTGTGTGTGTGTGTGTGTGTGTGTGTGTGTGTGTGTGTGTGTGTGTGTGTGTGTGTGTGTGTGTGTGTGTGTGTGTGTGTGGTTAACTTCTTATTAGCAATCTAATATTGCAGACATAGTTGGAGGGCACTTCCTAGTTTAGTAGCCAATTATTTGAAGCCTATCATTGAGAAAACCAGAGACGGGTCGTTTTATGATAGAAAACAGGTTTATTTATTATTTGCAATGTGCAAGTAACGATACTGTCGTTTCACAGCAGATAACATCACTTCATCACTAAAAGGTGGAGTCAGCAATTCTGGATAACGCTGGTTGTCAAAATCTGTCTTAATCAGCCAAAATCTGTACTGTGTGTGCACTGACACAAAGTGTGGTGTTAATATACAGCCTAGGCTCTGTAAACGGAGTTTCAACCCTGATTTTGACAAGAAGTGATATCGACAACAAGCGTTCTCCAGAATTGCTGACTCCACTTGTAACTTTAATTGTACATCATGACAAGGGTATTGTAACTATGGATGCATTCAATGTTGTAACTGGACTCTCTTTGCCTGCTCACCTTCTCCTGATTGGCAGTTTTTGCTTCCTTTCCTGCATCAATCTGATAGCCTACCTATTATGTTACACATATCTCTCCCATACTCTGTACAGGACAGCTGGCACTTTGTAGATGTACTATTAAAATAGGGATTTATTTTTACTTTGACAAACACATTACTAATGGCAGGATGCTCTGTTTATCTTGATAATGGTATACTGTGCTACAAACTAAATGGGCTTAACATGACTTTGAAATAAGCCATTGTTCCAATAATTCCAGTTATTCTAAATGGTACAAATCAAACACCGTAGTGTATTGTTGTGGTGCAGACCATAGATAGTATATAAAGGTGCTGACACTGAGTTAGCTTATTCAAAAAGTTTTTAGGTCAAGAGCTAAACAAGATATGCAGCAGCAGTAGCAGCTATGCATTTTATAGCTCTGAGATTGTGAGCTTTGCCATCATGGGTCTGACAGATTTGATCACCTAACATCATTGAGTGGTTTGCAATTTTGATGGAGATTTCACTATAACAAGGCAGAGTCTAAGGGCTCACTCACACTAGGGCCGCGGTTCCGAGCCTGAGCTCAGGGGGGATCTTCCTGCAGCACGGAACAGGCACACTTGCCTAGTGTGAGTGCGCCCTAAAAGCCCTGTTAGCGGCCCCCAGAGGCAGAGGAGCACCTTACACCAAACCACACAAAAGTAGTTTAAACCAACATACTTTGAGACCAACCAATCGCCTCATTCTCTCCCATTAGGGTGTTGACTAAATGATAACTTCCAATGAATTAAGAAATAATGGGTGTGAATGCAATTAAACAAATTGAATTTGATAAACATTTCTATTTTTCTGACATAAAAACTCACAGCAGCTCCTGATTGTACACTGTCCCACTTCACAGGGCTGCTGCTGGCTCTCCATTATTAATAGAGAAAGGGAGCACTTACTAGCCTCTACTTTCCTCTGCTGAACACATGAAACACAGTGAGAGAGAGTACTCTCTGTGTGTGTTTGTGTGTGTGTGTGTGTGTGTGTGTGTGTGTGTGTGTGTGTGTGTGTGTGTGTGTGTGTGTGTGTGTGTGTGTGTGTGTGTGTGTGTGTGCGTGCACTGGTTTGCATGTGTGTGTGTGTGTGTTGTACATTGGTAGCACAATGAGCGCTGGACGGGACACTTTGAGGAAAACCCATTCAGAAAACAAATACTTCCAGGCTGACTTTCGCTGTGAATCAATATAGACATTCATCAGCCATGCGAAGGGTGCATACCACTAACAACACACGCACAAACACACTCACACACACAAACACACTAAATCTCTTGCAGCTCCCGAGGCCAACATCAAAACAGGTGGGTGTATTAAAAAAGGAAGCTGCCATATAAGTCTGCCCTTATTTATTTATTTTATTTTTGTGATGGATGGAAAGTATAATTGTTTTAATTCTTCCCACTTCATTACTAATGGTTCCTCTCCACACAGCCTAAATGGGCAGTGTTTTCTGAAAGGGGCTTTCATTGATTTAAGGTGCTGATGTTGCGGTTCTCTGTGATGTGAGTCCAGATCAATACAGCCTCCACTTGGATTGTGTTTGTACCATAGTTTCACGTTACAGTCCTGGAAGCGTCAAGATGAAATGTATGCGTGAGAGAAAATAATCTCTTGTTTTATTGTCCCAGATTGACACGTGCTGTGATTCAGCTTTTGGGATTCGAGTCAAATTGAAATTGTAATAAGGCACTACTTGAAAGTTTGATTAAAATGTCACCAAGTTTTTATTCTTAGAATTGCCCCTCAAATAAAATAGTTTTTACCAATTAAACATTGTATCATTGTCATTTCAAAGGCCCAATGGATTCTTTATATTGAATAAATGATGTTAACTAAATCGAATTAACCGAATTTTGAAAAAACATATACTACTTGATATGACTCATGGCAAACCCTCATAGACTTTTAGGGAAGTTTAATTGTAATGTCTGTGGCACTGAATGTTAGAGCTGCAAGGATTAATCGCATATTAAATTAATCGCCAACTATTTTGATAATACATTTGAGGATGTCAATATGGGCTTTGGAAAACAAATCGACATTTTTCACAATTGTCTGACATTTATGGACCAAACCACTAATCGATTAACAATAGATTAATCGAGAAAATAATCGACAGATTAATCGATTATTAAAATAATCGTTACTTGCAGCCCTACTGAATATTAATTTATTTGAACACATGTACATTATATCATTTTACAAACATAAAAAACAAATTGCAATATGAGTGTACTTATTGCTCATTCAAAAGTATTTCCAAAGCTAGCCGCATCCCAGGGTTGCACCGTACCCACCAGCCTGCACCAGGTAAACTGTGGGATACTACACCAGAGACAGCCTGGAGACAGAGAGGCTCATGGGAATAGAGAGAGAGAGGATGAAGTCACTAGATCAGGGAGGATGGAGGTAGTGCTCTCTCTCTCCCTGTCTCTCTTTCTCTCTGCAGTGTAATCTTATTTTACACTGAGGCAATCCCATCTCTGCACCCTCAGTATTGACAGAGTGAGTGAGGCAAGAAGACACAGACGATCAAACAGGCATTTCAAATGCTTTGTTTTGATTTTGTTTTTGTAATCAGCTTTCAATAAATCCCTTTATTTAAAATCTAAAGTGGGGGAAGTAAAATATTAGCAGCTACTGAAATAAAGTATTGCATTAAAACTTGTCTTCCGTCCTTGTATTCATTTGATGACAATGGCTGAATAATTTGATTTAAGAGGCCATATTTTGTTATTATTGATATACATATATGTAGTTATAATTCAGTCTAATGCTATGATATCCTTATGGAGAGATGCAACCGACAAAAATATAGGGGAAGGGAGTGAGTGGTCCATTTCCTGCTGTTTTTCCTGCACAGCAGATGGTTTAAAAGGCTACGTTCAGCACCACGGACAGCTCCTAAAGCTTTCTTAAAAATGATGGTGCAATAACAACTGCAATTTAGAACATGAGTTTTGCTACATGTGATCCCCTTCAACCTTCTCTATTTGCTGTAGATGTTGGTTAAACACAGCTTGAGTGACACTTTTCTAATTCTGTTTACCCCCCTTGAGTCTGACCTCTGAACAGTCTCAGTTTCCTAGGGCATAGACCCATGGCGCAGTTTAAAAAACACCCCAGGATGACTCCAGTGCTTCTGACTAGCTGGTATTGTGTACATAGACAAGTATTTAAATGGGGCATTTAAAGCTAATGAGTGCATAGTTCTACTTCATAACCCTATGTTACTGTTTTGATCATGAAAGCACCCATGTTCATTGTAATCGCGGAACATGTCAATGCAGACAAGAAAATAAAATAGGATGAATTCATTGTTGCTTATGGTCTTTTCATAGCCTGGCACTGCCCGCCTACCTACTTCCGCTCAATTTTCATTTCCCTTCAGTAGTCAAATCTGTACAAATGAAATGAAGTACGATGGTTTGGTAGGACCAGGCTAGTCTTTTCATGAGATTTGTTGACAATAAGAAGAAGTAGAATATCAGCTATTAACATGTATAATAGAAAAAATATATATATTTCAAGAAAATATTTACAGATGGGGAGCTTTGGTTTTTAGAACAAAATCACTGACAGATGTTTTTGTACACTTTTCAGTAATATGTGCAGAACAGTATTGCAAATGAAACGCAGCCCAATATAAAAGAAAATCATGGTTGATGAATATAAATCCACCATGAGAGATTTGCTGTCTTGGGACTCTCAGGCGTGAGAGCAATGCACAAGGATTGAGGGTTCCCATCCGTCATGCCTCACACATACACATAAATCATCCTGTCTCCATGTCCACGGCACAACTAAAGCAATATACATATAACATTAAATTGATCTACAATCCCTGCACACTCTCTTCCTCCATCCAATTAGATCTGCTAGTGACATCCTTTTTATCAATCCCAAACTGCCCATATGAAATAGACAATTTGACCATTCACAGCTGGGAAATAAACTATCATTGGCATACGGGACAGAACCCAGTAGACAAGTGAAGCATCAATATTCTAAAGTATAACTGAGAACTTCTGGAGAGAGTCAAGCTCTTTCTCTGAGTTATGTACGGAGGTCCAAAACTGTAAATCCCTTGAGGTTTTGTTTCTTTTTATTTTGGACTTATGCTATCAACATGTTTTCTGCTGTTCCAGCTTTAACAAGTGTTTATCTCTCACATATTCAACATCCGTGATAGAAATATGACTGACTGGGGAGTTGTACTTATGGCTTGTCGTTGCGGATATGTGACATTGGAACGTCAGATCTGAAAAACTAACTCAACTCAATAGGACAGAAATGGTGAGACACATTATTAAAGGGACCACCTGTCAAAGCCTGCTTTAACTTTTTTATATCTTGGAAATGTTATTTCGGGATACAGAGACTGTGAGCTATTTAATGGAGGAGTCTCATTTAAAGTGAAATCTATACGTAGTGTTGAGATAGATGAACTTTGTGTAACTTTGGGTTGTGTATTTTTGCTGTCTAGAGGGGGTTGGGGGATGTATTATTATTTTTATTTTCATTTATACTACTTACTTACTTGTTTTAAGATTGTCTTAAAGGACATACATATATGTGGTCTGCCTTGTGGTGCAGGACATGTCCGAACATGTCCGGATTTTATGAGCATGTGGAGGGAGGGAAGTGGGGGCCTGTAACCCTGACCCCCCCCTCAGTTGGCCAGCCCACATGCTCCCTGTTCACCCTATATAAGCAGGGGTTTTGGCAGAGGAGAGGCGGTTATTTTTTCTTTTCAAGAAGGGGAAGAGGCTCGGAACCAATTCTTCCTTTTCTATTCTGAGAAGTTTGGTAAGGGACCATTTGGGTTATTGATGGGAACTAATTGATGAACCAGGTTGTAGAATAGCATGGAGTTGAGGTTGAAAAACTGTTGAACCAACTTTTCCTGATTGTTGTGTCGCAAAATCAAGCTTGTCATAGCATTTGAAGATATTCAAATATATATGACATGATTGAAAGACTCGGCCAACACCCAGAACTATTGAAGTTGTGTAGACAGTGGACAAACTTTTACTCCTGATCTCTTGTGGATCAACCAAATAAACTGTTGAACCAACTTTTCCTGATTGTTGTGTCGCAAAATCAAGCTTGTCATAGCATTTGAAGATATTCAAATATATATGACAAGATTGAAAGACTCGGCCAACACCCAGAACTATTGAAGTTGTGTAGACAGTAGAGCTTTAAAAAACCTGAAGATGAGAATACTCCTGATCTCTTGTGGATTGAAAATGGGAGAACTCATGAACTAAATTCAATGTGAACACAAGACATACAACACATAAGTTAAGTCTTATACTTCTCTACATATATTAACCACATTAATGGGAGTGTAGGTACTTATTTTCCTTCCTTTCATTTTATTTTTTCTTTTATTTTTATATTGTGAAAGTATAATCTTTTTGTATTGGTTAAATAAAATTTCTTGAAAACACTATAACTCTTTGGCCTGAATCTTTAGTTTAGTGTTGGGAACAAGGACCTAATTAGGGTTTTTCTTTAAAGAGACCGCGGCGCCTCTGAGGTAAGCAATTCAAACCTACACTACGGCTACACTACTGATAACAAAGAATACACATCCCATAAACACACTCCTTGAATTAGGAGGGAATTGCATTTATCTATTGGCCTAAGCTCATCCAGGTGTATGGACTTAGTGAGGACTTAACGGTAGTCTTTTGAAGCTAGGGGTAAATGTGAGGTATTCATCCACCAGAAAAATTAAAAACCTATTATCTAATCTCCTCCTTTCTAAACACTTATCAAGGATAAAGGTCTGAAATCTGGACTTAACCTAGGATAAAATTAGAAGAGACAATTGTAAGGGTCGTTAGGGGATCAACACAGGGGGAGATCTGGAGATAGGCAGGGGTCAAAGGGTAACATGCTTTAAAACCAGAGCCTTTAAGGTAATATATGGTGTGAAGGTTTTTGGTGAAAAGTAAAACCTTTTGGGAATTGTGTAAATCAGCTTTTGGTCTTTGTTTGCCATAAATAAAGAGCAGGGGTCGATGAACACATAAACTTTATAGTGGAACAGGTTTAAACAAGGAACAAACGAACTTGGCAGGCTATATATACACACAAACGTCCTGATATTAATTTAGGGGTGTTTAAATCTGGTGAAGGGAATACCGGCATAATCATTAGTAGCTAGTCAGAGTAAAGTTATAAGAAAGTATTTGAGTCCTTTGTGTTGAATCGATAGCCTGAGTAGTGCTGAACATTAATGACATTTAGGAGGAACATCAATGTGAGTATACCTCATATAATGCTAAATCTGTTTGGCTATTGTTGATGGAAATTTGAAGATTGTTGATATGTCAAACTCTATTATTAAGGTGTTTGTGTAGATTTAAGGGTGGGGTTAAACAACCTGAGGAGCATTGGCAATAATTCAAGATCAAAGGTGTTATGCCGTTTTGATAGGAAACCATCAAACCCAGGTGTTTGGTTCGTCTTCACTTGGAAGACAGCTTTGTCCCGTTCGTTGACGGCTATTACTCCCAATCTAATGGTTGGCAATATACAGTGAGTTCTTATGGTAGGCCTCACTGGAATATTGAATATCTTGTGGTAAACACATTTTATTATTTCTTGGATTTCCTACTTTTCAAGAAGTCCTCACACCCTGTTGTTTTGCATTATCACCATACCAGGAGTTTTAATAGCTTTAGACTTACAAATCTAATTTTATTTTTATAACTATCTTCATACTAGATCTTCATTATTTCTTTTTTGGCTACACTTTAGCAGGACCAATATCTGTACATATATTTGAATATGGTGTTCTTATATTTTGATAAAATTTCTAATAAATACTGCTGTTTTTCCATTTTGTCTATGGTTACTGGCAAAACGTTAACCTTATCATTGCCTTCCAGGAATCCCACAGTACATATGAAGATCATTTTATATATTTTTTTTTTCCAAGTACCGTTTTAAAACTGTAATCCACTACATTTGAGTTAGGTTGTTGTTTCTAGTGGCCGTAAATGTAATTGCAGGCGCTTGTGGACCAGAGTTATTTTTTTCAAAACCGAACATTATTGACCGTATGAAGTCAGAAGATTGGCAGTTCTTACCTGGGGAAGGTTTTCTCTGTGTGTTCTGATCCAACATTGTGACCCAGAAGTTATGAGAGGTAGCGTCGGCACAGTGACACTCACCCAGGCATGCCTACTGCGTTCGATTGTTCGTGGAAAATCTGGAACTACAGAAATGGCAGCACACACAGTGTGCAGAATGACATTTTTATCAGTTTTGAAAATGTGGGACCTATCACCATATCATAACGAACCATGGACAGTGTAAAAAAGATAAAAACTAAATTAAAAATAAAAGATGTACTGGAATGCACACAGGTCTGAACTCGAGTACAAGGGAATGCACTTCTCCGATAGATAGTATGACTGGGCTAAGGTGCAAATACTGCCGCATTCATCACTGGGTCATACCCTCAATCACTCAATTGTTTTAACTCACTATTTTCATAAAGGAACTTAACCATAAACAAGATGGTAATCTTATGGATTACAATTTTTTAAAAATGTGACCTTTACGCGATGTGCTTTGGTTTACAATTATTAAATAATCTTGTTAATATGTGTCTCCTGCTAATATGATCATTTAAATGTTCCTCTTGATAATACCCTGAGTCTTTGTGTGTCCCCAGTCTAGAAACAGTCTCCAGGTTGGGGACATCGACGGGGCCAGGAGGCTGGGTAAACTGGCTCGTCTGCTCAGTATCGTCTCCATCGTTCTGGGCATTGTCGTTATCGTTGTCTATGTCTCACTCGCAGGTAAGTAAGGAAAACAAAGACAAGAAAGACACATTTCAATGATGTAAAGTTTGAAAAAGAAAAAAGAACAGAATTTAACCTAAGGGCCTACCTGCCATGTACAGTATGTCAACTTGCCACAGCTAAGTTTTATTGTTTGTGATAATGACTCACATTTGAAAAGTGTTTTTTGGTAAGCCTCAGTGAGTGAAGAAGCATTTGAAGATGATGTGTCTGGCCATTCACAAACACACACACACACACACACACACACACACACACACACACACACACACACACACACACACACACACACACACACACACACACACACACACACACAGGAATTTAACAACAAGTATACAACAAACAAAGAATACCTACTGCATAATGATTACAAGGTTATACAGTCCCCTCCATAAGTATCGGAACAGTGAGGCCAATTCCTTTATTTTTGCTGTAGACTGGAAACATTTGGGTTTGACACCAAAAGATGAATATGAGACAATAGCTCAACATTTCAGCTTTCATTTCCAGGTATTCACATCTGGATCTGATACACAACTGAGAAGATATCATTATTTGAAAAGGAACACCACATTTTTAGGCAAGCAAAAGTATTGGAACAGATAGATTTTAAATAAATTAAAGTGAATAAACCGTAATATTTTGTCGCCAATACTTTGCTTGCGATAACTGCATCAAGCCTGTGACCCATTGACATCACAAAACGCTTGCATTCTTCTTTTGTGATGCTTTTCCAGGCTTTCACTGCAGCCTCATTCAGTTGCTGTTTGTTTTGGGGGGTTACTCCCTTCGGTCTCCTCTTTAGCAGGTAAAATGCATGCTCTATAGCGTTTAAGTCTGGAGATTGACTTGGCCAGTCTAAAACCTTCCATTTCTTGCCCCTGATGAACTCCTTTGTTGTTTTTGCAGTTTTTTTGGATCATTATCTTGCTGCATGATGGAGCATCTTCCAATCAGTTTGGTTGCATCTTTCTTTAAATTGGCAGACCGAATGTTTCTGTAGACTTCTAAGTTCATTTTGCTGTTGCCATCATGTGTTACTGTGTTGTTGTCAAGATGAACCTTTACCAAAGTGATGGAAAGGCTAAAGTTTGGAGAAAGAAAGGATCTACTCATGATCCCAAACATACAGGCTCATCTGTGAAACACGGTGGAGGCAATGTCATGGCTTGGGCTTGCATGGCTTCTTCTGGGACGGGCTCATTATTCTTCATTGATGATGTAACACATGATGGCAACAGCTAAATGAACTCAGAAGTTTACAGAAACATTTTGTCTGACAATTTAAGGAAAGATGCAACCAAACTCATTGGAAGATCCTCCATCATGCAGCAAGATAATGACCCAAAACACAACGAAGGAGTTAATCAGGGGCAAGAAGTGGAAGGTTTTAGACTGGCTAAGTCAATCTCCAGACTTAAACGCTATAGAGCATGCATTTTACCTGCTAAAGAGGAGACTTAAGAGAGTAACCCCCTAACACAAACAACAACTGAATGAGGCTGCGTTGAAAGCCTGGAAAAGCATCACAAAAGAAGAATGCAAAAGTTTTGTGATGTCAATGGGTCACAGGCTTGATGCGGTTATTGCAAGCAAAGGATTTGCGACAGAATAGTATGTTTTATTCACTTTAATTTATTTAAAGTATATCTGTTCCAATACTTCTGCTCGCCTAAAATGTGGTGTTCCTTTACAAATAATGATATCTTCTCAGTTGTGTATCGGATCCAGATGTGAATACCTGGAAATGAAAGCTGAAATGTTGAGCTATTGTCTCATATTCATCTTTTGGTGTAAAACCCAAATGTTTCCAGTCTACAGCAAAAATAAAGGAATTGGCCTCACCGTTCCGATACTTATGGAAGGGACTGTATATGACACTAACATACAAGCATGAGATTTGTCTCTCAGTGTCCAACACTCAACACATTTCCAATCATTGTGTGTGTGTGTGTGTGTGTGTGTGTGTGTGTGTGTGTGTGTGTGTGTGTGTGTGTGTGTGTGTGTGTGTGTGTGTGTGTGTGTGTGTGTGTGTGTGTGTGTGTGTGTGTGTGTGTGTGTGTGTGTGTGTGTGTGTGTGTGTGTGTGTGTGTGTGTGTGTTGTGTGTGTGTGTGTGTGTGATTTAGTCCTGCAGCACTGGGCTGTGCCTTACTGATCAAAGCCCTCTGAGGATGAGTTTAAACCGTATTTGTGTCTGGCCTGACATTTTCTGACAATACCTCGCTTCTCTTCTTCTTTCCTTTTACAGTAAGCTAATGACAAGGACGACCTGAGGGGGAAACAATTAACCATGAAAGCCAGACCACGGATGCAAGCCCATTACAAAAACAAAAAAAAACAAAAAAAATATATACGATACAAAAATGTATGCCATATAATAATTACATCATGAACACCCTCAAAATGCAAAAAAAGAAACTTATGAACGTAGGTACTGCAGCAAATAAAAAAAACGTTCAGAGATGCATGCATTAGAATACAGTAACATTTGCTTGAAAATGCCCTGATGTTAAATTGTTGAGGTTAAAACAGGAAAAAGAAAATGCAGACTTGTATGCGGTCGGGAGGACTCATAAAAGTTTCTCTTTGGAATAACGGACTTCCTAAAATGAAGAGGATGATCTACGTACGAGCGAACAATGGACGTTTTCTATGTCTGGGATGGAGCTCCTTAGAATGTATGGATTCTGTGTGGATTCTCTGGACTTGAAACTTTGGACGGCTGCATATAATCCCCATATATTCCCTACTGAACCTCTTGCATTTAAAGCATATACCGCAACAAATATATTTGAAATATGGATATGAGTATATATATATATATATATATATATATATATATATATATATATATATAGATGTACATTTTATAGAAATGTTTGTATGCCAAGTGGTGCTGGGTTTGACTGTCACTGGCTGCTTTGTTGACTCTTGGATTATCAATGGAAACTCATACGTTTGTGAAAAAGGGGGCAGGAAACACATTTAAAACATTTTTTTAATGTATTATCATTTTTTAACTGCATGCCTGAATGTACATAACCACACTTCTGCCTTAGTTTTTTTTTTTACTGTTATTAGTTGTCTCTTTTTCTTATTAAGGAGTCAGAGAGGCTAACAGGTTTGCACATGGAAGAGTGATTTGTGTACATTATGTGAGTGTAGCCACTTTAGAATATGTGAGGACTGTGGTCTCACCCCCCTTTTATGTCTCCAAAAACCTCTTAAGCCTTGCCTTGCTTTGGCAGAGACTGAAACGCATGACGAACCTCCCACCATCTTTCATTTCCTTCTTTTCCCTTCACATCCTCTTAATTTTTTTATCACAAACAATGATTTGGTGGCTGCCGTCCGTCGAGTGTTGTCTCTGTTCCTTAATTTTTTCCCCTTAAAATCTGTTTCACATATTACGTTAATCCACATTTCAACACCGTAGCTTCCCAATCCAACTCTTAAATTGTCATACATTGACTGTTAAATGAAACTGTTTCACTGAATGTTTTTTCCGCTACTTGTAGTAGTACATGAATTTATATGGGAAAATATATTATGCAATATGTACGCATGCTACGGGCCAAACAGGCTCACACAGATGTATTTATTTATTGTAAATGAAGAGGCCTATGCTTTTGATTTTGACTGAGTAACAACAAATAGCGTTTGAGTAATTTTTTCTTTACAATCCAGGCACGACAGATTGTCTGTATTAGTCACTTTATCAAAGAGAAAGTCACTGTATTCAATGCACTTGGACTACACAGGACTGTTGTATTGACACATTACAGGCTAATTTATGCTACAAGCACAGGTAACATCAATGTAAGACCATGTGCCACTATTGAAATCCACAGCTTTTCTTTTGGCATTAATTATTTTTTTTTTTATATATTGTGCAATTTAAATCAGGAATCATTCGAACAGTTGATAAAAAGTGATGCCATCTGTTGCAGTGAGTGGAGGAGAAACAGCTGCGAAATACGACTGATGTGAAGTGAAATTTGTCAAACTATGCAGCTAAAGCTATATTCTACTAAGTCCTGAACTGAACATCATCAGTGTCAGGCTGAACAACTGCAATCATGTCACGTTTAACACCATGTAGCACAATGTTTTGTGCTAAATGGGTTTTTTATCGATTCCATTCCAATTCATAGTTGTACATAAAAAAACATATTCTTTATCCGAACATATGAAAGCAGCAAAATCCAAAGAGTCTCCATGTTTACTACATAACATTGCTGCCAGAGTGACATCATGTGTGTCATTTCTGTAGATCACACATGCCCTGCGTTCCAAATCGCATTCTCTTTCTTTTTGTATTCTACATACTACATCCGACGATAAAAATAATCTAGTTAGGATGCAGTAGGCATACTATTGGGACATACTTTTACTTGTTTATTTCATCATAACATTGCGCCTTGATCTTGCCTCTTGCTTTTAGCTGGATCCCAATCCAGAGACCGCGTCCTTCTACGCGGTCTATGAAGGCTATAGCCTGTGAAGGCCGATTCGAAGGCCGAACGAGCGTTGTTAAACGAGATGGTCTCTGCAGGTCTCCGTTTATGAGCATTTCCGGTTTGCGTAACAAGCCGTAACCTTGCGTGACGACTCGCCGCTCCTCTGCTGCCTAGCAACCCTGATTGCTGCCAACGGAGACAGCCTTGTCAACGGAGGAAAAAAGAAAAAGAAGTTGCCTACCAGACGAAAAGAAAAAAAGTACAAGAAAAAAAGAAAGGAAGATAAAAGTTAAGAAGATGGAGCAACACGTTGCTGTTTTGTTATTTTTTATTTTATGCCATCTCTGAAAAAAACGCAATGAATCTTCAGATATTTTGGGCCGCGAAGGATCCATCTGTTGCAGCCTTAAAAACCGTGAAACGAAGGCTGCATTTCTAGGCCGCATATGAAGGAGCCTTGCAAATGAAACAAGCCTTTGCGCGCCGCTATGACGCAATCGGTCTTCAAATGCAGCCTTCCTAGGCTGCAACCCCTGAATTGAGATTCACCGTATATGTCCGCCGCGTCCCTGTTCGTTTTCATATGGAGGCTCCGTTGATGCGACGTCACTTACGGTTCGCACTGGATTATGGGCCAGAATCGCGAAAATAGGATGCTGTTTTCACTATGGTTTTCAACACTAAAAATCTTGGCCGGATATAGTAGACATCCGGGCCTTTGTAACCATCCTAAATCTGGCCACAAGAATCGGGACACACTAAATATTTTTTCTACCACACTAAATAGTAGAAAGTATGCGATTCGGAACGCAGGGCAAGTGTAGGCTACTGCTCCAGTGTCTCTCTAACAAACAAGTTTTCCTCCTCTTCGCTGGTGTTGTCAGGGCCAGCTGTCAGGTCTATAAACTCTGCTCTGTCAGTAAACATCTCAAACCTTCATTGCATTCCTATATGACTATGTTTCTTTTACAGCATACTGTATTATCCAGTTTTCATCTCTGTGGTGTACATTTTGCATGTCTGGAATAAATGTTACCATGGTCTGAGTTTCGCCTTTTGATAATGAGGAGTTGTGGTGAAAGCCAGACACAGGCAGAGACTTTAGCAAGAGCCATATCAGTGAGGCTGAACACCGTCGGAATTCTAACACACTCACACTGAAGATGCTAACATGCTGATGTTAAGCAGGTATAATGTTTACAATATCCATAGCATGCTAACATTTGCTTTTTTAACGCTAAATAAAAAATTAAGCAGCGCTGATGAGGAGTGCATTTCATCATCTATGGATGAAAAGCAAGGGGATAAAAAAACATAAGAGCTCATCCTGAAATAATATTTGAAATACATTTTAAAGTAAATCCAATTGATAGTAGATATTGAATTAAAAGTAATCCCTTAATGTCAACGTAATTGTAACGTTGGAGGTAAAGTCAGGGAATCAGCGGTGTCAAACCGTGGGGCCCCATGTCCGTACCAAAGTTAATATCCATCCAATAGTTTGTGAAAGTTTTCAGTCTGGATCAAAAATGATGGACCATCACTCAGATTGACTTTGCTATAAGTGGGTATAGAGGAATCCCTGATAGTGATGGTGCGTTTCAAACAGTCCAAAAAACATTTGATAAAAAAAAAAGCATCAATGATGCAAAATACCCCAGAAATTAGCTAGATACAGTGGAGGAAATAAGTATTTGATCCCTCACCGATTTTGTAAGTTTGCCCACTTACAAAGAAATGAGCGGTCTATAATTTTAAAGCTAGGTTTATTTTAACAGTGATAAACAGAATATCAAAAAGAAAATCACATTAAAAAAAAGATATGAATTATTTTGCATTTCATTGAGAGAAAAAAGTATTTGATCCCCTACAATTATAAAGAATTCTGGCTCCCATAGATTAGTCCTCGTGCTTTAAAAAAGTATTCCTAATCTCAACTAGTTTCCTGTATAAAACACACCTGTCTCAACTTGTTACCTGTATAAAAGACACCTGTCCACAGAGTCAATAAATCAAACTCCAACATCTCCTCATCATGGGCAAGACCAAAGAGCTGTCTAAGAACATCAGGGACAAGATTATAGACCTGCACAAGGCCGGAATAGACTATAAGCGAGAAGCTGGGTGAGAAGGATATAACTGTTGGTGCGATTATTCGAAAATGAAAGAAACACAAAATGACCATCAATCTCCCTCGGTCTGGGGCTCCATGCAAGATCTCACCTTGTGGGGTATCAATGATCATGAGAAAGGTGAGGGATCAGCCCAGATATACACGGGAGGAGCTTGTTTATGATCCCAAGGCAGCTGGGACCACAGTCACCAAGAAAACCATTGTTAACACACTATGCTAGCCTGGCTCCGCCCGCCTACCTACTTCCGCTCAATTTTTATTTCACTTCAGTAGTCAGTCTGGGGGTGGGGTGTGTTAGTGGGATTCTGCTCGTCCAAATGTTTGGCGGTCCAATCAGCGGTCAGAGCGAGTGGCTGAGAACGATGACGTCGAAGTCGCGCTCCAGTTTCAGTTGAATGCTGCGTTCCTTTATACTCGGAACTCGGAAATTTCCGACTTGGTAGTTCCAAGTTCCGACCCGTCTGTGTTCCAGTGCATCTGCTCGGGAAAGTATGGACGCCTACAACCTTTCTCATCCAAATAACTAAATGTTAGGCTCTAGCACGTTACCGTTGCCAGGTACCGGTAGATCCATAGACTACAATATGTAGTGAAGTCGGAAATTTCCTATTTCCCTGTACAACTGAAACGCACCGTCAGAAGCCGGCTCATGACATACGTCTGACCAAACGTAATGTGATTGGTTGGCTAATCCAGAGTGGCACTGGGCAGATCCAATATTTTAAACTTCAACAGACACCCGCCTCCAAGTGAGTGAACGTTTGCCAATTACAGCACTTCCAGACCTTCTGTACAAATGAAATGAAGTATGGATGGTCTGGTTGGACCAGGCTAACACTATGCCGTAATGGATTGAAATCCTGTAGTGCCTGTAAGGTCCCCCTGCTCAAGAAGGGACATGTACAGTCTGAAGTTTGCCAATGAACACCTTAACGACTCAGAGAATGCTTGGGAGAAGGTGATGTGGTCAGATTAAAACAAAATCAAGTTCTTTGGTATCTGTGACCCGCCATGCTTGGAGGAAGAGGAGTTCTGACTATGACCCCAAGAACACCATCCCCACAGTCAATCATGGAGGTTAAAGCATTATGCTTTGGGGGTGTTTCTCTTCTAAGGGGACAGGTGGACTTCACTGCATCGAGGGAACTACGGTATGGATGAGGCCATGTACCATGAAATACTAGGTGACAACCTCTTTCTCTCAGCCAAGTCCGTAAAAATGGGTCATGGATGGGTCTTCCAGCACGTCAATTACCCTAAAAATACAGCAAAGGCAACAAGGGAGTGGCTCAAGAAGAAGCACATTAAGGTCATGGAGTGGCCTAGCCAGTCTCTGGACCTTAATCCAATAGATATGTGGAGGGAACTCAAGCTCAAGCGACAGCCTTGAAACCTTAAAGATTAGGAGAGGATCTGCAAAGAGGAGTGGTCCAAATATCCTCCTGAGCTGTGTGCAAACCTGGTCATCAACTACAAGACACGTCTGACCTCTGTACTTGCCAACAAGGGTTTCTCCACCAAGTACTAAGCAATGTTTTGATAGGGGATCAAATACTTATTTCACTCAATGAAATGCAAAATTATATCTATCTTTTTTTTATGTGATTTTCGGGATTTTCTTTTTGATATTCTGTCTATTGATGTAGTATTTATGTGTGAGTTTTTGTTGACCCTCAATCAGACACATTGATTCAGTTCTTTGTGAAGGCTGCAGTCTGCAGTGATGTTGCTTCAGATTGCAATATATTGTACGGCTGTTGCTTTTTATTGTATCTGCGCTCTGTACATAGAGCAGGTCCTGATACACAATTGTGCATCAGAGCACGCAAACACCATTTATCATGGCTGCTGCCACCACTGTGGGTTATAAATGGCCCTGGGAGAAAGAAATTCATGACAGATTTCGCACTTTTAAAGCCAGCTCCCTGACACCACACTATGCAGGGTAGAAATGGCCTGATGCAGCTTTTAGAAGACCACAATACTAAAACATTTTTTTTCAAACTTGTACCATTGACAGTAAATGGACCCTTTCTATGTTTCAGATACAAATCGTCAGCTCTGTAATAAAAAATAATAATAAATCCATTGTTGAACTTCACAAACAAAAAGCCTTTTAACCCATCAAAAATATCTGCAGAGAAAAGCAATGGAGGATGTTTTGTCATCAGATGAGTGAAGCATCCCAAAAATATGTTTTCACAAAACTGAAGCAATCCAACAGCTATTTTTTCATATCTTACATTTTGTCGGCTGTGAATAAGCCGACTGTGTGCTTGTCGAAATTCACTGTAGCATGACCTCTCTAAGTGAGAGGATATGGTGCTCGATTCTGTTCGGGTGGTGTTCAGTTTGAGTGGCTGAAATTTAGAACATTTAGACTTCAGCACAGGGTTTCCCTTTTAAGATTCTGTGATAAAAAAAAAATACAGTGACAGTGCTCCTCTGGCTGCTGTAAAACAGAGAAAAGGCAATTTAGATCAACATGAAGACACTTTGAAAAAACTGCTGTCTACTAAGTATTCCATTCTTTCACGTCCTTTCTTTGTGAGGGAGGTGTCAAAAAGAGGCAATGAGGACAAGAAATCAAATGTATCATCTTCAGTCCATTGAATTGAGCCTATTTTATTTGTATTCCAGTCGAGTCAGTGCCTAAAGCTGCGAGACATAAACATATTGAAGTTTCTCACACGGCTGCTTTCGCATTTCACAACCCTGCAAACCACCACCAAAATAAGACTTTAATCGTACCAGTCAAACCCAGTCTGTGATCATTCCCGCATCAGATGAAATGCTTCAGTTCTCGTCTTCAAGTGCATGTGTCACTTTGTGTTCCAGGTGGATTGAAGTCAGATAGAGGTTCATGGTTGCTGCCAGGTACACTTAACCAGGAACTGTGCCGAATGGTTAGCTCCCTCAATATCATCAAAGCAGCGTTCCATTTTATTTTCTATAGAAACCTAGAAGGGGAGATCTAGAGGCAGCGGAGTGCACTGACTTTTACCTTTAACTGTCAGATATATCCAATAACTTATGGAAGTATTGATACATGCACTGTACATCCAATGAGCTCTTAACACTCAATACAATTTATAATTGTCTTTATATTACAGTATTACCAGCAGTGTTTCCCCTAGAATTTTTTTTTAGGCCCGGTGGTAAGAGCTGATAAAGAGTATGCGCGCCGCGTGCGTACCAAATTTCTAGAAGAAATTGACCAAAACGAACCCCATTTGGGATGAGCCTCTTTTGACAGCCCGTTAAAAATTAGGGCATAGGGTTATACTTTCACATTCATCAGTATGTTTGTACATGTGGTGTTTCTCACAGGATTTAGATCAGGATAGATCCTGCTGGGTGAGAATGGACCTTCTAGGGTGGTCTGGGGGCATCCCCCTGCAGAAGAAACCTTATCCTTTTAAAGTTAAATACATCAATCTGGTGCACTTTGAGAGGCGAAATCTGTTTAATTCTGTGCTCTGTAAACAACTGTCATATGTCCTGCCTATAACTATTTTCTGTAATAATTTGGAGACACAAGCCACGAAAACTATTGAAGAAAAACACGTGGATTTCAATAAAAAAAAACAATAAACACTAAGATCTAATATAGACAGGTCCTGTCTAGTACTCATTTCTGGAATAATCTGAATCACCTCACCTTGAAGCTAGTCTACTTTTTATTTATTTATTTTTTATGCAAATAGCTTTGTTGAAAATTAATTAATTAACATAGGCTACACATCATGATTAGCCTATCAACATGTGTGCTACATAAGGCAACTTCCCTATTCCGACCATTATATTTCATCTAGCCTATTTCTCTTTAAAACATAAAAATAAAGTAGGCCTAGCATTGAAAATACAAAAAAATAAAGCTTGTAGGCCTACTATGGCCTGCTGTTTTCAAGATAACTTAACAGTTAAAACAATAAATAAATTAATATGTACCTTGAAAATAAATGAATGCTTTTCTGAGAAGAATGCCAAAGGCAGTAGCAGTGAGGCACTTCTGTAAACTTACTGAAACGAGTACATGCCGTTTTTTCAGCGCTGTCTCTGCTGTTGATACAGATTGGTTGTGTTGCCACGGCGACGTAGCGATTTTAACTTTCTAAGTTTTGCTCAGCACTTTTTCCGTCAGGCTGCTGTTGGCCTGGCGGGGGGTCCCGTTGGCCTGGCGGGCCCGCCAGGCCTGTATAATGGTAGGGGAAACACTGACCAGATATTAAAGAGAAAGTAAATTATTGAAAATGCTGATATAAAAGTAATTAGAACTTCAACTGGTGGTTATTGTCATTGTCAATCGACTATCAATGTAATGTCTTCAATATATTTACGTGTATATATTACATTTTATATATGTACTGTATTTGAAAATGTGCATGTGACACATCCATTAAGTTTGTTTTATCCAACCAGCCAACTTGGATTTTCTTCTTCGTAAAATACCTTTAATAATTATAATTAATCAATTATCAAAGCGGTTGCCAATTAATTTTCTATTGTTTTGTCACATTTATTAATACAAGTTGGCACCTTGGTGGCCTCAGGGGTGAAGGCGCTGGCCATAAACCACAACGTTCCTAGTTGAAATTGCCACTGTCAACTCTCTAATGGGAGGCATAAATACAGAAGAAAGAACAGCTTTGAGTTGTGCTGAGGCATCATGGTGATTTAACTTGCTCAGAAATGACAGGGTCCCATATAGTTTTCACTAGAGATACAATTATATATTTGGAAAAATTAAAATGTGTTTAAAAATTAAGTGTAGTAGTGTCACACACACTATTATTTAATGATATGAATAATTTATTAATTCACATTTTACAGCCCTCAATGAACTATCCATCCCTCTTCATCAAAAATTTAAAATCCTTCCACCTGTGAAAAGAAAATATGCACCACACAATATCAGTCTCTTCAAATTCCTTAGTTTCAACTGAATTATCAATATACTTTTTTTTTATTATGTCTTATTTGTACTTCTTGGTCTTCAGTCATTTGTTGGCATAAGAGCACCCAACCACCAGCCCCTTCATCTGTCCCACTACTAAATACAAGTTCAGTAGGTCATGTTGGCCCAATTTGTTCCCATCCAAGAACTGGAACCAACTGAATGTCCTTCTTCCAGGGTCCCTCCAATCACTTAGCTCAGTCTCCTGGTGTTCCCGCGCTACAAAGAGCAGATCATACCAGCTCTGGTAAAAGATCTGGGCCCTGGTGTCAGTGAAACGAGTAGAGCAGGAGGAGAATTGTGCAGACGCCGATCACTGTGCCAAGAATGAGAGAGTCCCGCCTCTTCCGAAGGTTGATTCGCTGTATGAGATTGTTGATGGTTGGGAAACGGTCTGGATTGGTCCAAAGTTAAGGAAAATCACCAATAATTCAATTCCTGAAATTCTACAAATTATATATTTTTTTGTAATGGATCCATTCATAAAGTGGCAGATACAAAGGGATTTTACAAAGTGACACGCAAACAGCAAAACTGTGGTTTGCTTCAGATTTTGGCCGACAAAAGAATGAATCACTTTCCTTCATAGAAAACCAATATGTGAGCATTGATTTCTGAAGCACCAGCAGTCATATTTCTTCCAGGATCCCTTCAAATCTATTGTGTTTTTTTATTACCTCCTACAACCATGCACACATGTAGCATAAAAGGATACTGGCCAGTGTGTTGACCCTGCTCTGTATGGATTTGAGGAAGCCCCTCTGGGACGTCATGTTCTCCTTGGTCGCCATAGCAATACTACAGAAAGAGAGAGAGAGAGAGACAGATATGAGTTGAGAAGTGATAATGTGCTGCTGCTTTACGAGGTTGCTGTCGTTAGTACTGTAAAAGGGCCTTTGACAGAAAGAGCCCATATACGATTAGAACTTCAATTCCACCAGGGGAACATTTCTGGAGATATGAGCATCCATTTCAAAGGATAAGGTTTAGGTAAGTTTTAATATTTTGACCAACACTAAATGCAAGATTTAAGTCAAATCAAGGTTTCAGATGCATGAGTAAAGCATGTGTGATCCAAGAAAAGACCATTTCTAAACATAATCATTTTGCCAGAAAAAAATACAGTAGGGGAGAACGGGGGAATGTGAGACATCGGGTAATGTGAGACACCCCCTGTATCTAGGCAACGGAACACATTTTTGGTCATGTGAGATATATGTTTTGAAGACCCTCTAATTTCCCCATGGCCATGAAAGAGAGGACCTCATGCATGGTGATGTTGTAAGCATGTTTTTTTTTCACAAAAATATATTTTTTGCATGTAAAAGTAAATTTTCCTGCTGTCAACTTAATCAACTGTTGTGCCAAAGGAAATTGATTCAGGTAGAAAAACTTTTATCATACATGTTGATGAACTACCAACATATGAAACCATGTGATGAAAACTGAAGATTAGCCTGAATTGCTGACAGGGGTAGTTTTTTCTCAAATTGTGGCAGCATGCTGTGGGGTAAAGTGAGACAGTGTCTGTGCCCTCTTTTAATGAATCCATTATATTTGAGGAAGCAAGAAGTTTAGTTTGAGTAGGACAAAAGACAATGTGGGCCAGAGGTGGGGGTTGAATGGTTATAGGGGTGTCAGCAAGGGCATGGTTTGGCAGGTATGTATCTGGGGGACAGAAGAGTGACCCTTAACTTCAATGGACCCTAAGTAATATGTCTTTATTAAATGAATGATCCCAATAAAACAAATGCAGAAAAATATTAATCAAAAACTCAAAAGATGGAAAATGACAGCTGGGTCTAGTCCTGTGTTCTGAGTCCGTTGTTCATTCAAGGCCCTTTGTTAACCTTCTATTTTTACTATGGTAGTGGACCACACTCCCCCTGTGACTATGCTTGTTTTGTGCTTGTTTTATGTTGTTACTGTATTCCTGTGTTGTATGTTGTACAGACTATGGTGGCAAACCAGTTTCCCCATTGGGGATCAATAAAGTAAATTGTATCCTATCCTATCCTTTCAAGTGTTTAGAATTTTTTTTTGCTAAATTGACCAAACCCCATGATTTTGTTACTCGTCCGACATTAGTTTTGGAATACTTGATTTTCAAGCTAGCTGTCAGAATTGTAACTGTTACAACATGTGTTGTTATGGTAGTTTAGAGTGGAAAAAGCAAGTGGTTCAGTTTACCCCTTGATTTTTTTGGTCTGTCTCAGTTTACCCCAAAGCTGGGGTTAAGTGAGATACATGACAACTCTTTTTGAAACAATCATATTTTCACTGCCGTTCATCCTGAATAAATTCTGATACGTACATTGCTAGGAAACATCCTGAATTAATTGGAAATGTGTACATTTGACTGATAAATCATTTTAGCTCGCTAAGAGGAGAGCAAATGTAACTAGAAATGCAATTCCTGAAGAAATTGCGGTGTGAATGCTGCGCTGCTGAGCTGAAGCTGATACTGAATAACCTTCACTGCTGAATGTTGATGAAGAACGAAGGATGAATATATCTGAATGAACAGAATGGTTGAACAATAGAATGTTTGAAAAATGTGGAATATTTGGAAGTTTGAATGGACTTTCTAGCTGAAATGAGGAATGAATCATGAATTGTCTGACAGAAAAAAATGATCATACCGTGAGAACCAGAAGATTCCAATTAATATTCAGTGTCAAATGTGTTTCTTTAATGTAAAAGCTTTCGAGTTGAGAGCAATTTTCGTTTAGATTTTCTGTCGTGGAATGTAGAATCTCATTTAACAAGAGAGTGGGTGAGGCAGGAGGCCTCGTTTAGTAAGACTTTTTTCCGCTTAGAAGCTCACAGCTCCCAATATATACAGTCATATGAAAAAGTTTGGGAACCCCTCTCAGCCGGCATTATAATTGACTCTGCTTTCACAAAAAAAAATATAAAAGTGGTATGTCTTTAATTTACCAGGAACAGCTAAGTACTGGGATGTTTTCCAAACAAAGATTTTTTGAAAAGCAGTATTTGGTTGTATGAAATAAAATAAAATGTGAAAAACTGGCTGTGCAAAAATATGGGAACCCTTGTGGTCTTGCTGATTTTAATGTATGTAACTGCATGTAAAACTGAGGACTTTAAACACAAAATTGGTTGGATTATGTTGTTAAGCCTTGAACCTCATATAAAGGTCTGTTTAATCATGAGAAAATGTATTTTAGGTGCCTAAATGCGAATTCGACTTCTCTTTGACTCTCTGCTGAAGTGAGACAGAATGGGATCATCAAAACAGCTCCCAAAAGATCTTAAAAACAAAGATTATTCATTGTCATGGTTTAGGGGAAGGCTACAAGAAGCTTTCCCAAAGGTTTCAACTGTCAATTTCTACTGTAAGGAACGTTATCAGGGAATGGAAGGACACAGGCACAGTTGCAGTTAAACCCAGGTCTAGCAGACCAAGAAAAGTACAAGAGCGGCATATGCGGCGGATTGTGAGAATGGTTGCACACAACCCAAAGATCACCTCCAAAGACCTGCAAGAACATCTGGCTGCAGATTGTGTATCTGTACATGGTTCTACAATTCAGTGCAATTTGCACCAAAACATCTGTATGGCCGGGTGATGAGAAGGAAGCCCTTTCTGCGCCCACGCCACAGATACAGTTGCATGGAGTATGCTAAAGCTCATTTAGACAAGCCAGATTCATATTGGAAGAAAATGCTTTGGACTGATGAGACAAAAATTAAGTTATTTGGTCTTTATAAAAAGCAGATGTTTTGGTGCAAATTGCGCTGAATTGTTGAACGATGTACAGATACACAATCTGCATCCAGATGTTCTTGCAGGTCTTTGGAGGTGATCTGTGGGTTGTGTGCAACCATTCTCACAATCCTCCACCTATGCCGCTCCTGTTTTTTTCTTGGTCTGCCATGCCTGGGTTTAACTGCCACTGTGCCTGTGTCCTTCCATTCCCTGACAACGTTCCCTACAGTCGAAATTGACAATTGAAACTTTTGGGAAAGCTTCTTGTAGCCTTCCCCTAAACCATGACAATGAATAATCTTTGTTTTCCAGATCTTTTGGGAGCTGTTTTGATGATCCCATTCTGTCTCACTTCAGCAGAGAGTCAAAGAGAAGTGCAACTTGCATTTAGGCACCTAAAATACATTTTCTCATGATTAAACAGACATTTCTATGAGGTTCAAGGCTTAACAACATAATCCAACCAACTTTGTGTTTAAAGTAATCAGTTTTACATGCTGTTACAGGCATTAAAATCAACAAAACCACAAGGGTTCCTATATTTTTGCACAGCCAGTTTTTCACATTTTATTTTATTTCATACAACCAAATACTGCTTTTCAAAAAAATCTTTGTTTGGAAAACATCCCAGTACTTAGCTGTTCCTGGTAAATTACAGACATACCACTTTTATATATTTTTTTGTGAAAGCAGAGTCAATTATAATGCCGGCTGAGAGGGGTTCCCAAACTTTTTCATATGACTGTATGTCCATTTGGCTCCAAAGAAACATTTCTGCGACCGCAACAATAATATTTACAGTTAAGAGACAAAAATCATCCATGAGGAGTTAGATTTTTGTGAGTTGACGCAATCTTAAAAATGTCTGGTGTTCTTTTTTATTCCCTCTTCTCCACTCTGTCAGTTGATTCGCACACTCTAAATATCAGTAATATTGATGTTTCATGCGTCAAACATGGCTGATTAATTTGAAAACTATGCATTTTTTTTAAAAGGTTGAATTTTAACAATGAAAGAAGAAAGATAGCTGAACAGTTTGTCGAAAGAATGCACTTTGTAGGATGAATTATCAGTGAGCTGGAAGTGTTTGAAATCAGTGCAAAACGCTTAGCGTTTTGCCGATTTCCTCATTCATTCCGGATGAGGATTTTTGGTGTAATAAACTAATTATCTCTGAAGTTATGAATATTATGAAAAAATAGTGAATTATGGAAATGTGCTCCTGTGCAAGACGAACATGATTGTTTATTAATTATGAAGTTATGAATTTTTTTTAATTTTTTTAATGAAAGCAAGACTGTGAAAAATGGGCTGAATATGAGGATAGTTGAAGGAAGTTTGTGGAATGAAGCATGTTGAAGATATGGCCGGGCCTGAAAAGCGGGCGGAATAATAATAATAAGAAGAAGAAATACGGTGAATATCAAAGCTGTGACTACATGACTGTAGGCACGTCCACATTAGAAGGAATGGAATCATTCTGAAACACAAGTCATCCTATCACGTTCTCCTTCAGCTTTAGATGGATGCCACTAGTGTGTGTGTGTGTGTGCGAGGGGCTAGGGGAAGGAAGGTATAGAATTGCTGTGATATTGTACTCTCACTCGCTCTAAAACTTTGGCCTCAGCAACTTTGAGCACAGGAAAGTGCAGATGGGCACTTGGCAGGGAAACTTTCAGGCTCTATGTTTGCCATCTGTGGCATCTGTTACACAATAATCAATAGCAGCAACTGAGCCCTTCACAGTTGCAGCTTTTGGGTCAAAGAAATCAGCTCAACAAAGTCAAAAGAATTACCTAAGTGTAATGTTAATCATGCTAAAAAAAGTTGTCTCCTTGCGAGTAGCATTATGTAGCTCTTGGACAGCAGGATGACAACCAGTAAGCACTGGTCACAGGGGACACACTTTACTCGTCCCAGAGTGACAGGGCCCCGTGGAAGGCAGGTCAAAACAAGGTTTAATTTAACTCCCATAACACCATTGTTTACTCTGTTATCCGGCAAACTCGTCAACAGCAGGCCAAGAGAGAAAATGTGTAGTGTGGCATCTCCTCACAGTTCCGCAGTCTTGGCCTAGCGCAGTGGTTTGGGGATCATGTTCTCCTCAGTCAGGAAGAAAGACTTTGCTGACTCCAGCAACCTGTGCAAGCCTTTATCTCAGTGTTAACCAGCTCATGAGAATCAGAGCTGTAGGATAAAGATTCCCCCTTACACACTGCATGTGATTAGTCAGTGATCACTGTTGATAAAAGTGACATGGACTAGAGGTCTCAAGTTTTCAATTAACCAAGTTGTCAAGCGAAGTCAGTTTTTACTTATTTAGCCCAAAATCACTAAATCAGAATCAGAAATCGCTTTACAATCTGTTTAACAAATGATACCCGTTAACCTAAAAACCTGTTCAGATAAGAAGAACTCTTCAAACAGCAAAATAACAAGGAACCCTCAGGAAGAACAACATATCCTACTTCCAAGACAAACGGAACACTTGCAGGGCTCACTCGTGCAATTAGTACAGGGAAAAGTTTTAAGCACATCTCAGCATTTTTAAAGGTGATTTCTATTTTTATGATATGCGTCATAGAAAAATGTAAATTAGGGTCAGAGCTGTCAAAGAGGTTACAACAAGAAGAGGGCAATCTACAGCCATTAAAGGTTACTTGTAAACTTGCTTTTCATTTCAATATCAAAAAACAAAAACACCAAACACCATTCGAGAGACAGAATCCCCCTATCAGACCGCTTTACAAAGAAAACTCATTGTCAGCATTGTATATGAGATGCAAGGACTTTAAATATTATTATTATTATTATTATTATTATTATTATTACTACTACTACACAGATAGATCATTTTTCAACAGGTCTCCAGCTCAAGCACAACAAGATCGATTATGGCTCGACAAATCAAGGTTCTATTCAGTTCCATTTTTGCACACGCGCAAAGGGTTTGTGTCAGGTTCAGTAGGTAAATAAGACTATTGAGACGTGGGGGGTGGGAACTGTCACATATACAAATATATGTCCTTCTATATGTGCAAGACAGAAAACAGGTCTTACCTTATTGTGTCATCCATCAGTCGGTCCGAACTATACAGAAGGAGTGGGGGCAGGGAAGAAAAGACAAAGAGAGGTTACATATTGACATGGGACAGTGTAGCAAGAACATGAAGTGGTAATAAACAAACAACGTTGGGGCATTTATTGGTTTGGGTTTCAGAATGGCAGAGGTCAATACTGAATCGCTATTGCGTTACTTGGTGACACTGAGCTGGACAAAGAACTCAATTGAATGTTACGCTGTTTACTCTTCTTTGCTTCATATCAACGTCATCAGCTCCCACATAGTGACTAACCAACTAGTCGGGCAGAACACATTGCAATGTCATCTAAATTAACCCAATAGGTGCTGCTTGTTTCTGTGTTTGGCATAGTCATGTGTTGGCTTGTGCTAATTGACAGAACGGGAAAGTCGTATTTCTAAAAATGGTGTGTGGGCAATTTAGAAAAGCAGCGCCAACTGTGAAAGATTGTTAGTTTCCATTTAACCTCTGAATGAAATAGGGTAACATTTAAGTACTTTGTTTAGTTAGGACTAAGTAGACCCATGGAGGATTTGTCCGCAAAGATCCTGGAGCTTAATCTTCAGCAAAAAGCTACATCATGGGCTGTCCAACAAAGAACTTTAGAAACACACACACACACACACACACACACACACACACACACACACACACAGGCACATACCTCTTATATTATAGCCCCAGTTTTGTGTATAGGGTTTCTCATAAACCACAATGCTCTCCGCAGTTTATTCCCTAATTGGAATCTATTTAGATAATGTTCCAGAGAACTCAAGTAAAGCAAACGAGCAACACTGCAGAGATTGTATTTCCTAGCTCACCATCTAATTAACATCCAAAACGCCACACCCTCATTTTCATGCTCAATATGTGGTTTCTGTTAAGCTTTTAGGATTTTTATGTATCTCACCAAATCTCCAAGGGACATTTTAAAAGGATGAAATACTGTCTATCAAATGGAGCTGTGTGGAAATGAGCAACATTATCCCCTGACCACTTTTAATATATTTTTCAAATGGAAATAGTTTGGATTGGATGAAACAATAGTATTAACAAAACCAATATTACATATCGATGATTGGGTATAGGCTACAGCATCTTGTGGTATTATGAACAAAAACAATTAACTTTTTCATTGCACATTTGTCATACAAGGAAAAAAATAGGTGTTACTAATAACATAAACCCCGGCTCTTTTCCATCAAATGAATATAGTAAGTTGCCTCAAAAAACATTCCTTTATCCGTGCCTGCATTTTTTAAAGGTTGTTTATCGCCAGTTAGCTTAGCTTAGCTCAAATAGTGGTTTTCAATAGATAACTTTAGCCTGCCCCCGCCGACAGTCAGAAAATAAACTTTACAACATCACTGTCCATTACTTCTTCAAAAATTCAAGCAAAGTTAAATAAATGGTTTCTTTCAACTCGTCTCAAACCCGAGACAATAGGAAAAATATTCATTTCCCAAACTTGCAGAGAAAGATACGAGTTTGTAACTCTTCTTACATTCAATGGGGTGACTCATTTCTTCCCTGCAGGGTTTTCCTTTTTAAAGTAAGAGAAGACACACCCTGTGGCTCCGCATGTGCACATGCATGGCTGGCAAATCATTAGGGGAAATAAGATAGTAAATGACACAAAATTCGGAATTAAGTTCTGCAGGCAACTTAAGCAAAATGGATTGAAGTTAGTTGTGATGCAAAGTCCAGTGAGAGTAGGACATACCAGCATTGAAATATATAATTCAACCTTAATAATCAAATAACTGCAATTAAAAAAATCTTACAAACCTATTATGGTTATTTGATTATAAAGGCACATACGATCTAGCTGTGCTCAAACAAAAGATGAGTATTGAAATTGAAAAAGGTACAGCTTTAAGACTGTGGTTAAGAAGAGGCCAGACAGCTTCTTGACACAGGTCTAAAATGATAGAGGAATAGACATAATATAAGTGGACTGACAAACGACTGCCAAAACTAAAGCTTTAACTGTCTGTCTGACGATTGCATTCATATTATAAATCATGACCTTGACAGCAAAAGAGAGAGTGGCTGTGAGCTGAGGTGAGCCTTGATTCATGGGATTTTTATATTGCAGAGATGAGATGGGGGAAAAGATTTATATTTTCTTCCCTCCCTCATCAAGCTGCAGCCAGAGTGGAGAGGTTGATTATGCCATCATGTTCATGTATATGTGGCCGTCTGTGGTTTCAGCTTTGAGTGGGTTCCTTCTGTTTCCCCTGCTCAGTGGAGTTTTGCTGCAGTGATTAAATCGCTCATACGCCACAAGCTAATTGCTTTTCCCCATTGTGATGGATTAACCCTGCTTTCTTGCTCTCCTAACATTCACACATATAAAAATAAAATCTTCTGCGTTGGTTGCAGTATCACTCAAAACCTAAATTGCAACAAAAATGAATAAATGATACAGACAAAATAAAGAGCTTTTCTTTTCTGTTGACTCAATGTTTTTCAATTCAGGAAGAAAGTAGGGGAGAACGGGGTTATATGTCACTGGTTGGTTGTCACATCCGTTATATCTCGACACCAGAAGGCCCTGTCTGTGAAGTTTTGGTATGGAAATATCCAGAATTAGGTTAAGAGGTCACATTGCCTCATTTCCACCGAGTAGAGCGGGTCGGATCGGAGCGGCTCAGAGCGGGACAGCTCACTTTTAAGAATCTCGGTGTTGTTTCCACCGCCGACCCTACCCTTACTGGTAGGGCGGGGTTTAGGCTGGACTGCGATAGCCGCCGCCAGATTGTGGGTCAAACTATCGGGCTGTGGAACAACTGTGGTCAAGCCAGCGGTCTCTTGTTTTTGCTTGGTCAAACCAGCCGCTTCTTTATTTATTCCCCCCTGTGTTGTGAGCACAGAGACGGCTCGATGCAACTGATAAGAGACGGTGAGCGAACAGCGCTGGCTGCGGCAGCTACGTGACATCGTAGCAGTGGGACACAGTGTAGCCAACTGATTCATTTAATGACAAGGAAAAACACCACACAATAAACAGTGCCGCGCTCACATTGTCGCCAAAACTCTCTTCACTCTAGCCGAGGTGACTACAAACGGCGGAAATGATTAAAACCAGCCGCTTCTTTATTTATTCCCCCCGTGTTGTTGTGAGCGTGTATTTACTACTATCTATGGCGTAAACACACAGAGACGGCTCGGCGCAACTCACAGAGACAGTGAGCGAACAGTACTGGCTGCGGCAGCTACGTGACTGTGGGACACAGTGTAACCAACTGATTAATTTATTGACGAGGAAAAACACCACACAATAAACAGAGCTGTGCTCACATTTTCGCCAAAACACAAGACTATCTTCACTCTTGCCGAGATGACTACACATGGCGGAAATTATTCTTTCGACCAATCAAATGACGGCTCCGCCGTTTCGGCACCCTTTCAGGCGGCCAGTACCCCTACGGAGGAGTACTGAGATTTGGAGCGGCTCAGAGCGGTTAGGTGCGCTTAAACCGTACCCTACCCAACTTTTGGCAAATGAAAAGCCAAACTACCCGGACCGAACCGCTCCGATCCGACCCGCTCTACTCGGTGGAAACGAGGCAATACATAGTCCTCATTGGAGTAAGACAGCTGCATTTGAGGTGAGAGGACTTTTTGTGTTTTTCATGTCAAATTGAAAATATTTAGTTCCTTAGTATAAGAAATTCCAGTTGGGGTTGGTCCTCACATTTTCTTTGGGGTTGGTTGTCACATGTTATCCAAAGGCTGCAGCAAGGAAAGGAAACCAAAAAACGAAAGAAAATGTCAAGCTGTATCCTCACTGACACTCCAGAGAAGGAGAGAATAAAGCAGGAAAAGGCAGCTAGCATGCAAAAGCCAAAAAAAGGGCAACACAATCAAAACGACCCAGTGCATCCCAATTTTAGACCAGTTGCCAAAGCTACTGCACCCCAGTGTACTCCATCCCAGCTAGGGAAGAATAAACAAAAGAGAAAGAAACAGTAGGAGGAGTCTTCATCAGATGAAGAGGATCGTTTTTGTTTGGTTTGTATGGAAACGTTCTCCAACAGCCGTTCAGGGGAGGTATGGGAGAAGTGTTGCATGTGCAACCAGTGGGCACACAATCTCTGCTTAGTTGGAGTGAGCAGACCCTACATTTGCCATAACTGTAACTCAGATAGTGAATTTGTGTAGCCTAGTTGAGTAGTCTATTATTGTTAGACCTATTTGTTTTGTTCTTTATGTTGTTACATAGGCTGGTCTTAATATGGGTTTCCTGTTCAACTTCCTTGCTCATTTTGTGTTAAGATACATTAAGTTATGTAAGTCTATTTGTCAACTTGACAATGCAATTACACTTTCAAATGTAGTTCTACCGGGGGGCGCCCTTAGCTCAGTTGGTAGGGCGTCCCCCCCATGGGCCTTGGCTAGCAGCAGACCCGGGTTCGATTCCAGCCCGCGGTCGTTCTCTGCATGTCACTCCCCTCTCTGCCCCATTTCAACTATGTCTCTACACTATCAATAAAGCATAAAAAAATGCCCAAAAAATATCTTTAAACATTTTTTTTAGTTCTACCTTCTTTTAAAGATGTTTCCCATTAAGATAACATTGTGACAACCGACCCCTTGATGGGGTTGGTTGTCACAATGTGTCAGGGTGTCTTTGATGATTGATTTCTTTTTTATTACAATAAGTTGGAAAACGAGAGGGATACACAATTCAAGCCAACACCTTAAGCTTCAATTGAATGTAGGAATGACTATTGAAAGATGTTTTGGTGATGAGAAATTCACAATTGAGTAAAAACTGTGCCTAACAACCCCGTTCTCCCATACTTAAAGCAACCTTCTGAGAGCAATGCTCTGCCATGTGGCTTTTAGACCAATACGAGGCAACTAATAGAATCAGCCAGGTTAACTGTGTGAGCATGAATTACTACTGCGCAGGAAATAGTCAAATATTGGCAAACATTTACAGAAAGTAAACTGCATCAGCATACAGGAATAGTGGTCACAATCCAGAGCTCACAGCCGATTCAAAATTCACTGTTATCAACTCAATACACTTTACACATTGTGAAATACACAGGAAAAATCTTCCTAGTAACACTGCCATTGAAAAACATTTGTGGCCAAATAATATATAGAAAACCAAACATTAGATAGAAACCCTTGCCCCTAAAGATGCACAAAGGTTCATAAGGCTAATGGTGGACTTTTATGACTTTGCTTAAAGAAATCCTATTATACTACTTTTCTGGTCTTAATTTCTTGTTAAAAATGGCTATAGAGCAACCTGACACGAATAACATCACAAAAAACTATGTAGATTTTCGGGAAGCTCTTTCTCTTATTTTGGCGATCCAGCAGGCCCTGTAAACACTTTGCTTCTCCCATCTCCGCCCCCTCCACCCCCTTCCTGCAAACCCAACTCCGTTGTGATTGGTTACCTTGTGAAGGGAAGTCGTGATTCTAAATGTCTGCAAAGAATCAGCCCGGGCGGGACGCGAACGCGGGTCTACTGCTTCGTAAACGATCTCTCTACCGGCTGAGCTAAGGGAGCACTGGTAGTGTGTTGTCACCCCCTGCTATATATAGCAACCTGGGAGCTTGCCTGACCATATACGGCAAAAAGATCTGGTGACACACACATACCGGAAATTTGAACAAGTTTGGCTCGACTGGCTGCCATAGTTTTTAGTGCTCTGCACAGCCACCCCAGACGGTCAGCAGGGAATACGTCGAAATGCATGTACGTAATTACTTGTTACGCTAGTATGGTTAAACATGACTATAAATCATTATAACAACGTTTATAGGTCATAAAAGTTGAAAAGTATCATAGGTCCTCTTTAATGCCGGTAAACTGGTAACCATTCCTCCATTTTGTTTTTGAGGGTGCAGCTTGTAAAGGCCAGGCCCTAGATCTTGAGACTTGGCAGAAGAGAAAAAGCTGTAGAGCATTTTGCAGCTTAGAGGTATACACATGGTATGAATGGGAGTCTCTAAGGCAAATAAAACACCAAGCACCCAGAACACAATCAGAACCAGTGAAGCAGCAAAAAACACTAAACCCACTTTGAATGAATCAGAAAAATGCATTTATTTTTTCACAATAATTGTATTCTTCCTAATGTCTTTATGTAAAATAATGCATTTGTGTTAGATAAGTCCATAATAGACAGTTAGAAATTAGCTTGTCATTGAACATGGCTGATGCAGAATTAATATATTTAAGGGGCTTAGGTCCAGCGTGTCTCTATAACCTGTTCAAAGCTTAGAGATCAACAGACCCAAAAATCTTTCAGACGGTTTCACATTCTTGTTGGTTAAACCTTTTCCTAAGAGCAGGGCAGCGTCCATAATGCTCGGAGCCCTCCTCTACTGATTACATTAGCATATCAGGGAACTGGCAGCTGGCAGAGATCGCACTTCTTAAAGTGGGCAACATGCCAGGCAGACTTAATGGAGGGGGCTCAAACTTGGGTACAAGTACAGGCAGGGAAAGAAGAAGAGTGGGAATGATAATGAGGCTATAGCAGTTGGCCTCTGTGGCAGGCAAATGGATTGTTTAAATTGCTTGGGGGGGGGAATGAAGCACCCAAAGACATACCTATACTAGGGCTGTCAAACGATTTATTTTTATTTTATTTATTTTTTTAAATCAGATTAATCACAGGGTGCTGTGGATTATTCACCATTAATTCTACCATTCGAAATATGCCCGAAAAATTTAAATGTTCTCTGTATATTGTTGTGGGAACGGAAAGATAATTGACAGAAGGTGGATTTGTACATTTAAAATATGTTTTTTTTATTAATTGAAAATCCACGGCGCGGATCAATTCGCACATGTGTTAATTGCGTTAAAAAAATGAACGCATTAATTCCAGAAATTAATCACCCTGTGTTAACGTGTTAATTTTGACAGCCCTAATCTATACGATTTAACTTTTAATCAAAGTGTTTCCAGTGTTGTACACACCTTAAGGACATTAAATACTGCATAGTTGCATTACACATAGTCATTGGAAACTAGACACGCAATTCGGACCTAGAGGATCCTCGTCAAAGGGCAATGGCAAAGGTATGAGCAATCACTCAAAAGGACTCGGTTTTTACATTCAGGCACGCTCAGATGTCCTCAGAGAGTGAACAGTGGCAGGAATCAAGCCTTGGAGAACTGAGTCCAATTGGAAGATGTAAGCTGAGAAGCAGATTTCCACATAAACGATCCCAGAACTTTAAGACCCCACTGTTTATGTACAGAGGAAAAAGATCAAGATGAAACAGCAAAAATACACCCATCAATTTCAAGCTAATGCGTGCCAATGTGAGGTGTTGCTTCGCTTCACACAGACACCATTGATAGGTCAAAAAAATCCTGTTTGACAGGAAGTCTTTATCTGAGTGACCACTACCATTAGAGCTGTTCCATCACTAACTTTTAATGGACCTGCCCCTCCTTCCCTCTAGTTAATTCATGAACACAGACCTTTGTGGTAGAGAGATGGAAAATCCCTTATACAAGGATGGGAAAAGAGACTGAGATAAGATAAACTTGCAGCCACCAACTCCTAGCTGTTTGAAAGAACCTGATTTGTGACTTTATTTTTTTAATCAGAATCTCCTGCAACAACAGATTTGTTGGCAGGTCTGTCTGATGGTGTGGAGCTATACGTTTTGTATCACTACCAACAGAAACTAGAGAGGAGGCTATCTAAAAATTATTCTAGGCACATGTGTCCCATTCTGTTGAGATGGCTGGCAACCATTTTGCCCACTGCAGTCATTTGTAGATTGACTGGAAGGGACTTAATTTATTTATTTTCCTTTGGAAGTGATAAGTCTTACTAACTGATCAGTCTGGCAGTGCTGTACCATCAAATGCCAATAAATGATAGACTACACAAACACACAATGCTTCCTACACCATTTGAGCTAATTTAACCATAATCCTACATAACATTATCTGCCCTAAAAGCAAAAACCATTGTAGAGAGTAGAAACAGAACCCTTTTCTTGTCTAGGCTCACTTGCCTTGGTTAAAATGCCAAGGGCACATAACAGGATTTTACCACAAACTCAGCTACAAAATGACAACTCCACAGACTCTATAACATAATGTAAATATTGAGAATAAATATCTAGATCCGAGCGGCACATGTACAGTAAGGGATTAGGGACAAGTCATTATTCTATTTTTTGAAAGAAGAAGAAAAGCATTTGAACTCAAATCTCTATATATATAAATCTAGTATCCGTGCCAATGAGTGAGACTACAACCCATTGCTCAGGCTACCGTTACACATTTTAGTTATTTTCTCTTCCTGTGTCATGGCCGTAATAGCATCAATCGACCGTAACTCAATCCTCATCTCCAATCTCCTCTTTCCTCTCCCATCTTTGTCAATGTCCTGGGGAAGCCCTATAATATGGGCTGTGGTTTATTCAGATATTTTCATTACTGATATCATAATCAATTCTGCCTAAATGCCTAAATTAGCACAAGAGCTTGCCCGCTGGGAATGCAAGTGGGAGTGCCAAGCTGCAGGAGTTTCTGCACAATTTTTTAATAGTCAATCATGTTCTCAATTCAGATTTCTAACATTATTTTTATCATCAGTATTAATTTTGGCTATTTTGGTGGCCAAATGCCCCAACACATTAGTATTTCCTTCCACATAAAGAACTAGAGCTTCAGGAACGAGGAGTGCAAAATCACATTAGTGTTCACTAACTATCTTTGAATTTTCCAAATCGGCCATGGGATCGCAGGGTTATTTTATTAGTCTTCATAGAAATTTAAAAAAAAGGTGTTCATGTTGCCGAATTCACCCCCTGCATACAAGTATCTCCTTGAACGGTAACACTTTATAATAACTATCCGTTGTAACTCGTTAATAGATCATTAGTCAACTCTTAATTAATGATTTATTAATGATTTGTTAAGTGTTTGTTAGCAGTGTGTTAAGGATTTATAACAATGCCTTACAGACAGTTAATAGACCATTAATAAACTTTTAGTTAATTGGTTATAAATGACTTGTTAAATGACAGTTAACCGTTTGTTAAAGATTTATAACTGTGCTTTATAGATAGCCGATAGATCATTTTCAAGCTAGTAGTGAATTACTTACTAATGACTTATTAAGTATCAGTTAATAGTTTATATGTGTTATCGGGACGTTATTCTAAAGTTGCAACTATTCCTCATTTATTAATTGTTTGTAAATGAGGAATAGTTGCAACTTTAGAATAACGTCCCAATAACATATATAAACTATTAACTAATACTGAAAGGCCTACTTCACCGGTGGGAATATGAAGGTGTATTGAATTCTGAGATCCTATGTAGTATAAATGTGCAAAAAAAATTGAAATTGGTTCATCCTAGCCTGAGAAAAGGCAGAAAGAGTGTTTTTTTAACCCTATATTTCTCTTTCTCGTGACTAAATCATATCTCTGTATGTAATATAAACTGGTTAAAAAAAACTTACTTTGTAAATATTACTGTGATGTCACAGTAAAAGACATCATAGTCATATTTACAAAGTAAGTTTTTTTTAACCCTATATTTCTCTTTCTGTGATGTCACAAGAAAGAGAAATATAGGGTTAAAAAAAACACTCTTTCTGCCTTTTCTCAGGCTAGGATGAACCAATTTTTAAAAAAATTGCACATTTATACTACATAGGATCTCAGAATTCAATACACCTTCATATTCCCACCGGTGAAGTAGGCCTTTAACTAATATATTAACTCACACTTTACAGATCAGTTGTTAATAGATTGTTAACCTTCTACTAATACCAGTGAAACTTTGTAAAACTGCACATGGGTGGAACAAGTTCAAGGTACAGAAATTTGACATGATATTTAAAATATCAAATTTTTGTACCTCAACCTTGTTCCACCCATAGGCTGTTCTGTGTACTGTTTTTTACCAAAGAAACACCACAGATGAAATGTTGAACATTGCGTTTAATCTATAGAAACACACATACTGAGCCATCACATGGCATAACAGTAGTATACAAAAGTGTACAACAACATACAAACCCATGAGGTTTGGGAACTTTTTGTGGTAAACACTGGATAAACAGAATTTCAGAGGGACATTTAATGTCCATACATCACGGCAATGTCATGGATTATCCGTCCTAATGGCCCTTTGCGATGCTATAAAGCACAGTTATGAATCCTTAACAAACGGTCTATTAACTGTCTGTAAGGCATTGTTATACATCCTTAACAAACTTCTAACAAACACTTAACAAACCATTAATAAATCATTAATTAAGAGTTTACTAATGATCTATTAACGAGTTACAACGGATAGTTATTATAAAGTGTTACCGATACGGGTAGAAAAAATAATTAAAGGGGACATATTATGCAAAAACTCGGGTTTAAATGTGTATTTCCGAGGTCTACTAGAAAAGGTTTTAATGGTCTATTGTACAAAAAGCCCATTAGTTTTCTACCAATGCCCATTTCTTCATTGCCTTTTCAGGCCTTTTTTGGCCTCTCCCTAAAAAATTTGGTTTTGACATCTACTCCCCTCCTATCTACATGGGCGTGCATGCACCGCCCTGCTCATTTACTCTATACCTACCTATATGGGCATGGCACACGCCCAGCTGTCAGTTTTGTTTACTTTTGGCCAATGCAGCATGGAGATCGATGTTACCATGTTGACCTTCATTTCTACAGCAAATATCAGCACACTTATCACTTCTAAACCAAAAGCTTTACAACTGAACCTGGTCAGGCAGGAGTCTGAGCTGAAAACTGTGAAAATTGCATCAAGATTTCTGGTTTCCCTGACATTATCCTCAGGTAAATACAGTTTAAATATGTCACAGTCAGTAACAGAATATGAGCTAAGTATTTATGAATAAACTCTCTAAACTTGTAACATACAACGTTTTATGTATGTCTCTACAGGTTAAACTGGGGAATGATCTACAACCCAGTGGAGTGAAAAAGCTTTGGTTTTGAAAGCCATGCTGTAAATGTACAGTAATGTGGCAGGAAAGGAATGTATCATGTCAAGATCCACTGGAAAGACATTATCTTTTGTAAAAAAAAAATATATAGAAACAATTACAGTCAGAGCTGCAAATTATCTGACACCCTTTCAATATCTAGTAGGTAATGTATCATTTGTATTGTGATCACTCATTTATAATAAAGTTTTACTGTTAAAACATGTATTGTGTTGCTTACTGTCACTGTTTGCTTCGTGTAGTAAAGGATTACTTGAAACTCACATTTTCATAGTCAGGATGTTGGACTAGTTTTCAGACCGATCTACATGCATTGACTTATACGTTTTTTAATTCAACCCTTTATCTCTCTGAAGATTTTTTCTTTGAAACAGTATCATTACATTTTAAAATGACCAAAACCATACTTAAAAATAAAGCAGTTTATTCATAGCCAGTGAAATGGAAATATAAAGTGTACATAATTCAAACAGAAGCAAAGCCATATTGTATGTAACTGTCCAGTTGTTGCTGGTGGGCCCTGAAGAAGACCACCTGTTCCACCCAGTGAACAGTCCTCTGATGGAACAGATAGTGTGACGGTCCTTGTGGGTCAACGCTCCGTCAGGTCACCCAGATAGCTGTAAAACATGGCACATTCAATGTTACATCATGTGTAGCCTACATACATGATACATCTGTAGTTATGGCAAAGCTACAAACTAATGAAAATATATTTTTTCTTCCATTATTAAATAAGATGGGCCACTAATAAGTTCACTAATATAGCCCTTGCTCAAGAAGAAACGAGTTCTGAGTGATACTGTGTGCTTTTTGAAATATAATGGACAGGAAACAAACAGCAGCAGAGGCAACTTACAGTAGGCTATTCCTGTCTATAATATGACACTGGAGATGTAATAGGCCTACTGCTGCATGTACCACGACTGCTTGCATAACTACACACTGTCAACAACAAACAAATACTCTTCAGTTTCCAACACACCATACAATTTCACCGTGACTGTTTTCACACAGGGGCTGTCACGGACAGACTCACAGATCTAACCGTTAGCATAAAAGCTAACGGGCGCTAACGCTAACGCTAACTACTTAACCCAGAGACATTCTCTCGTTTCAGTCGGCGTTGGTTATTATAGGAGGGATAAATTAAAGCACATTACACACATTGAACTCATAAACGGACAGATTTGTTTTTAAATAGGACTACTTACATTTCCAGAGGAGAGATGGTGTCTCTCTGTCTTCCAGGCACAATCTCCTCCACACTCCAGTATAACAGCAGATCACACTAGATTGCCAACCTAGTTGCTGGGCATAGCCAAACAAAAAATGAAGTAAATCCATTCAGCCCCGGTCTGCTTCGAGGCTGGGGTGTGATGGTAGCTTGAGGATGAGCTAACACTGCAGCTTGCTTCTCCTCTGTTGTTGCATGAGCGAGTGGAGGCTCAGCTGTGTGTGATTACCAACGGGGCGTCTTGATTTGCCAATCAACTACCGAGTTTCTGGTAAGCTTTCCCGTGGGAGTATTTATGGTAATGAAAACCGACCGGTTTCGTCACCAGTCTGTGTTTTTTGGAAGAAACCTTCAAATCCCCCTTTTTTCTAAAAAAGCATCCCTGAAGAAACTGACACTTTTTTTTTTTTTAAGCTTTTGTGTGCTGGTAGAGACCCCAATAACCTAAAAGGGTGCCCAAACACCTGCAATGTTTTGTTTTTCATAATATGTCCCCTTTAAGAGGTGTTTGATGGGGAATAATTGTGGTATTTATCCTTTGAATGATTAAAACATGAAAACACATTTAGCCAAAGGAAAAATCAATCAGACCGCTTTGTTATTGTCGATAGGACTAAATTGTCAGACAAGGTCTTCAAATCAGGGCACGATAAAAGCCTTTCTGTGGTTTAATTGTGTTTTTGTGTTTTGTTTGGGTGTGTGCATGTATGGTTGTCCTGCTGACATCCAAATTGACCTTCCACACAGGGTTCCTATCACACCTCTAACACACAGGTACACACATACAGAATTAACACGCTGTACTACCGCATGCTGCTCAGCAGTGCTTGAGATTCAGCCAAATGATAGTTGGAAACAAATGAAGTTGCTGGCAGATCACAGTTTGACCAACTGTGTCAGTATGAAAAGTTGAAGTCTGACTAAATTTTTACATCATTTAGATGCAAAGTTAAGTAATGGAGTATAAAATGTGTGTTATGTTCACGGGAGTAAGTCAGACTTGTTTCCTGTGGAGGTTGGCCTCCGCCAGGGCTGCGACTTATCACCAATGCTGTATGTGATATTCATGGAAAGGGTATCGAGGCGTAGTTGTGGTGGGGAGGAGCTGCAGTTCAGTGGGCTGAGGATCTCATCGCTGCTTTTTGCGGATGATGTGGTCCTGATGATGGCATCATTGGTCTATGACCGCCAGGTCTCACTGGATCGGTTCGCAGCCGAATGTGAAGCGGTTGGGATGAGGATCAGCACCTCTAAATCTGAGACCATGGTTCTCAGGATACCAATTGTGTACTACAGGAAGGGATGAGTTCTTACCCTAAGTTATCTATTGATCTACCGGTCGATCTTCGTTCCCCCACTCAGGCGCTCACATATAGTCATGAAGGCTGAGTAATAACCGAAAAAACAAGATTGTGGGTACAAGCATCCGAAATGAGTTTTCTCAGGAGGGTGGCTGGCGTCTCCCTTAGAGATAGGGTGAGAAGCTCAGTCATTCGTGAGGAACTGGAGGCAGAGCCGACACTCCTTTGCAATGAGAGGAGCGAGTTTAGGTGGTTCGGGCATCTGGTAAGGATGCCCCCTGGGCGCCTCCCTAGGGAGGTGTTTCAGGAGCGTTCACCTGGAAGGAGGCCTCTGGGAAGACCCAGTACTAGGTGGAGAGATTAAGAGAGAGAGAGGGGCAGATCAGGATCCCCCAGTCAGAGCTGGTCAATGTGGCCTGGGAAAGAGAAGTTTGGGGTCCCCTGCTCGAGCTGCAGCCCCTGCAATGCGACTCCGGATAAGCGGTTGAAGATGGTGATGATGATGTTATTTTCATCATCAAGGCATTAAAGCCACTACGAGTAAGTCGGCACGTTGGCGACACCTTTGAACAAAAGCGGTAGTATTATTACGACGCCAGCTGTCGTGAAGCTGTTTTCTAGCTCGTGCAGGGCGTTCAGATTCAAATAATCAGGAAGCAATATGGTGCGTGTCCGTGTGTTGAAAGCAAAGTGTGAGGGCACCGGACTCTTTTCGGCTCCGTGAGTCTATGGGTGACACAGCATCAACTAATGCCAGTAAGTGCTAAACACACCTGATTGCAATGAGTTGATGCATTGTCACCTCTCACGGAGCTGAATGAGTCCGTGTCCCCACACAAAGCGAATGAACGAGAGATGGCAGTTAGTTAGAATGGATCACGATGAGGTAATGTGTTTATGTTGTAAATAATGACTATTTCAGATGAATAATGGTCATCTGATGATGCTGGTGAGGCAAAGTAAACTTTGTTTTAGTAGGCTACCGCTCATTCATTTAGGAGTAAACACTGCAGTCTACGTTCGCTGCGTGAAATTGTGTATACGTTGCTTGGCAACGCCCTCCCGCCCGACTATCACTCTCCCTTTTCGCTTTTCTTCATTGCATTTTCTTTTTTTTCTTTTATGGTTCAGCCCCGTTATCAGTCATTATGACGACAAACAACTGTCTCAAACAAGGCTCCCGCTCCCCTTCCCTCACCTGGAGGGATAGGCTTCTCAAATCGCGTAACTGCGCCACACTGAAATCTGTGACCAATACGGATATGTAACCATAGAGCATGCACGCGTGAACCGAAAATCGGACTGGGTGTACGACCAGATCAAATGCAGTAATAAAAACTATATAAAAACGTCTTTCTTTGCACTGATGGTCTCGTTTGCTGTTAAAGGTAATTTATGATTATGAGAGGAAACATGAGGCTGTTTAAAAGATATTTAAAAGTTACTCGTTGCCGCTTTAAGTGAAGCACAAAGGTTTTCTCTCAACAAAGAAGGAAAGCAAGTCTGATCAAATTTTTTCTCCATCCTGAATTGTAAAACAAAAATTGCTGTCTCCATTTTCAAAGCGGGCAAGGCCAGCGCTGCCGGAAAACTGGAGTTGCGAGACCGAGGAGTTCTCCCTGTAATTAAAGGGACAGGCGATTGCACTTGACAATATGATTATCTATGTGGTATTTACACAGCAACAAACGCAAGGAAGGTTTTTTTTCCCATCCTAACGAGTGAGCGAAGGGTGGACTTGCTTGTATTTGTCGATGTTTTCAGATTGCAGTGAACACGGAGTGTTTTATTCTGAATTTACCGGATGTTTTTTTTTTTTTTTTTTTTTTGCGTCTATGTTCCTGTCTTGCTCGTTCTGTTCTGTGCAAAACTGATGCAGTGAGCTCCGGCATCCGGCAAAAATAGAAGCTGTGCGTATTTGTTGAAGCGGGCAATCAACATCCAGAGCGACAGCGCAGCAGTACTAGTGGAAGCAATCACACTGCCTTAAGTGACAAATCTATGCTCTACTGCCGTAGAAGGACTGCCTGTACAGCCTTTATTCCTGAGGCTACTGCTTCGCTAGCAAACGCTGGACAGCTCTAGAAAAAGAGGGCGCTATATTCTACTTTGACCTGCATTGATTGACATACCAGAACGTAACAGGGGCATTTCTAGGTTTCTAAAACATCCGGGGCTTAGAGGGCTTTACAAAAAAATAATATTTGGGGCTAATTAATTAAAATCCGGGCTTTAGCCCCGAATAAAATAGCCTAGTGACGCCACTGGAACTAAATATAAAATATTCTTCAAAACTGCTGTTCTGCTCTGAGTAAATGAAAAAGTTGACTTCAAATTCTCCAGATATGGCAGAGAAAAAGCAATAACTTACTTTCTCAGGTGCTCATGCTCCTTTAGAAACAGCTCTGTTCTTCTGTTGTTGACACCGGAACCACTCTTATATGTCCTGAAAATGGCAAATAGATACACTGGTTAAAGAAAAAACACAAGTTAAAAGAAAGTTGTATGATGATGTTGTGCTATTTGTCTAATTTGACAACATTTGAAAAAAGCAATTTTCTGCTTTCATGCAAGACAAAAACATTTTAAAAAGATGCAGACCTCACAGCAATACCTAGGATACCTTAAAATACAGTCAGTTCGACAGGTTACTCTAGAAAACACACACACACACACACACACAGTTTTGTTTTTTAGTTTTTCTATGCACATTGACTATTTGTATTTTTATTGTAATTATTATTATCTCTGTATTTCTTTAATTGTATGACTGACAGTCTGCAACACTGAGCCTGACCATCACCTATAATTTTTGAAGTGTGTCACTCTCAATTCTTGTCTGTTCATATCAGTGGGTTTCAGAATCAGTCACTAGGAAATGTGTAAATATAAAAATAAATATTAAAGTGTGCTTTTGTTCCCTTTTTCTATGTGAAAGGCTACCTATTTGTATATATTTTTTTAAATCATCCAAAAGGATGAATTACTAGAACAGGATGGCAGGAGTGGAGGAAGAACCACCTTCCGTTACACAGCAGATTCCATCATACTGAAACAAGCACACTTTTTTAGATATTGTGACTGCTCCCTGGTCATCTGCATGACATGCAGGTTGAGTCAAATAGTTTACTGCAACAACTCGACTTTGAAGTTCAAAGATGGTCATCCTGTTGTTAAGCAGTGCCATATACAGCCAGCCATTCTGGTTCTCCCATGCTACTGAGCAGCAATGGAAATGCCCAAAATCAAAGTTGATATACCACAACACAGCCAAAAATGCCAGACGGGGCAGTGGGAAAGAGCCAAAGGAGCTGGTGTCCTGACCTCCCTGAGAATAGTTTAGATTTGGTAGGCATGAATAAAGAAAACAAATACAATTTGATTACTATGGCTATATGGTTTACTATGGCTTTTACAACTTCATGCATTATCTATGCAAGAGACCACTGGTTCCCTCACATTTTGATAGCACCATACAATCTCAGGTTGAAATGTAAAGCCCACTGAGACAAATGTATTTGTGATTTTGGGCTATACAAATAAAACTGATTTGATTTGATTTGATTTGATTTCAGGTTAATGAAGGAGCTTAATTTGTGTTGATAGTGTTGTGTTCTGTTATTGAGCTCTCTTTTAGCAAAGCAGTCAAGCAGGTTGTTGTACCATTCACAGAGCAAAACATCACACCCATTCACTTTTGTTTGATACAAGTCTAGCTATCATCATCCCTGCAGCTGAATCCCAGTGCTCCCCACAGCCCCACTCTGCAGTTGGGTGACCATATAAAGAGCTGGGGAGGAGGGTGAAATGGAGAAAAAAAAGGAGCATGCATTGCACACACATACGACTAACATCCAACCCCTCCCAGCTAACTGTAAGCCTTCCAAGAACAAATGTGCCTACTTCATCCCCAGTGCACCATTCAAAGCCATTGAATGGAAATACCACATTCAGTGCACGCTCAGCACACTCCACAGTCGCTGCCTGGAGCCCAAGCTGGTCATCCCACCAGCCGAGCTGATGCCTTTGTGGGGCTAGATTTGCCTGTACTGACAGCCAGCTTCATCACTCCAGCAAGGCTTTTTAAAAGGGCACCAATGTAAATCACAGTCTGGCTGTCATTTTTGTAGCTGACATTTAAAATCAAAGCAGGAGCTGAGGGAGTGTTGGATCTGAGAGCTCAGCTCTGCTCCATTCTACAGTTATGAATGACGCAGCTGTGTGTGTGCGTGGGAGTGGGCCTGTTTTTGTGTGTGTGTGTGTGTGTGTGTGTGTGTGCGCAGGAGAATATGTTTTGCTGACAGTGTGCTGAAGGATATCGATACGGTGGTTGATAGAATGTCATATTGCTCATTTAGGTGCTTGCATAAATGAGACAGTGCACACTATTTCTTTTAATTAGTATGGATTTTTGGTTTGCGGAGTAAAACAACCCTAATACACATAAAAATTTACAATGAACAGTGTCCTGGCCGCAGCTTTAATCCATGCCCAATATCTCTACTGCCCTCTACCTGACAGGGATGAAAGGCTCAGCTGCAACAGAAATGTTTTTTTTTTTTTTTTTTTTTTTTTTTTTTAAATGGCATGAAAGTATATATGTTTCAGAATGCAGTAAACAAACATGTTGCTTTCCAAACACAGCTAAACCCTCAATATATTATGAGAAAAAAAATGTAAATCTTAAAAACCAAAAATACTTCTTCTGTGATTTACGTCTGAGTGCGTCCTAAGACTACATACACATCCAGGGACATTCAAAGATCGGGCTAAAGTCGCTCGCCATTGCCATTTTGCAAACATTTCCTTAGAGCCTTTTTGAATATCTATTTATTAAAATACTGTAAAATACTCTAGCGCTAAACAATTTTTACCTATTTTAAAACTGCATGTATCTACTCAACAAAAATATAAATGCAACACTTTTGTTTTTGCTCCCATTTTTCATGAGATGGACTTAAAGATCTAAAATTCATTCCAGATACACAATTGTACCATTTCTCTCAAACATTGTTCACAAATCTGTCTAAATGTGTGATAGTGAGCACTTCTGCTTTGCTGAGATAATCCATCCCACCTCACAGGTGTGCCACATCAAGATGCTGATCTGACATCATGATTAGTGCACAGGTGTGCCTTAGACTGTCCACAATAAAAGGCCACCCTGAAATGTGCAGTTTTGTCTCACAGCAAAATGCCACAGATGCCACAAGCATTGAGGGAGCGTGCAATTGGCATGCTGACAGCAGGAATGTCAACCAGATCTGTTGCTCGTGCATTGAATGTTCATTTCTCCACCATAAGCCGTCTCCAGCAACTTCGCACAGCCATTGAAGAGGAGTGGACCAACATTCCACAGGCCACAATTGACAATCTGATAAACTCTATGCGAAGAAGATGTGTTGCACTGCATGAGGCAAATGGTGGTCACACCAGATACTGACTGGTTCTGAGTCCCCAGACCCCCAATAAAGCAAAAAAATGCACATTTCAGAGTGGCCTTTTATTGTGGACAGTCTAAGGCACACCTGTGCACTAATCATGATGTCAGATCAGCATCTTGATGTGGCACACCTGTGAGGTGGGATGGATTGTCTCAGCAAAGCAGAAGTGCTCACTATCACACATTTAGACAGATTTGTGAACAATGTTTGAGAGAAATGGTACAATTGTGTATCTGGAATGAATTTTAGATCTTTAAGTCCATCTCATGAAAAATGGGAGCAAAAACAAAAGTGTTGCGTTTATATTTTTGTTGAGTGTATGTACCACCAGGCCATTATTATTTAATGATGATTTGTAGTTATACTGCCCATAAGCAACCATCTTTTAACCGTACATCAACCTAGTTAGTCACAACCCATGAGGTCAGCAATACATGCAAGGGTTCACTCAATATTCTAATTTAATAACATTAGTAAGGAGTTCCACTGACCCTACTAATGTGCTTAGTGCTGATGAATCTAATGCATTGTAATGAGCCAGTTTTGTTGGCCTGACGATGACTAATGTGCTCTAGGGCTGCTAATGAGAGAACCGTCTGAGTTCACATGTGGGGGGATTAGGACCGGCTGCTTCTCTCCTGAGACCATTTCTTTAGGAGAGCATCAAGACCCCTCACCTTCCTCATTGATCTTTGTCTGTGGGGCATGGGGAAGTGATGAGGCAGGACTCAAAGAATGTATAAAAGCAGCTGGATCCTGGACAGCTGGAACTCTATCTTATTATTTTCTAAACAATGAACCCGTTGAATGGCCTTGACTGTAATGCAGCAAGCGAGGAGTAACAAAACTATGAGCTAACTCGGGATCACAAACACACTGTTCTTCTGATTTTAAGAGACAGAGAAAACCAATGATCACATTTTTATCTTACTTTACTCAGTGGTGTTTTGAGTTATTTTAGTGATGTGATCAAGAATTGCAAAAGCAATCTTTGGCAATGAAATTCTTTGTTCTCAGACTTTTTTCAGAGGTGCAATCAACATTAAAGTGCAAGTAAAATATATAAAAAATAGAATAAAATGTATTTAATATGATAAGCATGTGTCTATGTATTGCAACAGTGATACAAATAATATAAATATGAATAAAAATCTAATCTGTAAGTCTCTGGCAACACATGTGTTTGGGTTTGGCAACCCTGTTTATGATTACAAAACAGAGCTGACAGGAATACATACAGTAAAAGCAAATTGTATTATAGTCTGGTTTTTCAAAATTGTACCACACTGCTGCAGAATGCGAGCTGCACAGCTTTTCTGTATATCTGTGATGAGCTCAAAAGCATTTGCTATTACTAAAACTCTTGCATTAAGTAGCAAATCCAAGCCAAATTGTAAATTATAGTAAAATTGAATGAATCAAATGATGTAGTAACATGAGGACTGCCAACCTATAATGAACTAGCCAGCCTTTTAAAAAAGGTAGATTTGAAAAAAAGACTTTTAAATATAAATATACCCACCTCGAGAAGAAATCTTCATGTTTTATTATTATGACATTTTAATGAGAAAGAGTTACAATAAAAAGTGAGTGTGAGGCCAATGGAACAAGTTTGACTGTATAAGGCGTGCAGACCAATCTGCATATACTAGTTGGATGAAGGGGGATCAATAGGAATCCTGCAGTGCTCACCGTATGCCCACTGCTGCGTCTTTCAGATCAATAAGCCATTACAAAAAAAAGACAAGAGTCATGGTCTGGGTGAGCCTCCATCTCATTTCAATAAACTCATTCACGACTGAGCCAATCCGTGGAGAGGACACACTTTCTCAATGCAAGGCCAAAGAGCCCATGAATCTTCTAACGGTTTTAATGGCTAACATTTTTCAAGAGCCTGCCAAGTGAAAGGCAAAGCTCAACTATCCCTCTACGGAATAAGGTAAGGTCTACAACACACAAGCACTATGAGTAATGCTCAATAGTTTGTATTCCTCCACAGCCGCTAAGGATCACAAGCCATGCATCACGTGACAATATTATTGTATGCAGTGCCATGTACAGTTTCATGTGAGTGAGACAAGAAAATAGTATAAGGTTGCTCTTGTCACCGATTCAGTGTGCGTTCACCGGTCAATACATTTACTGATTTATCAGTGGTACTGTGCATTGTAATTACATTTACAGTGTGAAAACTAAACTACAGAGAGCAAATTCCCATAACTGTGAACTATGCTGATATAAGCCACAGGGCCAAATTAATCATAAAGGCGGTGTGACTGGGTACTCACTCGATATCTTTCCTGACAGACCCCAGGAGGTCTTCCCTTTCCCGGATGGCAAGAAAGTTGCCTTTGGTTTTGTGGAATTCCTGTGTGTAATCCTGTGTAGAAAAACAATAAAAAGGTGAAGAAAGGGTTTGAGGGTGAAAAAAAATATAAATAAAGACCAAGAGGACGAAATGGAAACAAAATGTAAGGCAAGTGTGCTTCACCAGTGACTTCCTTAAATGGCATTTAAAAAAAAAAATTACAGAAAACTAAAAATTTAAAGTAAAGAAAGGCTTAAAAAGGAAAGAAATTAAATAATGAGTAAAGAGAATAAAGGGTTAAACAATTGGGAAGAATAATAGGGCAAACCTGTAGAATGTCTCTGTGTCTCTGGAGCGTGTGCATGAGTGCAGCGTTGAGAGAAGACGAGCCCGGGGTGTTTGTGTACTCGGCCATTTTGTCATTCACTGCAGTCAGCTGATAGAGTGATGGAAAATGAATAGTTATCCAAATGGTAAAGACCCACACAGAATCCCAATATAGCATGGAAATATGAATATGAAATACACAATAACAGATAAAAAATGCCTCTACTCGAGGAAGTCCACTTTTATAATTACAGGGATGTCTTTTAAAGCAAAATAGACAAAAGATATAACAGATTACGGGGTTTAATGCATTGTACCCCCTTTGTGATCAGAACTGTACAATATTACTAATAAAACATGGCAGTTACAACTCTCGCTCTATTTGCATCATTACCTTTAGAAAACATTTAAATAATGTTAAATTCTACTGTTCTGTTATGATCTATTGTTGTTTTTTGGAGTCTGCCTTTGAGCAGCCCCATGAGGAATGAAAAATAATTATGAATCTTTAATTTTTTCTTTTTTATATTTAGTAATTCTAGGACCCAATGCAAACAAAGTGGAGAAGTGGAACCTGCAGTCTGCTCTTTCCTTGATAAAAGGAAAAGAGCCTTGGCATTAATCCAGTGCCGTTCTTACTCAAGTCTTTTTGTTTTGGTTTCTTTTACGGACGAGTGGCTCATGAGAATCGACTTACTTTGGCCAGCAGCTGTTCAATCTCCACTGACATGGTGTCGAACATCCTGTCCTGGGTAGAGTTGTTTAGCAGCGGTGTGGTGTCTGACCTTGAGGTGGAGAAATAAAGAAAAGGAGTTAGAAAGACAACTTTGCATTATTCTTTTCTTAGGTTTATAGTTTCTTTATTGTTAAAAATGCACTGTATTTTATTTGAATCCTTTTCAGTAAAACATTCTCAAACCAGCCCCACTTGGCAATGGCAACCATAATTGTTTATATTCAGATGGATCTTTGTAGTCCAATTATTTTTAAGTATTAGATACAGGCTTGCCCACACAAATGGCTGCGCCCCTGAAAACCTCCAGTCAATGGGCCCCCCTTACCCATTACTACTATCAACAATGAGTGTGAGTGCGCTCATCCCTCAATAAACACATACATGTATTTGTAGAGAGACTAACTATCTTATCAACCAGGGACTTGCAGGGACAGTTGGGGGAGCAAGGGCTCATTATTATTTTAAATAGTAGCACATTTCTGACTTAGCCCAATATACCTACCAATTTATTTTGATTCCATTACACTCACACAATTGTTTAACAGATCAACAGATCTCTACAAAATAATCAGTTCACACAGAGACATTGTTCTTCTTTAGTATTCACTAAAGCAAACAGTTTTTTCACAATTTGCACATTTTCTATGCTACTAGTTTCTGGTAAGATACATTTACACTAATTGACTGCACCATATATTGCACTTTTTTGTATTTCTGCACATGACATTAAATCATTTGAAATCTGTTGGTGGTATTGTTGAAATAAATAACACTTAAAAAACAACATCAACAACAAATTCTTCACACACAAATTAAAAAAGGCGGTTCTCTACATGAATAACCAAACCAATCTACCCTCAAAACTATAAAGTTGGCCTATGTTTGGTTGCAACATTTAGGCTTAGTTCATTCTCCTCTCATCACTGCAAAAGCACTGAAAGCATTACAAAAAAAGTTCTTAATCTATGAACTCAAAACTGTTCCTTCAATTATTTCCAACTTCTATGTGCCTTTCTTTGCATTAAGAACTTTTTTAGGTCTATTTTTATTTTTAGAAACAATACAGAAAGCAGGACCTTGGTCGTTACGGTAATAATTAAAACAGGATGATGCTGCTCGTCAGCTTCATTGTGGTATTAATTTTCATTTTATTAATTTTCCTTTATTTAACCTCGAAAGATCAATTGAGGGGTGACCCTCTTTTACAATGACGTCGAGTTAATGACAGATACAGGTATGACCCGGCTGGTTGGTCAATTGGCCAGGTTTCTGAAAAACTGGTCAGACTTGGCTGGTCGTGTCAACCTGAAGACTTATGTCAAAGCCTTTAGAAGGTATAGTCCCCAAAGGGAAATTCTTTTTCACAAAAATGTAAGTTATGTGGAGAGAGAATTTAAACCTGTTTGTAGACTCAGGGAAATTACAGAGTAACTAATGTAGAAGAACTATCCAAACTGTTTTTTCATGGGGTCCAAACACTTTTCACAACGACACCCAGACACAAGTAGCAGGTAGGCCTACATGTGTTTTCCGTGAGCAGGAACGACTCAGGAAATAAAATCCAGACAAAACTGTTTAATATCAAAACCCAATCGTGTCACCATTTGGCACACAAAGGGTTTATAGGATGGATTATGTTTGAAACAGTTACACTCCGCTGTGGTCAATCTGAAACATTTTGAACATTTCTGCTTTTCTACTGCTTTTTAAATGGCCATAAGCGGAGCCGCGGCTCTGTGTAAACACCCAACTTTGAATAGATAGTGACATAAATATCTAAAAATAAAGTTTAGCTTAGTTACGTTCTTGGCTTCCAAAGACCATGGGCCCCCCAAGTGGCTGGGCCCTAGAAAGCCTTCCCGCTTTCTACCCCTTATGGGGTCCTGATTAGATATGCTCAATCTCAAAGACTCCTACAGCTGAGAAAAACTGGTGATAAAAGGTGAAATGGTCGTGTTATAATACTAAAATCTCCTGAGAAATTCTCCTTTCCTTGCTTTCTTCCTTGGATATTATAGCTGGTGAACAACATCCTTGGAAATGGTATGGATTCAAGCTGAAATCAGAATCGTTTTGGCATTTCTGCTCGAAACATTTATTAAATTATTAATCAATAACCATTACAAATTGCAGATCAAACTTTAGTGTATTGACCTTTTAATCAACTAACTGATTCAACTGCAAAATAACTATTTTAACCATATCATCTAGGGAACTCAACCCATCAATCCCAATCACATCAAATATATTATAAACATGGATTTTCCTAGCAGTATTTAGATGCAATTTCACTTGCTGGGTTAACCTGCTCTTTACTTACTACATCTACATATCCAATATGACTGAAACTCTTTTCAGCTTTTTGCCTTGATAAGTTTGCAGGAGTGACGTGAAACTTACGAGTCTCCTCGACGTCCATCCCTGGAGCTGCTGTAGCTGGTGCATAGTTTACTGAAGGAGACCAACTTCAGGTCAAGTTCATTCTCCAACTGTCGCGCCTGCTTTCGCAGATCTGTCACACACACACACACACACACACACACACACACACACACACACACACACACACACACACACACACACACACACACACACACACACACACACACACACACACACACACACACACACACACACACACACACACACACACACACACACACACACACACACACACACACACATTTTAACAACGGCTCATTTTGTTTTTTTCAGCAAAGCTACAGCAATGGCAATGTTACCACATCAACGCTTATGAACTTGTAGCACTGTATTCGTATTAACGAGCTCTAATTAAAAAGAGAGAGAAACGGTTTCTACTAGCTAATTACTGTATAATGCGTGTGACAGCTGGCAAAGCGGACTCTCGGTGTGTTTAGCTGATACCCGTTTAAAGAGTTGACACAGTTTTAGCAGGTGGAAGGAATAACGTTAACTTACATTACGAATCGTCAGCTAGCTTGTTGTGAGCTAGTCGTCGTAGAGACACGTACTGTGTGTAAACCGTGGAAGTATGAGCAAATCGCGACGACGACAGATACTGGTAAACGTACTGTTGACATTATGAATACTGCACTAGATGTTGCTGCAGGTGCTGTCGGCTGTAAATTGAGTCAAACGCGGTTGCCTTACCTTCCCAGTAGTTGCTGCCTCCTATCCCTGCCATCTTTGTTGTCCTGCGACGTCACCTAGTTCCGGGATGGGTCACATGACGCTAGAAGACGTCCGAGCAGAAGGAGAGTGTATTTTTCCCTCGGGTGAGCCTACAGGCAGCGGCATAACCATGGGCACAACACAACACCCAGGCTATGCTCCACATCTACCAATCCAAATACTGAAAACAGCGTCACGTAGGGGAAAACTGGGTAGCACAGTTCTCAATAGTTTAAATTATGTTTTGTTTAGAAAGAGTATCCAGGACCAGTTGGTTCAGTTAAAACTGAATTCACCCCTGAAGGAATTTGAATCGTTGCAACAGCAAATTAATAAGATAAACAAAAATCAAATGTTCATTAAAATACACAATATATTTGGCCTATACATGCTGCCTGTCATATTGAGTTGACTGCTATTGTATAGTTTATATTACAGTCTTCTGCCTTATGTCAGTTTTGCATACTGTACAATGTAATAATATTCGGGTTTACACTATTATATTTACAATCGATATTTATGATGAAGTATTTCTGATTCTGATGTTATTTTAGTCTTAAATGTACTATACTATTCTGCTACTTATGTCACCGCTATGTCTCTTTTCCTGAGACTAACTCTACTCAACAGTATTTGTAGGTCTGTGTACTGAATTAATACCTATTGTAGTTTCTATTTTTTTTTTTTAATTCTTAAGTTTCTCTATATAGCTGTATTTATTTCTAACTTTGTGCTGCTGTAACACTTCAATTTCATGGAAACTTTGGCATGTAGAAAAGAGGTGCCAGGGCCTAACATCACAAGTAGAACTTTTCATCTCCATGCTTGTCCTTGTTTTGCAAAACAAAGATATTGGATGTAGGGTGTCTTCATTATCTACTTTGTTAATTGTTGTTGATGCAGCAGTCTTATTTGTGAACCCTTGCCCAATTAAGCTGGAAAGGACTCACGCTACAAAGGACAAGAAAGAGATAGAGGGTAAAGGCCACCATTTTCTTCAGCTGATTAAGAATACTTTTTAAAAAGTAAATGAAGCCCATTGCTTAAGAGGTTAATCATAATCATGATATCAAAGTGTCACGATAACAGAAAAGTAGGATCGCAGTAAGCAACACAATGGCAACAGAGCAGATCTGAGATATTTTATTTTATTGTGTTTCATGAGATAATTGTGGATGTAACACAGAGGATATTATGAAATGTTTAACTATGTGTATTCATGGTTAACAAGAATTGCACTTATTATTCCTGTTCCCAATTCGCAAGTATTATTTACAGTTGATTCCAGTTCATATAAAATATTCATACCAACACTGTGATCCTGACACACGCTCAACTCTCCTATACAATCATTCAGACACAAAATTTACAAAACTGTCTCATACACATATATCCATGAACGATGACTTTTTTAGAAAGAAAAAAGAAAGGATCTTAAAGAAGCAAACAAACGTATTTCTTAAAGGTATACATGATGAAAACAGGAAAAGCATGCATGGCATTACCAATTTAGACCTGATTTTAATAATCCAGTGCAACATTTTGAATTTGACTAGGAATGGTTCCATTTTCTGTATGAAAAAGATAAACGCAGCAATAAACACAACTTTGGTTTTTGGTAGTTCACACGATTTGCAAAAGTTACATTTCCATGGTCGCACATTTCAGCTTTAGGACTACTATCAGAGGTCTTGCTTTCTCTTTTTATAATAACTCCACAATGTATTTGCATGTCTGCACACACACCTGCTCCCTTAATTTATTCTTTTACCCCACTCACATGCTGTCAGTCCAATGACTAATGAGCTTCTGTAGCATTTGAGAGAAATGGTGTAGAGTTGGTGTTATCATCTGCAGACCAGACCATGTTGTTCTTTAAAGCCACTGGCAATCTGTCATTATCTTTTTTTCAGTGACCATACCTGTTCAGAGAACTAGAAGTATCTTCAACAGTCCATATTTAAAAACTAAAAGGGAAGCAAGTCAAATTTACACCGCAATATTTGTACTGAGCAGCTTTTAACTTGCATGACCAAAACGCTTTCTCAGCTTCTCACAGATAATAGGATACAGATCTACGGCCTTTGTTTTACAATACACAATCTTTGCACTGGATTTTGAAATCAAGTAGAAAAGGTGGCTGTGACATTGATTTTTAGACAGTAGTAGTTTGAGGACGGACAAACCTGGTAAACATTTGCACTCCAAAGCATTGTTAAGTCAAGTGTGGGAATAAACACCAACACATTTAAAACTTAAATGAAAACAAAATTGATATTTCTTGTTGTGAGAAATTATAGACATAGTCAGTGTGACATGCATGAAAAGTCAGCCAAAACTCTCCATGCAAGATTGTTTGAAAATTTCCAACAACAAACCTACAGCCAAAAAAAAGGGGGAAACAAAGAACAAATACATTCTTTTTATGATTACATATTTAGAGACTCAGATTTATTTCCTGGCCAATGATATGGGACGATCCTTGCTTTCCTTTCGGTGCCGGTGACCATGCTACATTAGAGCAGCCTTCACTTACCGGTAAGGTTTCATTCAAGCATTTCATTGGTAACAGATTCTCCCTGATGCGTTAAAGCTTTTTGAGAAGCTCTCTACCGTTCATTTAGTCAACATCGACTTGCAGGATAAATTACAAAACTACTGAACCCAGGCCTGCCAGCCTAGAATAATCTATGCAGAAATAGTGCAATGCTGGCATTTAGTAGTACTTTAATCACAATTCCCCTCCTTTCCTACCACCTGAGTGTAGAGTGGATGGTATTCCAGCATGGACCAAGTATCATCTATTCCCCATGTTGCTGCTTTCTGTCACATACACAGCCCGCGCGGACTGTAAACTTTACAGAAGCCAAGGCACAGTATTGGATTCAGTCTCCCAAAGGCTCAGACACTTCAATGTGGCAATGCTGTCTAGGATAAAAGAAACGAAAAAGGCATGATACCTGTGTGTAACACATGTGACATTAAGCACTTCCACCCAGAGTTCATTAGACATCTGCTAAACCAGAGTCTATTTGGACTTATCGGCTGGAACCCCTCAGCCAGGCAGTGGTCTTAAAGAGCACTCTTGTGCGTCTCGGAAAAGAAAAAGCTGTGAGACTCAAAACCTGGACGGATGAGCACAAAAGTGGGCCGAACCTTATATATCTCATTTATCACCTTCTCTTTTTCTCCTGGTCCAGATGGAGCAAAACTATTTTTTATTTAAAGCGCCAGGCATTGAGTCCAGACCTCCAGCAGGAGTCTTGTTAGGTATCAATATAGTAGCACTTATGATTAAGTGAATGGGAGTGATTCCACAGAGCTGTAACAGTGAATTGCCTCTCTCGCTCTTATGTCTCTGTTTTAAGAAAGATGTTGCAGTCTAGGGTTCAAACTCTTTCTTGTTGGCCAGGGGTTAAATTAAAGGGGGGGAGAGAGATCCAAATACGATATTGAGCCAACAGCCAGATCAGTGCAATGCTTTTCAGATTTTGTTGGCGTACAGTGTCTCCTCTTCGCTCTCGCTCTCGTCCTGAAACTCGTTGGCGAGCAGAGACTTCTTTGAGCCCATGGATGTGAGCCGGATCTCGTCCTCGTAATCGTCCCGGTGCTGTCGCAAACGATGGAAGCCGTCTTTTTGCCGGTTGGACTTGGCTGCGCACACGCACCAGATGATGCACGCGGTCACCACCAACGCCGTCATGGAGGCCGCTGCAAAGGAGGAAGAGAATTACAACCAGTCAGCACATCTGCACACACAGTTTCTAGCTGAGAGAAACATAAGAAGACTTAAAAAGTAATTCCATCACACAACTTACCATGCACTTCTTGCTTATTGTGATTAATCAGACTGAACATAAGATTGTACTCCCAAAGTGAGAAAGATCCAGAGAGAAAACACGGTGACTAATGTCAATAGAGATAAAATCTCTAATATGAAAACTGCTAATAAAAAAAAACACTCAAATAAATGTAAAGTGTGCAACAGTATTTCAGTAATGATATGCAGTAATTAACTGTCTGTCATCAGTGTCAAGGTTTTTTAACGTACTAAATTTCGTACTGAATTCTTTGATTCTTAGACTTTTATTATTGTAAAAGTTGCATCATTAGAGCTACAAAGTTAAACTTTTAAAAGTGCTTTAGCTATATTAAATCAACATTAATTAGTTTAAGCACATCACAGTAGACAAAATTAAAAATATATGTTTACAGGACACATATTGCATATAGTCAAAACTCTGTAACTAAAGACCTTTTCATAGACCATGCTTACCTGCACTGGCCACCACAAACTCTCTGGGCAGACCGAAGATGCTGTTGTCCATGTCAAACTCAATGATGATGGAAGAAGCAGCCTCATAGGGAGACACCACCACCTGCAACACAGCAGACATTTTTAAATAAGCCCCTGGGCCTCACTGAAACACGGTCAGACTTCTTTATTGTTGAGATGATGATATACAGCCAGATTTCAAACTGAATCAAATTATTTTGATGTACTTAATTTGGGTGTATTAGCATCTGAATATAGACTGCTGCAGTCGAAGTTAAACATATGCATCTTAAGAGTAGTGGCAATGTTTGTCAAGGTTCTTAAAGAGTACTTTCTAGAATTTCACAAACACTTGCTGACTTGAAAAGCCCATTAGTGTGTGTTGGTGACACATGAAACTTAAACAATAAACCTGTTTTTTTTTGTTGATTTACTTCCTTACAAACATTTCACTAATTGTTAACAACAAAAAGAAAACATCAAGTTCTACCACATGTTCTAATCTGTTCTAGAAGTTTCTCCCAAATGGCACTGAAACATTTGGCTGTGTGCTGAAGTGGGGTTGTAAATTACCTTATTAGCCAGCCTCATTTGCAGGTGTGACTGCTCAGTATAATCAGTTGCAGGTTCTCTGTTACGTCTGTAATAAGATTTGAGCGCTGGCTGCTAAAAAAATTCCAATTTGACTCGGCTATCCACTAAAATAGATTACCAGAATCTCAGAATCTGACTTTTCATCTCTCATTTACTGTCATTATTTAAGTACATTTTGGAAAATGGGGAAAATACACCTAAAGCTCAAAAAATAAGGATTTCATAGTACGTGATTCCAGGAATGTTGTCTGAACACACAAACGCAAAGAGTAAGTGCGACTCTTCATACTAAATTTATTTCCTTTTCTTACGTATCAATATGTTTTGCTGTTTGTTTTGTGACAGCATAACACATGAGAACCAACAGGAGTCCAAATCCTCTGAAACTACTCTACTACTTTTAATTTCCAGACAAATGAAATGCGTCCCTATGGCCTCAGGCCGAGTATCCGATGTCCTAAGAAATATGGGGACTCTATCAAAGAGAGGAATCACATGTTGGCCCTGAGTTATGACAGGGCCCTTGTGTGTGAGCAGAGCAAAGAGGAGCCTCAGAAACCCTTGAATGACAGGTATGTGAGGAACGCTGCTGCTCTTCCAGATCTCAAACTGCAACACAGCGACAGAGCCCATACTAGTGAAGACAGGAGCTCAACTAGTCAGCCAGGACCTCTGATGATCCACGGCTTCACAGTGCCAGAGTACCAGCAGACGTATCATTCAGCAGTGGATGCCCTGCTCTCTAGCCAAAGCGGGAAGCTAACAGCGTACAGTCTAGAGCTGGGCCGAACAATTAAGGAACATCTGTTTAAAGAGCTGGCCTTCCCCACGCTGCAAATTTCAGAGCAGCCAAATGGAAGGCTGGAAGTGACGGAGAGATTTTGTGTGCTCCGCCCTGTGCCTTTCATAGATATAGACATCAAAGGGGAATCATAGTAATATTTTCCCACATCGACTTTCTATGACATGAGTTTGTCATTTTTTTTTATGTCTCGTTACTTTAAAGTATTTGTTTTCCTTGAAATGTAATGTAACATTTCAATTTTTATTTCAAATATTGATCCATTTAAGAACTGATGTCAAATGTTTGACATTTTGAGATGACGCAAATCGTCAAGTCAAAATATGAAGCCAGAACCTCTGTGAATCAATTTTAATCTGACTGAGACCAAATAACTGAGTATGTAAACGTATGTGTTTAAAATGTTGTCATACACTAAAATAATGCAGTGTGCCTTGTGTGTATGACCACCACCTGTTCGACACTTTCATAAATATCAGGTTAAAAACCCAACATTGTAAGCCACTTATTTCATGCTGCATTTTCCTCCCCATAAATGCTTCTTGTGTGGAATCTTCATAATTTTCACTTTTAACATTTAAAAAAATAAATAATCTGATTCCATAACATATTCATTTATGGTTAATTTTTAATACCTTTTGTAGACACTTCAAATGCTAATGGAATCATTTTAAGTAGACAATACAGTAATTTAAATGTACTCATGGTGTTGTGTGGATATCTTCCTGTAAGTTAGTATTACTAACCCTCATTACATTTGGTATAACTTTTTACCTTTTGTCGTTGTTGTTGGTAGCCATCAGCAACTGCTTCGATATTATGGTTGCCAGGAGCCAGAAGCGCATGGAAGTAGCCGCCCTCTGAGCTAAAGACTCTCACTCCCCCATTCAGTACAATGATTGCCCCGACAATAGGCTTTCCACTCTTGTCCCTCACCACGCCACGCACACCTTTATGGACCTGGATAGGGTACAAATGGAGGTTACATTAAAAGTGGGTCATTTTGGAAAAATTATAATCTTAGATAGTTGAGGGTCTGTCTTGTTTAAGGCCAGAGGAACCTACCTTCAAGTTTTCATACTAGTACATTATTTTCTGAAAATGCTGATCAAGTGTTGCATCATACCTCCACCAACATGCTAAGGAGAGGCTTCTTGTTCTCAGCCCAGAGTATAGCCAGCTGCCCAGCCGGAGGGAACAAACAGCAGCCAGTATACACTGTGATTTCTGGACAGTGGCCAAAGTCCATACTGAAGTCCTGGGGCGGACAAGTAGACACAAAGGTGACACATTAGGCATTGCTGTGGCAGAAACCTATTCCTGGCCTAGCCTTACTTCTCATTTGATTTGACAAAAACTAAAGTGTAGTATCTCCAAAAGGTTTTACAAGCTGTCACCACAGAAACATTTTCAAAACAGCTCAACTACTCCAAATAAGTGCAGTGTGCTTTTCCATTTCATGTCACATCTTGTTAAAACCAAAATGCCATGTAGAACCACATCCAAGTGGGGTGGACAGACTTACCTTCATGCTCCCCATGTGACTTTGTCTCTCTGCTGCCCTCATAACTCCATCTGGGATGTTGCCCACTGAGGAACAAAAGGGTTTCTATTAGCTGTTGACCACCACTATCATCTCATTCATGGCCGATATTCAATACCAAACAAATCACAAACAAGAATTATTCATAGCACTTGATTGACTTACTCTGCCCATTATTTGAACATGAAGTGGCTCCCAGGTGCATCTTGGGATGGTTGTTGGCATAAACACTTGCCAAGTACTTTAGTGTGCCCTCATTTTCAACTGGAAGAAAAAAATCAAAGAAAGGGTTTATAATCTAGGAAACAGGAGCTTTATTCGGCAAATAAAATCAACGGCAATCAACCAGTACTAGATACAACATGTACATTGAGTGCAAAGTTGATATTCTGGTTCAAAAGTAGTGCCACATGAGTGTTCTTGAACTTTTCAATTCGAGGGGATGGGGGTCATCTTCTTCGGACCATGAATGTGCTCAGTAAATGTCATGGAAATCAGCCTATTCAATTTACATGTTATATGTGGAAGGTTTGGCCTCATGGGGATGTTTTAGGAGACCTTATGGAATAACCAAAATCAGGATTAATCTATTCTTTGGGCACCATGAATATCCATACCATATTCTAAAGCAATCTGGCCACAAGCTGTCAAAACCATTTTCTCTGGACCTATGAATGTATTTTTTTTTTTTTTACAAACTTGACATTTTTCGAATAAGTATCCAAACAAAGAGCAGTTTTTTTCTGCATAGTAGTGTTACCAGACTGGACAGGCTTGTCATAAGGGTAGGTAGCAACAAGGGAGCCTCCATCCAGGGCTACAGATAGAGTGTAGCTCTTGTCTAGAATCAAGTCCATCATCGCTCTGGTCTCCGGTTGGGCCTCCACCACACGCAGTGACGCATTGCCTGAAAAAGGAGTTGTTAGAGCATGCGTAGCTTTCCTATGGTAAGTGTATGTACAGGCAATGCCATTCAATTGTTACATTTGAACATTGTAGATTGAATAAGTGGATTCTAAGCGGTGAATCTCCTTATTTTGTCTCTGTCATTGCACACACGCACACGCATTCTATATCTTTACAACTTACCAAAGAAATCTGTGTCTAGATCCTTGCCATGAGCATTGGTCAAGCCCTGGGTTGAGGTGCACTGCTTCTCTATAGCCTGCTCTCGTCCATCTGGGTTGATAGACGGCACAATGATGATCCGGGTCTCATTGATCAGCTAGGGAAAGGAAACAAAGAAGGAACAAAAATGTGGAATCACGGTCACGTCGCAATAATCTACGCGTGATTGGTATCCTGGAGAAGACAGATGGAGCAGACCCAGTAAAGTTTATGGCTACCTTTTTAACAGAGGTCCTTGACGCGGACTTCTTTTCTTTCCCCCCCGGTCCTCGATTAGAGCTCACCCCATCGGCCTAGCGCGCTCGGCATCACAGATGGCGCAATTCTTGGGTAAGCCACTCTAACTTTAACTCAAAGGCTAGGGGTGTGGCTATATTGATCCATAAGAGAACACAATTCATTCCCACTAGCTCGATCTAAGACCCCAATGGGAAGTATTTGATTGTAACAGGTACCAAATACAGCAGACCCCTGTGTTACTGGTTAACGTGTATGCTCCTAATTTTTATGATGCCGGCTTTGCAAACAGATTACTTAGCAGCCTCCCAGCTTCAAATACACATCGATTAATTTTTGGTGGTGATTTGAAATTCATATGTTTTTTCTCAGTCCGAGAATGAACAATTTTTGGTGTTCTGTCTTCAAAACACTGTCTGACGTCCTGCAAGTAAATCTTCAGCCATGTCCTTTGACAGCCATTTTCGGGGTCCCCCTGGTGCCTTCTGCCTACTCGAGACCGCAAGCGGATGTTATAGCATTCGCGTCTCTCCTAGCCTGGAGAAGAATACTTTTTGAGTGGAAGTCTCCCAAGCCTCCCCTGTGATGTTATGTCTTTTGATAAACTTGAAAAAATTAAATTTTCTTTGAGAGGTTCTCTGAACAAATTTGATTGTAGGTGGCGCCCCTTTATATAACTCGACGTCATTGAAAATGAGGGTCACCCCTCAATTGGTCTCTCGAGGATAAATAAAAGTTAAATGAAAAAAAATGAAAAATATCTTATTTTAATAAGCTTAGGTCTCTCCCCAATTGTTAGTAATGTGTGTATTTGTTATTTTTTTTATGATTTTACCAAGGATTGTGTGGGGTGGGTGGGGGTTGTGATGGTTTGTTTGTTTAAAATTTCAAAAAAATTCAATAAAAATCGTTTGTGAAAAAGAGACTCCAAAACTTACCCTGGTAATGGCTGGGTTTTTTCCATAGTTGATACACAGGAAGAAAGCAAACTCCAGCAGCAGCTCTGTGCCCACTGGAGCATTGCCATGGATACCTGCCTCAAAGCGAATCTTGGGCTCAGATGGTTCGGCTTCCCCTGGTTTGTTGGAGATTTCCAGAGCCCAAATGGTTCTAAACTCAACACTTTGGCCCAAACTGAAGATAAAAAAAGAAGAGAATGAATGGCTCAGTATTCTAAGAAAAGCAACTGAAGTTATGAAACATGCAGCATATCAGGACAGTATTGGCCTTAAACATAACAAGATTTTAATTATTATAAGTGGTATAGAGGCACGATGCCAAACAAGTATCATTAAAAAGGAAATTATATTGGCTGGTACATATAAAGGGTTTTTTTTTGGGGGGGGGGATAAAACTTGCTTACCTGTGTAAAGATGTAATTTTGGGAAAGTTGAGTTGGAAACCCCTCACAGTGTTGGCTAGCTCAGTGTACCGTCGGTAGCGGAAGCTGTTCTCTGTGGAAGTTCCACTGACCAACTGCTCCAAACCGGGGCCCAGAGAGAGGTTCTTGATTAGCCTCTGGAACTCCATCTCAGAAGGGTTCTGTGTGGGTTGGGATCCCTCAGGAGAATGGCCATCAGGGTCTGAGCGAACACGTGTCAGTCTGAAGTCGACCACCTCTGCTCCATTCTTTGTGACTGTGGCGTAAATTCTCACAGGTTCATAACTGATCAACAGAGAAAGTGTAATTAAGGTAATATCACAGAAATAAAAATGTAAAAAAATGTGTTGAAAAATGTCATAGTGAATGATCTGGTTGTTCTTTCTGAAATACAAATCTCACCCGCGAGCGGAGGCAGTGACATAGTAGGTGCCAGGGACCAGAAGTCTCCAGTAGTCTCCGGTACGAGCTGTGGTAAGGTTGTGGTCTATACCCTCCACACTAATTGTGGCATTGGGAATTCCTGATCCATCCCTACTGTCAGAGACTGTGCCTTTCACTCCACTGTGAACCTACGGAGAAACATAACCACATAAACAGATGTTAATGCAAAACTGAGTAAAGGGAAGGAAAGTGCAGGATAATGTTAAGTACAAGGTCTGTATTTATTACCTGGTGTATAAACTGAAGCAAGGCACGTCGGTTGTCTACCCAGAATTTTGGCAGGTTCTTGGCCAAGGGGTATTTCACACAGCCCAGCTCGATGGTCACCTCAAAACAGTTGGTGTTTAAGTAGTTCCAGTCTTGCATGCCACCTGGGGGGAAAAAAATGGTGCTCCTTTAAAACTCCACCTCAAACAAGTTTTCACTGAAAGCCATACATATACACAACAAAATACAAATCAGATATAAAAGAGGTACTTTGGCTGCTTTCCAGTGGGAAAAATATGAAGGGGCTGTGTGACAAAGAAAAACGAAAGATATAGGCATACCGGGAACATTGTACCACTGTGCACCATTGGTGATGCCATCCTCAAAATATTCGTCAGGGTACATTTCACAAGGGTGTCCATTGTGCATCAGAGGATTCTCCTGCAGGTACATTGCACACACGTGAGAACTCAACACTGAGTATCATTGTAGTCAACTTATCAAAGCTTGTCTCTCCACAGATTTCAGACAAACTAAGCGGCTTTCATCAGCACCAACTTCACATTTAGTTTTCAGTTACACAACAAAACCCCAAGCAGACTTTATCCGGGCATGAATCAGATCAGAGTGTCAGGTTACCTACCTGTGAGTAGGCTCTAGAAACCTGCTGGAAAACGTTGTCGTCAGGTGACTGGCTGTATTGAGTTCTCATATTTCTGTCATCATCATAGGGGTAGTTGACCACCAAGGAACCTAAATTAAAAAAATAAAATATATTTTTTTTTTTCAAATTTGTGGTAGAACAATTGAATCATGAAAAACTGGTTGACTTTCATATTCTAGCCTAATTTTTCCCAATTGTAACAGTGGATCAGCAGCAGAAATTCTTTAAGATATTAAATTAACTCAAAAATCAAACATTGCCTCCTGTTACGTTTTGTGTGTTTTAAACAAACTAAGTAAACATGTAAAACAACAATATTTAATATCCCTATCAAAAGCTTTGACACTGAAAGATTACAATGTTTGCAACTGAAAGCATGAAATTTGACCGTGCCTCCATGGAGGTTGGCTGACAGGACAAAGGGGGTGCTCTTCAGCCAATTCATCACGGCTATTGTCTCCGGCTGTCTGGGCTCTGTGATGGTGACAAACTGATCTGGAAAATTGCGGTTCAGGTCAAAATTGTTGCTGTTGTTGCGCCCTCTGTAGCCCTTTTCGTCACCTGTGAGGAAACAAGTGCTGGTGATGAGTCATGTACATTTATCTGCATCCGTAATCAAATCGTGCTCTAAGATACACACAACCCTCCGCTCCAACTCCTTTACACTTCCTGTTACACATCAGCAGCAGTAAAAAGCTAAAAGATATTGGTACATGTTGACATGAGGACGTGTTTTGTGAAACTTATACTTTCAAGAAGCAAATATTTGACACATGCCATATGTAAGGAGGTATTATGTACGGATATGCCACTTTGAGAAGAGCGGCTTATCTGCAAAAAATAACCACCAACTCAGGAAAACTTTTTAATGTCTATCTCCTGAAACCTATAAACATTTAATGAACACAGAGCATATTTCCAGTTTCTTTATGATCACTCGAGATTTCCCCTGTATATGAATGTGGTCACTTTACAAGCCCCATTCAATTTTCAAAAGGCTGTACGTAATCTGATATCCTTTAGCAACTTACAACGGGGAATGTTACTCAGGTAATCATATTACAGGTAAGGTCCTGTAATGTTACACCATAGCTCCAATATCCAAAACACCCGCTGGACCTGTATACTAAAATATTTGCCATATTGTTACACCTCTCAATTTCACACTGGGTAGATTGTATTCCCTATTGTCCCTATTGTGTATTAAACTTTGAAGTGTGTTTCTGTGCATCCATTTCTCTTACCTTCATTGGCAACCTCGTAGCCATCCGGGTTCATAGAGGGCATGATGTGAATGCGGGTAGTGCTGACCAGCTTAGTGACCTCCGGGTCGGTGCCATAGTTACGGCATAGGTACTCAATGAGGTTGAGCATTAACTCTCGGCCCACCACCTCATTACCGTGCATGTTGGCTATGTATTTAAACTCTGGCTCACCTGACATGGAGTAAAAAAATAAAGGAGAAGGTCAGAGGAGAAAATCCCTAATTACACACTGGATCACAAAGTCTTCACGACATGTAAACAAAAAAGAAAGTATCCCTTAGCAATGTCTTTAGTCAATCATAGAAGACATACCATGCTCGTGCACAGTGGGGTTGCCTGAGATGACCATCACATAGAGCTCCCGTTCTTCTGCTGATCGGCCAATTGAGTAGAGATGGGTGATGGAGGGGAACTCGCTGTTATACCTGCGCAAGAACAGCTCCATGTCTGCATAGCTATGGTGATGAAAATCCTGGGGCTGGATGGGCTCCTGTTCAGGCAAAGGTGGGCTTTTATTGTTTCCCTCAGAAGGAAACAATTGGGTCGGTGAATTAGAGTTAGAAGAGCTGGCAGTGGTGGTCGAGGGCTTTGGATCATCGGTGGTTGGCATGGAGTGTGTGGTCACAGCAGTGTCGCCCGCAGCCTCACTGACCACAGGTGTCAAAGTAAAATTAAGTTCTTTGGCTTTCCCGTCTAAGACCTGGAAACTGTTGACCGTCATTGGTTTGTACCTGTATGCAGGAAAGAAAAAAAACACACTTACCAAAATGATATGCAAAGATTCTAAGAAATTGCATCATCCCTAAACAAATAGTTAGGAAGGAAGCAGCTGATGCCATTGTTTACTGCAGCAATAGTGGGTAAACCTGACTGGAATATGAAGACTGAGCTTCATTGTTTGATTGTCTAGAAGAGATCGATTACAAATTTTGCAACGTTCATTGTGGTCTGGCAACTATGAGGGGTGCAAGTATCAAAAATGAATTAATACATTTGTTATAGTGGATGTGACATGAAAATTGATAGTTAAATGATCAAGTGATCTGATGAATTTAAAGTCGATCCGAATAAAACTGTTGCGATGTGTTCTGAGCCCTTTTTTATTATTTTTATTCAACATGTATGAGACAAAAATGCCATTTATAATTTAAGGACCGTTACTACAGTGTTGGAAGTGACAAGAATAAATTGATAAAATTAATGAGATGAAATCATATGTGAAGTAAAAAATTGAGAAATAAATGGTCACGTGATGTGAATTTATTTTTCATTTTGCATCCATTTATTCTACCCTATTTATCCATTCACATGCAATTTTAATCACCTTCATTTGTATCACTTAATTTTGGTTATTTTCAACCCTGATAGGCAACAATCAACAGGTAACAGACAACAAGTAGGAATGAACGCATCTCTTAAGTGCAGAGCCCTTTTTTAAACCTGTTGTGCAAAGAAAGTTCAACGGTATTACTGACCCTGGGGCCACAGCTGTGATGTTGTATGTTCCTGGGAGTAGCAGGCGATAGTACTCCCCAGAGTTTCCTGTAGTCAAGCTATGCCGGATTCCTGCCACCAAAATGCTGACATTGGCGAGAGCAGTGCCGTTGAGGGATTCTTTGACGTACCCACGAACCCCTATATGGACCTAGAAGACAGCGGTGATGAAATCAACCATGGACATATTGCTGGACTGGAAAAATGGTATGCCAGTGGTATAACACAGGGTTTGAGTGTGGCATTATTCTTTTTTTTAAAACAGAACAGAATCCTAATGTATCATAACATTGTTAGTAAAAAATATGTTCTACCTTTTCCATGTAGGCTAGTAGAGATTCTCTGTTCATATCCCATTCTTTTTGGAGTTCTGTGGCTAGAGGAAATTTGCAGCAGCTCAGCTCCATGGTGATTTCCACACAGTTTCCATAGAGGTAGTTGTAGTCTTGCATCCCTCCTAGAAAACAGGACAGCAATGTAATATAACCCAACCATGCTAGAAATAGCTTTTAAAATTCAATCAAAAATAATACAAAAGAGAAGGACAAGTCTAGGTCCTGGGAATAAACTGATGTGTAAAACAACTATTCATAGTCCAGTCTAATAAATGATCTGCTTCCAAAAATCTGACCCACTGACACCAAACGATTAACAGAGAAAGACGCCTCTTCAATGCCAGAGTTTCAAGATGGTGTTTAATGTGGCACCAGGCCATGACATCTGCCATTTGCCAGTAGACCTAGCCCTCCAGTAAGGCAAACAGAGAGACACAAACAGAAGGGAAGGCTGTTCGAACCGGCCATCCCAGAGGCTCACAGGTTGGAGGGTTGCCATGACTTCCTGCTGGGTGGCCACAGGAACCCAATGAAAATGCCACCATTTGCCACTTTGTAACCGTAAAAAAGTGGAATGGCTCACACACTTAACACTGACGAATAACTTGAGCAAAGCACCCAGCCTCCCACCAGTGTCAATGAGGAGGACATCAATCACACCACAACTTTTAACAGCTGGTCTTTGCACACAAGCTTTAGCTAATTATTATTGCAAAGACACATCCTTTGACCTACAGTATAAATGTTTTTCCTGAGGTCAACATAAATGTTGTGTGTTCCACAAGTCAACTAAAATTCAGAATCCCAATACTTTATTGCAGTCCAACACAGCAGTCCTATACCCATTTACAGCTTATTTGATTAAATTAATTTCTACTGCACTGCCTCTTTAATTTAGGCGTTACAGTTGTTCTTCTTGCACTGTCCATCTTGTTCAATTGCCAGACAGTCATCTGCACAATTTCTAACAATGTGGCTGTGTGTAACATGGTGTACGCCTTGGCTCTGAGAGCAGGCGGACCAAATTACACACAAGAGTCATCCCCGGTCAAGCAGCAGCTCGTCAGCTCGTCAGTCTGAAACTTGGCGATGGAGACTGGCTGCCGGCCGGGTCACGCGCCCCACACACATCCTACCTCTACTGCGCGTCTACCTCGCGTCTGCGTCTGACTTTTGGTCACAGACTGTGAAATCAACGTAGAGCGAGCACACATCCAACCTCAGACGCACTGCTGAGGCGCGTCGGAGGCACGTCTGCAGCGCCGCTCCCCTTCACCTCAGGAGGCTCGCCTATTTTTTTCTGAGAGCAGCGCGTCTCTCTCGCGTCTCTGTGCTTTAACTGATAGAGAAATACTCTGCTGACAGTCATACCAGCAGCATTCACTCTAGTTACACGTTTACCCGGTGTGTTTATTTCAAAATAAAACATCCCTCAGTCGTATACGCAAATAATCCCTTTATTTCACGATGTAATTGTGCAATCAAAATCCGAGGGATTCAAAACCTAATTTTCAATTAGTTCTGGCATTTCATTTTTGGATAAATGACACATATAGAGATCCAATATAGTGAAGAAATAAAAAAGATCATGATGAGCGCAACAGTTTTCCGTTGCTCTATCTGTGTCTACGGCCTTCTTCTTCCCCGACCACACCCCCCTCTCTCTCTCCCGTATAAATCAGTAAAGTGATTTTTGAAATACTCTGCTGAGAGTCATATTGACTTCATACTGGCAGCTTTCGCTGTAGTTTCACCATTTCCTGGTGTGCCCCCTTCAAAATAAAACTTCCAACAAGCAGCAGCAGCTGCTGAGACGTTGCATGTGTGTCCGAGAAAAGTCCGAGAGAGGCAGCAGTAAGGTAAGGCGACGCGCTCCAGAGGTAGACGCAGGATGTGTGTGGGGCGCGTCATTCACTGGAAACTGTACAGGGCAAATTCAACTTACAGAGGGAAAAGACAGGCTTGAATTTTAAGATAAATACAGGAGGGGCATCCACATTGTAAACCCTGGACTAATCCATTAAACAAAAACATGGTGGGTACACACATTCACACAAGACAATAGGGACCATGCCCTCTGAGCTTATTTTGAAAATGGGTGGTGTGTGGAGATGTGTAGAGGTGATTCATTAGAGGTTTTACCCCCAGCAGAGACAGCAGGGTGCTATGTCAACCGAACCAAACCAAAATAAAATGCTCATGATGAACAAATAATGCAAGACATTGTGTGTAAAACCCACACTTAGCCTGCAACAAAGTAAAACACTGCTGGGTCACAAAATGTTCGGCATCGTCCTGTGCCGAGGTACATTAAATAAATTCAGTACCTTTAGCTTAAGTAAGTGAACAATCCATAGAACGTTTAAAACACACAGACAAACACACTGTGGCAGCCCCAACCGTAAATATCCTGTCCATGTTCCGGATCCAGTGACACACCCGGAACTTAACAAACAGGAAACCACTGGTCACACAATGGAGGCAAAGTAAGAGCAAGTAGCTGAAGTTGCTGTAAAGGGCACTGGGATATCATAAAAGAGTACCTCAGGGTTTAAGTGATACAACACAATAAAAAAGATTGTTTCATTTTTAGTGAAATAGTCATAAGACGCACTGTCAGCAGTTTACACAAACAAAGTGTTTAAGTGTGGCTATCAGAGGTCTGAACATTACACTCAGATTATCACAGCACTAGAGCTGCATTTCCATACAGTAATATGATAATCTTGACCTTGATAAGGTCAAGACAGTTGCAATAACCTCGGCTTACAAAATGACAGAAGTTATGGCTCTCTGAATCAGGAAAGAAATGACACAACAGAGTGGCCAACGTTCAAAGTCAAAGAGCGAAGAAAAAGCCTTGAAAAAATATAGTCAACAACATACATGTTTAAACACACGAGAGTCCCTTAGTCATGTGCTGTGTAGCATGGACCAAAACAAAGTTCACATGGAAAGGACGCCCCTCTAGGATACATGACAAATGATTATTATGAGTCGAGTTACTATGTTATGATAAATTATTTCAAGCCCTGGCTGCTAAAACAAACAATCTCCTGTTTCTGACTCCTGGCCCTGGCGATTTGCCTGGGCCACTCATTATGTCACACAATGACCTGAGCGATTCAATCAGCTGCCATTAGCCCAGTTTTAGCAGTGACATTTCCTCCTAACCAGACACATCGGACAGGCACTGCCATTGTCTGTTATTCAACTGGTTCTCCACTTATGGGCTGTCTAGCTTCATCTTGAGATACGGACATTGTTGCCAATAAGAGCTTTAATAACAGGCTGAACCCTCACTGCCATGCATGCCGTTTCCATTGAGAAAAGAAAAGGCTGCAAGAAAATGGGAAATCATCAGCTCCAACAGCCACTCGGTAGTCGCTGGGGTCCTGAAGAAAAGTCAACAAATAAGTGCTAACTAACTCTTGTCGTTTCACAGAGTGTGATGGAAATGATTTACAGGTCCCATTCCTTTGCGTGGTAAACAGTATGTGTGACATGTGATACAATATCAAGTTTAAGTGACCTACGACAAACACCATTTTTGTTTAAGGAATCCTGGGATTAGGTTTCAGGATTCATTTTAACTGTATAACAATCCATGGGCAGGTTAATATGATTAGGTTATAGAACCGGTATCAAAAAAGGGAACTACATACAGCCTGTAGTTTTATCCCAAATATTGGACCTATTATTGTACATATTTACAATCACCATCGTACTGCCACTTCAAAACAGCACAAACTCAGAATTACTAATTGCTAACAAAAATGGCACTAGTTCTGTTACATTGAGACAATGGATCTAACCAGGTTGTATTTGTGTTCATTCTTGGGAAATCACAAATTGGAAGACACTCCATCCTCTACAGGAAAAGCTGTGTGGTAACCTGAATCTGCAGAGACATGAATCACCAACTCCCAACCTCTGAGCAAAAAACAACAAAACAAAGTAGTGTGCATATTAACGACTTTGAATAACACTGTTTCTGAACCTGATTGAAGTGTGACAAAAATAAAAGCAGCAAAGATAAGAGGCATTTATTCAGCTGGTAAGAACACATATAGTCTCCTGTGTGACCTATCACGTTACACCTGTCTACTGCTTCATCATTTCAGTAAACACAGACTTTGACAGACAAACCTGACGAGTAGCGCTGATAAGTAAAGCACTTAAGCTCGCTCTAGCAGCGCTACTGTCAGGTTTTTGTGTCAAAGTCTGTATTTACTGAAAAAAAGAGTTACAGAATGCAGCTACGTGGAATGTTACAGAACCCGCAGTAACTTTAACTGAGCTCATTAAATGAAAGATTAAACCTGGAATGAATCTACAAACTAAGAAGCTCATGTTGCTTTCTGTAAGTTATTCTTAAGAGGAAAGACAAATCCCTTCCTCATGATCTGCAGTGGGAGAAAAACCTTGCCATGACAATGGCTTAAGCTGCACAACACCAAGTGTGAAGTAAAATTGTAAGAATTTGCTCATGAGCTTCCTCAAACAGGTTGTAGCTTGTGCATTAATTGGTACAACAAACCCACCTACGCTTCACAAGGCCCAGCAACAGAAAGTCACATTCTTGGCTTTCAGATGGGGAGATATCATGCAACAACACAGACTAGACTGTCAGTCACTCACTCACTACAAATACTTTTTCGCAGGAGTTTAACTCTGCTCTCCTCAACAAAGCTAAAACTTGAAGCAAATCTTGGATATCCTCCCCCTTCAATTACAAAACTGAAAAAAACAATGAGAAATGGCTGATCATCTCACCAGGCACGTCATACCACTGAGCCCCGTTGGTGATGCCATCTTGGAAAACTTCTGACATGCTTCCGGGACAGTTTGGATGGCCGGTCTTCATCACAGGGTGGTTCTGTGAATACACCAGGGCCAAACGGCGAAACAGATTGTCCTCCTCTGACTGGCTGTATAGGCCCTGCTGCTCGTGGGAGGCCGAGTCGTCAAAAGGGTAGCTGGCAACCACAGTGCCACCATGCAGGTTCCCTGACAGCACAAACCTGGAGAGACAAAGGCACACGTTAGAAGCAGCCTCAAAAGATTCATCCAAGCCACATGCCCATGTTATGGGCAGTTAAGCAGAGGGAATTTGGCACTAAATAGATTGTTCATTTGATAAACACCCACTTGATAATGTAACCCTCTTACATTTAAGTCAATTGAGTCACAGGGATCTTCAGGGTGAGTATGGACAGCGAACAACTACAGGTACCTGTTCAATGTGCATATGGGCAGTATGTATGGGCAGTATGTATGGGCAATATGTATGGGCAGTATGTATGGGCATATGTGAGCAGCATTGTGTAAAGATTGAGTCAAAGATGTTGATCCTTCTCCTTCAAAAAGTCATGAACAGAAAGATTCCCCTGTAAGGTTTCACAGATATACATCTTGTACTGAAATGTGAAGCTGCTTAGATGGAAATTGTCTTCCTGCATAGCAGCCCTAGAGCTGGCAGGACCGCTTCAACTGGATTCATATATATTTGTGCATGCAGGGTGGAACTCTGATCCTCCAAGCCATTATGGCTTCTCAGGACAGCATTTCTTGCTGACTATTATGAACCATGTTAGTTGTTAGTTGAACCTGTTAGTTACCACCTGAGGCACTGGTAAAGAAGGAAGCTAAAGGTAGAACTGAGTAACTCAAAAGATGGGGCTGCACTGCAGCAGCTAACAATTATTTTAATTATCGAGTTATCTGACAATGTTTTATCAGGTTTTCTCTTGAATGGCATGAATGGCTTTATTGGATAGCTGTTAATATAGAGGCAGACATAAGTCAAAAAGGCTAGGGTTTGAATAAAGGAAGAGACAAAGCATTGAGTTGCTTGTTGACAAGAATGTTGGTTACCCTGTCTAAATCCTCCATTGTGGCACACATACTGACCAAAGAGGATGTGTCATCAATAAAGTTTACTGAAGCCATTCCAGCCTCCACTCATGGCAACGCGTAGGCCTACTCAAACCCCTGAACACTGTGTGGATTACGTGTGCTTCGGGTTTTGGCGGAGACAACGACAAAAGAGGAGACTCACTTTTTCTCGAGGATCCATCTGATCACGGCCGTGACCTCTGGGATAAAGTCTTGGTTGGCCGTAGTCCCATCAAATTGGTCGGGGAAGCTCCTGTTGAGATCCATGTTTTTGGCATTGCTTCGGCCCCCGTTGTCGCCATTGCAGTCCCCCTCCTTGGACTTCTCAAAGCCGTCAGGGTTCATGCTGGGCATGATGTAAATATCCGTGGTGTTCACCAGCCCACCAACACGCGGGTCCTCCTTGTATTTAGTCAGCAGATACTCCACCAGGTAGACCAACACCTGCCTGGACACCGTTTCGTCGCCGTGCATGTTCCCGACGTATTTGAATTTGGGTTTCCCCGGTGTGTCCGTGTTGGGGTCCTCGGTGATCTGCATCACCCACAGCTCCCTGCCCTCCACAGAGCGACCGACGCTCGACAGGTTAGCAATGTGAGGATATTTCTGGGCTAAGGACTGCAAACGCCCGGTGAGGTCAACATAATTGTAGTATTTCGCGTAAGTTTCGACCGTTTCTTCCGCCGAGGTGCCACTGACGCTTCGTGTCCTTTGAAGCCTGGCGTCACCAAGGGAGACAACAAGAAAGAGGAGAAAGGAGAAAAGTGACACGCGGAGTTTCGGCGTCGTCGAGAGATGCTCCAGAATGTGTGCCATGTTGCTGTATCTTCTACTTACACACCATTCGGACTTTCTAATTAGAGAACAAACGAATAATTAATGAGTGTTTGTTTCCCCCAGCTACAGACGTATTTTGGCTGTCAGAGTCGGTCTGGCCTGTGTTTCCATCTACTTCCGCTCATCTCACAGGGGCGGGGCGACGCCCTGACGTAACAATTTAAGGTGGACCGGTGGCGTTCCATGTTTTCTTTTTGTTTTTGTTTTTTATAGGCTACAGTTCTAAAATTGTAGTTCAACAGTGTGTTAGTGAAAAAAAATTGGCTATAAAGGTATTCTGACTTTATGCCGTATATTCAGTGTCATAGGAAACGAACAACTTCGAACACCCCTATTAATAATCATTAATTTGTTTGTTTTTATTGTAAATTCAGTTATTTCCCTATTATATAGCCTTGTTTTAACTGGCTAACCTGAACTTGTACAATGCCAAATTGTTTGTACTGTATTTTAATAAAAGTGTTTTTAAGCATTGTGTAAAATGTAGTGTTATATTATCTGGAAAGATTCTGTTTGAGGACTCTTAACTATTGAATTATTTTCCTTTTTTCTTTGGTCTTTTCATGTTGCATCTGGGCACACATTCAATGTGTATTATTTGTATTATTTTGTATTATGAATAGCAAGGTATGAAAAAAAATAAAAAAGGTTAAAAAAAATGTCTAATGTTCTATGAAGGATTTTGTTGATATGATTTTTGGTTCAATTGAATTTTCCAGTTAATGTTTTCTGACCACTCTTTCCCTGACGAAAACATTTAGGATCTAAGTAAGAATTAATTTCACTGTGTTATTTTCTTATCGATAATGTTGTGCTATTAGCTGTTATCAGTGCAATGGCTTTTATTGTCTGTACTGATGGAGCAACTACGATGCAATTCACTTATATGCTTTTTTATAGTTGTTGATTTAAGTATCTAGCTGCTAATCCGCCCTATCAGTAACATCAGAGGTATGGTATTCTCACCAGCCAAAACATAAATCCTGTGATTTCTATTGCACTGACTACCATTCGGTAATGTAGACTTCACTAAAGTGGATGTAAGACCTGACAATAGAAACATTATTCCATCTTACACTGGTCGGCTTTGCTGCAAGCTTCATGTGGACTTGTGGACAACATGTTATAATTAAGGTATAAAGCAAGGAGTTTTATGTGAATACACCATCACCATCTCATGACTCTAAATTGTCACAATCAAATGTGTGTAATTGTCCCAGCGACATAAGACCTCCCAACAACAAAGAATAAACCACAACTGAGCACCATGGAGTTTAGCAGCAGACTCTTGGGTTTCTGTTTATTTTGATGTTGCCCATTCCTACTTTGATTGATCACTGGTAGCACAATGGTTACCCACAAACATTACGGGGAGCAATGACTCTTGAGTGACATCACCACCCCGCCACCACAAGGCCATTACTTCCTCCTCTTGTCTCCTCAGTGGGGCTATGGTCAGGGGCATCTCTTCAAAATATGTTTTTTTTTTCTTTTTCTTTATTTTCATTTGGCAACATAACAAAACGAAAGTGCGGTAAACATGTTGATCGTGAAGCCCCAGGATGTGTCAGTCTTATTTCACTAAGGTCTGACAAGGCTGGCTAAAGCTTGGAATGACTGGGTGAAGGGAGGAGGGAGGAGGGAGGAGGAGGAGGTACAGAGTGACAGGTGGGGAGAGGAGCCTGCAGGTCTCATTGCTGGATTCGACGCAGCGACTGCACCTGGAAGGACTGAGCATGGGACCCCCACTCTCTGTAATGTTTGTACTCGCCGCCATGACGATCACACTCCATGATGTACTGGTAACCACGGTAACCGGGAAACTGGTAGCACACCCAGCTGGAGGAGGAGAAAGAGGGAGGGGTGGTAGACGAGAGGAAAGCAGTGAATAACAATACACATAAGACGTACACAATACATCAAATAAAGCCTGTGTGAAATGTAAAAAGAAAGTGGCAATTAAATGCTATAGCCTTTTTTAATTTGTTGTTTGTGTCAGCAACGTAACATTGCACAAACAATCTAAACAAAATCGGATTTCTCTATTCTTATTACATTAAGTGAATATGGAGCTTGTAATGGGAGCTCCTATTTTCTGAATTAATTGGGTGTGCACAAAAATTATATCTAACCTAAAATACTAGAATCTTAATTGCATTATGAGCATCTACAACATACAATACAAACCCCTGAAAATATACTAATTATATTACATTTGACACTTAACTACAAAGGTGTATTGATGAGACACTATGATCAAAATTATAGTGGCAAAATGAACTTGCAATAAATGATGATGGTGTTGGTTAAAGTGTCTATGTCTGCAGATTGACAAATGTGTTCGCAGTATGAAATACACTTTCTGCTGTTGTATCAGCAAAACAAAGTGTGCAAAGTCTCTTGATGCAATGAAGCATACTTATTAACATGTAAACAAGATGCTGCAGATTGTTCTGTGATATTGGTGCCATATGGGTTTCAATGTAGCCACATTCACATGTCATAAGCCTGTGAAGAGTGATCCGGTAGAGGTTGAGACTTACGATCCACTCTGAACTTGCATAGATCCAATCTCATTGTTGCCCCAACCCATGGCCTGCAGAGAGGGGTAGTCATCGTTTATGTCCCACTGGCGTCCCATGAAGTTCTCCTTCTCGAACACCACCATCTTGGATTCCTTATGGTTCTGTGTGCGCACGATGCAAAGACAAGACAAGAACAGTCAGTTATAATGAAGCGCAAAACAGCATCAGTGGTACTACATCTGTGATGTAGTAAAAGACAGGGAACGCGCTGATGTTCTTAATATATTTGTCACTTTGTATTGTTAATTTACAATGGCTTTCGGCTATGGTTACACTTTCACTAAGGCTAATTTGTTTTCTACTTGTTTACTTGTCTATATGTATACATATATTGCATATTGGAACGGACTTCCGTACTGCCTCATTCTTAAGAGTAAAAAAATAGGATTTAAAAGGGAATTGAAAAAAGCTGTTTTGAACAAAGAAATCAGGTTAAATTCAGTCAACCAGTGTTTGTAAAGCTGCAGAGTGCCTTATTTTGAATTCTTAGTTTAAACTTATATATAGGGACAGCTCTTAATGAAATGATCTCTGAATGTATACTTGTAGTGTGTATGTATGGTGCATGCAAATGTATTCTATATGCTTACAATATGAACCTTTAGGCATCTAATGTGGGTAAGCGGGTGTGTGTATGCACACGGTATGATGTAGGCTATGATTTGAGTTTCTTATTTTTTTTTTTTTATGAGAAAAATGTAATTGCTTGTTTCAGATTTTTTTTTGTGTATGTGATTCCTATTTTGGGAAAACTGTATAGGAATTGTTTTGCTTTTTAGGGACCCCAGGAAGAATAGTTGTCACAATGGTGACAACTAATGGGGATCCAACAAACAATAAACAATAAACATATAATCATAAATCCTCACAATTCTTCAAGTTCAGACAAGTCGAATAAGCCTTCCTATCAGGAGAAAAGCTGTAAAAACGCTTCGTCATATTCATGCAATATGCGTTGTGACATGGTTTAGATTCGTATAGTGCAGAAGATCACATTGCATTACAGTTTATTTTGAGTCAAAATCAGTTCTTTGAGGTTCCTTTCTTTCTGGAGAGTCATGAAAAGTCAGATGGACTCACAGCAGAGCAGATGGGGCGGAAGGACATCATCCTCTCAATGTGGTAGGCGTTGCTGCCGCTCCACGACTCCCAGTGAGGATACTCTCCTCTCTCCAACACAAACTGCTGTCCACAGAAGCTGGAGTGCTCATATCCTGCCCAGCTGTCGACGGCAAGCACACAGACATGTATACAGCATGCAGGACCACTTGCACACTTGTACACTTGTGAAAGAGATTGGGTCGTTAATTTGCATCCACATCTAAATTAACCTAAATGCATAGACATGGAGATGTGTAGACTTACGCTCCACACTCCACCTTCAGGGAGCGGATGTTGTTAACGCCGCACTCCATGATGTTCTGGCAGGCTGAGGTAAACTCCAGACGCTTGCCCTGGAAGTTCTCCTGGTCATAAACGGTGATCTGGAGAGGACACAAATGTATACATGTAGTATGCCCATGCCACCCACACACGCGGATGTGTGTACGGACACACACATCGTTGACTTCATGAGGCCAGGCATGATATTTTTTTATTGTAAACAACACAATCATCACACTCACCTTCCATGGTCCAAGTGGGTTAGGATTATTCAGCGCCATGCTACTGTGTATATCAGTGATGATTTACCTGCAGCGTAGAGAGCAGGGAGAATCAAATATATGTTCATATCCAGGGGCTAATTAAGGAAAGTGTTACACTGTTCAAACAAAAGCTGTCTCCTCCTCCACAACAACTACAACCATGTGTTTTTGAGATATAGTAATGTTTAATGTGAATTGTCAAATAGGAGGCGTCTTCATATGGTTTGTGTTTGCATGTTTTTGAAACACATTTGAGAATATAAGGATTCATATAAAATAAGGCATCACCTATTGCATTTCATCTGTTTGCATATGAAACCTTTCTACATGCTCGCAGTTGATGGAGTCAGCTGTCGATGAAGACATGATACTGTTTATTCTCTCAGTGCACTGGTCATTATGTCTATGCATCTGCATCTCTGACCTCAGTCTATACATTTATGTGGCTCAGCAGAAACAGCGAAGACAAAAGACACAAAAAATGTAAAGTGACAATGGTGTGCACAAGTCTATAGGCTGAATAGATTGAGATGGAGGGCTTACCTGACCGGCCCCAAAGAATAGCAGTGCAGTGCTCAGAGGGGGCTCCACAAAAACGATGTCCTGACCCCGGAGTAAACGGACCTATTTATACATGCTGGTGCTGAAAAGCAGCTGGGCCTGTGGGTCGGGGCAGGAGTCAGCACATTGCTGTTCCAGTCATTGTTCAGCACTGAGCTGTTGGGCTTTAGTTGACTGCAGTGGGACTGGATGCAGGGCAACGTGCCCAGTGCAGATAAGCACAAGTTCCAAATGGCCCATGATCAGTGGGATGGGCCATGTCCTGGTACAGCCTGGTCTAGGAAACATATCATGGCAGAAGTGGATGAGTCATTCCACCAATCCGGTACGATTTGAGTTGAAACTATATTTTGTCATGTTCCTCACAGCCTTCAATGAAAATCTACTTAGGATATGACAAGTAAAACTTTCAATAAATGTTGCCACACACATAAATCTCATTATGTGTGTATTATATTATTATTATATTTTTTTACAGGAAGTGATTTTATTCTAAATAAATTCATGATTATTATTAATTAAAATCACAATATTTACTTCCGTCCCTGGGTAACCCTCAACCCCGTTACACAAATCATTCTCCCACCCATAAAAAAGTAATGGACTGTTCCATATGTTATATGTAACATTAGAAGACATGTTAGAGGCCTTTTGAACAACAGCAGCAGAAAGAGGCAAGTTGCCGTCACCTGTAACTGCTATATTTCAGTCATTTAAATTATGATATTGTAATCATCAAGCTCAACAACTCAACCCTGTTACATGAAATAAAGATAGAAAACAATAAATTGTGAAAATTATATTTGTTCTTTTAAATAAATATATGATTTCTTATCTCGTGCATGCCATGTGTGCTTTCCTGTTATTCACCACATGCAGAGCAGCAGCCATTATGAGCAAAAAATCACAACCCCTTTACACTCAACCCCGTTACTTTTTTGACTTAACGGGGTTGTGAGATTGTGTTTTGACACTTTGATAGTGAAGTTATCTAATTATCTAAATTAATTATTATAATTGTTTTACCACATGCATGTTGAAAGTAATTTGAGTCTAGAATAAACTCTAATCTGTATGTGTCTCCTTCAACCCCGTTACCATTTTCAACCCTGTTACCCTGATTTCAACCCCTTCACACCTGCATTTATGGTATTTATTCCTTAAAGCTAGAAAATATGTACTGTTTGTTGAACTATGTCTGAAATATTTGGAGCAATCATAAGAATATTGATTTTAGTTAAAAATATGAAGTAAAACCACATCTTTGATCAAAAATGGTGTGATCGCTGGCACAAAAAGGGACCATTTCATGCTTTAGTATTGCTGAAAAGTGACATGTTGTGTAATTTCTATATTTGCAAATATTGCATTATTGTGAGGGACATCTTAATAGTACAAAAATGTAGCTTTTATAAAGAATACATTTTATAATCATATTCAGACAGGTGCCACAGTGTCCATAACGGGTTGAAAAAAATTGGTGCCTAAAACATACAATAATGTCCAATAATTAAAGGTCTTTAATGCCTGAGATGGGAAAATATCTGTTTCTCAGGGTTAGATATGTCCTTGATGTTGTGGGATGTTTAGAAAAGCAATACATTTTGGTCAAAAATCCAAAAATTTCGAAGTCCAAATTGGACCGGATTCATGGAATGACTCGGATAGTCTTGTTCCAGAGCAAAGGAAAAACAAGTGTAAAGAAAAAAAGAAAGAACAAAAACACAGAAATGGTAGGATATCAACAGAACAATGGGTTGGCATTTTACAGATTGGATCAAAAAGAAAATTTACTCAAAACAACAAAAGTGACTAATAAACAAGCTGGATTTGTATTTCAATAACATACTCATTGAGTTGGTTCCACACTGTGCTCTGCTCTGTCTCCGATCGGCGCATCATGTCCACCTCCAACTGACCCCTGATCTCTGGTCCTTTCACCTTTTCACTCACTACTATGTACACACATGCTCACACACAGTCATGCACAGAGAACAGAGACACGCAATAGCCTGTTCTCGTACTCACGCATGCATTCAGAGCAAACAAAGGAACTTCTGCACTTACATTCCGCAGTTACAAAAATCCGTTTGGATTATACAATTTAAGGTGTAACTTTATTGTTTCATATGAGGTTTATGTCTTCATAGCCGAAAAAATAACTTGTATTATATACAAAATTGAAATGCTTCCAACTCTTTCACACAAGCCTCTCTGTAGATCAGTGTTTTCAAAGCATTTTACCTTGTTGTCCAAACTCTTAACTTTTAACATAAACTCCACATACAACGACATACAAAAAGCTGGTCAGCAATTATAGGAAGCGTTTGATCAATAAAGTATTTTTCTATTGATTTTTGAGAAGGGTATGAATAATTTTGGACATGCCACTTTTTGTTCAAATGTAAATAAAATTAAATAAAATTTAAAATAGTAAATACATTTTTCCACAATGATGCCTCTTGTACATCATCTTATTATCTTCTTGGAGAAGCCTGTGTCATTTCCAATCAAGAAAAAGCTTGCTGGTTGAATAAAAGTAACTTTAAGTCAAAATGTGCCAGGGGTATGAATAATTTCAGGCTTGACTGTCTATAAATGTCCACATTCGCTTGGATGTCTGATGTGTTGTGCTTGTGTTATCATAAACAAAAGATGACATTTCCTTTGGGTTATTTATCCATGTTATAATAATTAATTGTAAAAGTTCACTGTGAGTATTTACCCACAGGCCTCTCACCACTGTCTAACAGCTGCCTTAAAATCAGTTTTGCAAGCATTTACTGTAAAATATCACTAGCTGTGAGAGATCTAACGCAAGTGGCCTTACATGTAAAATGAACTAGAACGCAGAGAAAACAGTCCGACGCAATGTCAGTCTTTCGTTTTGCTCATAATAACCAATGGTGACACCGACGTAACACACACTTTGAATATCCTACATCTTCCTTATACAGCTTTATTATTGACCTTACTCATTAAGTCATTAAGTGACATATACTCGACATCCTGGTGTGATCGTAATGCGACAGTTATGTTTATGTGACAGGACACAAGTGAAGGAAATAGCGCATTTTAAAAAGCTTGTTTTTTTGTTACTTAAGCTGCATTTAAACCCATTTAACAATCATAATGCTTTAATAGTGTGTTCTGTATTATATTTAAACTATTCTATTTTAAGGCTAAAGGCCCCTTTAGCCTTAAAATTGTCATGGAAATCCTGATGTCACATATTTGTCACAATTACAAAAATGGTAAGCCTATGTTTGCATATCTGTAAATAAAACAAAAACAATTGTACTGTCCTATGCTGGTCCCATTTGAACATAATTGTTTTATTCTTCTAGTAGGGTTAGGCTTAGTATTTTTTTTTAAACATCAGAAATGTGTTCTATGTGGTCCACTTGGTCTGTGTTATATCCCCATAATTTTCCTTTAAGGAGAAATGGCTCTAAGTTCTTATGGGTTAACATATGTCTGGCTTTTCGGTAACATCAGTACTATCTTTATCTATAAGTTACGGAAAAGGAAATATTCTGTTAGTGTGTGTATATGTGAAACTGTGCATCATTCTTTGGGCAGGGTTGTATGACGTGTGTATGAATGAATACAGCCTGTCCAGCACTATGATACGAAAAAGACTGTGTGACACTCGCTTGTCTAAACAATGGAGAGATGGTTGGCACTCCTGCAGTCAGCACATTACACACACAGGGCTCAAAGGCTTGGGCTGTCTGCACCAAAGATCAAAAGAAAAAGAGTGATAGAGAGAAAACATCTAGGTGAAAGAAAGAAAAACTATCACAGGGAAAATAAACAAACTGACACGAGAGAAGGAGGGTAACAATTTGGAAAAAATTATTTAGAAAGAAAGTGAGAGACATAAAGTGAGAGAGTGTTGGCTACAAATGAAAAGCTGAAAGTGAGTGTGTGTGTGTGTGTGTGTGTGTGTGTGTGTGTGTGTGTGTGTGTGTGTGTGTGTGTGTGTGTGTGTGTGTGTGTGTGTGTGTGTGTGTGTGTGTGTGTGTGTGTGTGTGTGTGTGTGTGTGTGTGTGTGTGTGTGTGTGTGTGTGCGTGCGTGCGCGCGTGTGTGTGTGTGGCAGGCAAACTTTCTGCTGATGGCAGTGACTGTGGCCGTTGCCCCACAATGGTGCTGGGAAACAAAACAGGCAGCCGAGTCAGCGCAAATTGTCCTCAGCTAAGCAGCTTTTGACCTTTGACACCGCATCGTGCTCCAAACAGCCAACAGCCAATGAGGAGCCAGGACCTGGCCTCTATAGACTCGGACTGGAGGTGAATACATATATATCTCCGCTTGCACCGCCAGCGTTCATCAGTTCCCTCTAAGGTCGGTCCGTCTCAACCTGCAATTGTAACTGTAAGTTTCCACTCTAAGGTATTTAACTTTGTAAGAGATGCTACAATCAGTTAATATCTGGGGGGGGATAGTATGGCTGTCTACTCACACTTTGGACAGAAAGTGGAAGGATTGTTGGTCCTTTTACATTTGAAACATAACTGAGTAGACATACATTGCAGTAGGGTGTGATTTTATGTTTTGAGTGCTGCTCTCAGTGTTCAGTTGTTGCACCCTGAGGTAAAATAGTTGAGAAAGATGTTGGAATGTGTCTAACACTTCAACTTTAAAATGTGGAACATGTAAGGTGTAGAGAGATTAGTTATGTGTTGGTGGTTAATGAGTAATGCTCTCATGGAAAGGGCTAAACTTCAGGGGATGTACTGTGAAACCCCATTGTGATGGCAGAATCAGATGCAGCTATGTTGTCGACAAAAAGTACTTGGGATGAACAATAAAAGCTGATCAGGTTTACTCCACTTTGAGGGAAAACAGGAGATTATTTGATAAAGGAACAACAATTTAGACCTAGAAAAGGCCATGTTTGTTACATTACAGAATAAAGTCCAAAAGAAAGAGATATACTACTGTTTTTTATAGTGTGTTTAAACTTTGAAGAGCAACGTCCCATCACAAAACTTGTTTCTGCTGACTTCCAGCCATTTAGCTTGTCACCTTGTTGCATTGATATTGTAAGTCATAAGTTGGATGTGTCAGTATAATTTGGTCCTTTTAAAGATAAGGATGTCTTTGTCAAAGGCCTTTCGACAGCTGAGCTGGGATAGTGACCCGAATGTTAGATGAATTAATTCATATGAATGTTGGCTTGGTGACTCTTGTTGACAAGAGGAATGAGGAATTTAGTTTTTGCTTCTTTTCTCTCCAGATCTGATCATGTCACACTCAGGTGCTCAAGGCAGTATTGGCAGCCACTCTGCCATTGGTCTGCGCAATCACAAGGTACCTATACTGTTTTGCTTTTTTCGTTATCACCTAAAATGTTTAAAGGTGTTTTGACTCATTTGACACTGAGCTTGTTTCACTTTTCAGGTATGCCTCTATGAATTTGAGAACTTCCAGGGCCGTAAGATGGACCTGTCTGCTGAGAACAAAAACCTGTGCGAGAAGGGTTTTGAGAAGATCGGCTCCATCAAGGTCGAGTGTGGACCGTAAGTTACAGAGACCTGCAATTGAAATACTTGTGTTACGTATCTAACACTGCATATCCTGGACCCGTCCGATTAGACATAAAACATGTATCTCTCTGTCTTTCCTAGCTGGGTGGGTTATGAGCAGCAGAACATGACTGGTGAGATGTTCATGCTGGAGAAGGGAGAGTATCCCCGCTGGGACACCTGGACCAACAGCTACAGGAGTGACCGCTTCATGTCCATCAGGCCCGTCAAGATGGTAAGTTTGACTTGGGATAGAGAGTGAACCAGAAGCTTTAACACACAGTATTAAAAGTAGTAGCATTACAGTAACATTCTTGAAAGCGTGGACATTTGCACATTCAATGGTCAATCTTTTGCATATTCCTTCATCTTCGATGAATCAGTGATTATTTTTTTGTTACTAAGTTATTGCAAATCACAAAAATACCAAGGCAGAGTTCTCGTACTTGGAAACCTTTTTGGGTGGGAAACAAAGCTGATTCTGATTCTTATGTTTGTATCTTCTAGGATCCCCAGGACCACAAGATTTGCCTGTACGAATGCCCCAACTTCGAGGGCCGTAAGATGGAGGTGTGTGATGAGGATATTCCCAGCCTGTGGTCTTATGGTTTCCAGGACCGCGTTGCCAGCATTCAGGTCACCGGTGGAACGTAAGTCATGTGTAGTTGATGGCAGGCTAAAGGCCACAATGAGACAGAAGAACAATTTTGTTTAGTGTAGTTTTATTAAGAGGAAATATGTGTAAGTAGAAAAAAATATCTATCGAGGTGTCATAACCATGGCTTCATTTTTTTAATAACATTTGTATAGTACGTGTCCTAGTGTAACTGTATGGATATGAATAACCTCTTGACAAAGCAAGAACAAGAAGTGAGAAGGTCCCTGGTTCATGTTATTCTCTCTACTTCCACACACAGCTGGGTGGGCTACCAGTACCCTGGCTACCGTGGCTACCAGTACATCTTTGAGATGGGCCCTTTCAAGCACTGGAACGAGTGGGGTGCCCACCATCCCCAGATCCAGTCCATGCGCAGGGTGAGAGACATGCAGACACACCGCAGGGGCTGCTTCGAGATGAACGCATAGAGAGGACTCCAGCACACTGTGGCCCAACAGGAGGGATGAGCAAGGGGTCCGGCTTGCCATGTTGCTGACCATCCCCTTGGAAATTCTTCAACAGCCACTCAGCCACATGAGCTAACGGCTTTTGAATATTGTTATTGCTTTTACTGGTTGGGCTTGGGAGTATGTGGCACTGTGAATTATTCTGATGAGAAGTTTTTTTTACTGTCACCGACTCCCAGAGTAACCGTAACACCTGTAAAAACAGTAGCAATGCTCTCTGTCTACAGACCTCATAGAAAGATAATATGATTCATCATATTTTACGAAAGCGGGATTAAGGGGGTTATAAGATTTCAGTTGATAGTTTTTGTTTAGGAGTTTGTTTCAATGATATTATAACCCTTTAATTTTATTTTATTTTATTTTTTATTTTTTTTAATACGTGGTTCAAGCTGAAATGATGCCAATAAGCCTGTTCACCAGAGTGCTCTCTCCTCTCCTGGGATCCACAGATTTTAGAGAGTAAAGGGACAAACAATCATATCACTCCTCACAAGGTATACTACCATGGACAGCTCTCAGCTCTGCACATGCCCTGCAGTAAGTTCGCCAAGCAGAGGGAGGCACTATAGCTCCTCATCATCGCAAAGCAAAAAGGCTCTCACCCTCACCCTCAGTGACTGGAGGAGGTGTACAGGGCCAGTCTGTCGGGAAGGCGGCTGTGCAGGGCTGTGTTTCGCAGATGTGAATACCTTTTGGCTGGCCAGTCACAGCTCATTGACGGGGCTGTCCAGGAGATTTGCATTTTTACATTTTCTCAGGGATGCTGGCATCTGGAAAGCAACTTTCCAATGACAAAAGAATCAAATAAAAACACTTCAAAGCTGAAAGATTGTCTCATCTCCTTCTTCTTTTATCCCCGCCTTTATTTTCGTCACAGTGCACGGTCTTATACTTAGTTATACATGGAAGTTTACTTAAAGTGTCACTACATTTGTATTAGGCCTACATTACATAATTTATCATATTTTATTTTATTTTTCATAGACAACATTACAAAATGATGGGTGTCCGATAAACCGTTGATGAAGATCATTGTTTTGGCTATTTTGCGGTTTAAGTTGAATGTTCTGCATTTATATTATTATGTATATAATTAAAATAATATAGACAATATACAAATGCTGTGATTACCCCAAAAAAACAATTCACGATAAAAGTTCCATACAATAAATGCTATAAAATCATCGATAGTGTGTATAAAATACAGGACACATGATGACCTGCTGAGGTGTAAAATGTAAGGCAAGGCTCGAGATGATTTTTTGATATTGAGCTTTAGGTTCAAGTTTGTTTTAGGACATAAACATCTTATTTAACACTCCGAATTTCACACAGTGATGGCATCTCACCCAAACCAAATCCTCCTTTCATGGATTTTTCTGAAACCTGTGAACTTGTGCTGCACCGCTGGTAGGAGCTCCTGTCTGAAGTAAGGAAGGAACGAGTGTTGAGTAATCAGTTACTGTTGCTCGGCCATGCACGCACTGGTGTATCAGCAGATGACGAGGCGCGCAGACTGTCAGCCACACACCACCGGTCGGTTTAAAGCCACGGGATTTGGATTAAATAGCTTGTGAAGAGAGCCGATGAGCCTTGAGCGCGGGGAGGGAGGGCGCTGAGGGCTGATTTTTATCTTTTACCACATCGAGAAGAGGAGGAGGCGCGGAGAATGAGTTATTCCTGTAGCAGCACAGAGCGTGTTTGCCGCACGGTGTATTAGCCAGCGCGCAAGGGAAGGCTGCGACGCAAATAAATCGGCTCCTGCGGCGACGACGCCGAGAGCATCAGAAAGCCTCAGCTCCCTGCCAGGTCACGCACCGAACAGCTCCTCTTCCGCTGGACATGAAAGTGCAGCAAGGCTGCAACTCATCAGACATGGGCATCCCGGTTACAACTGAAGAAGAATTGCGCAGAAATACCGTAATAACGCCCGACGATGTGCTTGGGCTGCAGAAAATCACCAAGAGTAAGTAACCTGCTCCTGTAAATGGCACGGTGCGAGGAGTAGTTTAAGCCGTACAGTGAGAGGAGATTATACAAAGCCATCTGCTGTTGCTACCTTGTTCACATTGTATGTGTATAATGTAACATCCCTGCATTCATCTACTATTGGCTGTAGAACCACGCGTAGATACCATGGACAGCGACACAGTCTTAAAGGACTTCAGAGAGTCTTTATAGCTTTAAATAAGACTTGTTCCGCCAGTGAGTGTAGCAGCTATAGGTTTAATGTCTTACCCATAGTGGACAGGTACTTGTATGTATTACAGTGTGGGGCAAGCAGCATGTTGAGTTGAACTGTGTTACTTATAATAGTAGCCTCATGTCTGGTTGTGTGTGCGATAACCTCTCAGTGTTTGGGCACTGAAAGGGAGAGAAGGTGACTGTGTGCCTCTCAAATCCTTCTGAAGGAAATCTGGCTCTTACAACATCCTCACCTCAAGACACCTGTGGCTCTGACGTAACAGGTGGCCAGAGATGTGATCCCCTGATTATAGCCCGTCCCAGACGGTAGTCATCCGGAGACAAATACGAGAGAAGAATACTATCAGCCTGTTATTTAACGTGTTATGGAAACTGCCTCAGGGAAACAGGACAGGGTCAGTTGTTATTGCTAAAAGGAGGCCGTAGGTCGACAAGAGGGCATGGTTTGAAAGAATTTGAGTCAGAGGAGAGGGATTTCACAAACTTTGAACTTTGCAAATCCACATTATGAGTACGACATAATATGATACACATACTTTATATATATATTTTTAAAAAAATGCCTTTGCATGCCAAGATGTAGCCACATTGTATTGAGGGTTGGGGAGATTGGGATTGAATTAGAGAAGGCTTGCAGTCCAAATGTACTCTTGGGCTATTATAACTGAGGCCTGTAGTCATATAGGAAGAAACCTGATCAGTGTGTGGGGTCTACTAAGTCTAATGATGTGCATACAAGTCCATTCGTGACCATATATATTAGTTTGACAAATTGAATCAATAATTTCAAGCTATTTCCAGAATTTAAAATCTCATCTCAAGATTGTCATCTGCTAATATTCACAAATTACATTATTAGTTTGAGCAGTTTAAAGCTTTATCAATGGGACTTGAGTCAGGGTACTTTTTTTTTGTCTATGTTAAATGATATCTTGAATTTAACCCCCACTTAATACCCAAACCAAATTTCTGCACACAACCACACAGGATTGCAACCAGTTTACAATCTCAAAATTATTGATTGGTCTTTAAATGAACAGAGGAAGCAAATCTAAGCTATCATGATTCTGACACTGAAAGGTTCATTTCCAATCATTGTCGTAAATATATGCCCATAAAAGTGATTGACAGTGATTAACTAAAATTCAAGACCACCAAACATCTTTCTGCTCGTCATCCCCCTCTCAGGTCATAAAATCTGTTTTCATTTGGTTTGCCTTCAGCGAAAAAAAATACTAGGGCTCCGTCAGAGCAGTTATACCTAAATGCTCATGATGGTGCAGTAATCTCCGCTCTCCATTGGCATCCATGTAATCTGGATTATGCCAAGAGGGCTGTAACGCGGCATTGTGCAATGACGCCATGCTCCTCAGGTAATTACATGCAATTAATTGAAATGCATGTGAGTTTGTTTACATAGCGGATATCAGATTAGAAATGTGGTTGGTGTGTTGCCTAGCAATCCATTTACTAGCTGTACTAAGATGCGAATTGCAGTAGACAGATGGAATATCCACTCAAACTGTGATTTTTCTAAGCTTTTTTAACATGTCCACAAGGAAATATTTGTTTATTTGAATCGCTGTTCAGTAATATTTGGGTTTATACAAATGAACTAATGTTGAATCTTCTTCCTTCTTTCCTGTGAAGTGATGAGAGTGCAATCATTTCCCTCCCCGAGGCTCAATCATTTTAAACAACAGCTCATACAAAAGAGCTATACACAGAAGAAAAGTATGGTGAACTCAACCAATAATTTTTTCTGCTGCAAGAGAAAGAAAATCGCTGTTGGATAAGAGGGACGCACCACCCTACAGTGTAAATGACTTTTTTTCCAGTTGTGAATTTTGGAGGTAAATGCCTCCATTTTGGGGCAGCCCATGCTCCAGCTTGTCACTGTGGCGCGGTGCTGATAAGCGAGGCACAGCGCCCCATTGTCACACAGGCAGAGAGGAGAAAAAATATAATCCAGGCAGCAGAGAGGCGCTGCTATGATATGAAAAGCAGCACATCATCAGTTTACTGTCTGCATGATGGATGATTTATGAAACATGGACGGCAAACAGAAACAGGATATAAATTAGATTTTTTAACCTTCTTATAACAATAATACAGCAATAGCTGATGGGGAACTGCCGTGTGAAATTGGATTATTCTTGCTTATAATCAACATGTGTTTTTGAAACAACAGTGTTTTCAACTCTCATATATAGTTGATTCATCATTTCCATTGCTTCTCTGGAATGATTTTTGTGTTGAAGATTGTATTTACTTCTGTGTTGTACCCGCTTCCTTCTCATCCGCCATGTCTAATTGTGTTTCCATGTAAGTGCACTGGAGTCGGAGTACAAGAGCAAGGATTTCTTGTTAATTAAGAGTAACAGCTTTACTGCAGAAGTTTTTAAAAGCAAACTGTTAATTTTTAAATTGAACTCTTCAGTTGGATCGTAGCAGCCTGAAAGCTCCAGACGGCCTGGCCTAACTCACAGATAGAGGGGATTC